>NC_035448.2:3562508-3898264 GCF_002127325.2 Helianthus annuus | reverse complement strand
AAATATATAGAAAATATTTTTTGTTATGTTTGGACAATCAAATTACAATCAATATACAAATACTCACTTGACATTGTGTAGGAAGTGGAAGTGTGTTCTTCAAAATCTTTGATCCTTAGCTTGAACGTTCTCACAGACGAGTCCAGTGCTAAGAAAGCTCTAACCCTCTCTTCTGTTCCAGGAAGGTTGGCGAGACAAGCAAAGTTGGTTACTGTATGCAGACAAGAGAGGATAAGTCATAAAAATAATAATCTCTACACCGGTCATCTAAGGATCCTATATCATACCCTTCAAGATCCACTTTTTAGGTTAACAATCCCCGTGGGGGATCGAATCCATTCTCACAAAGAAGAACTGGTTCTTCCACGTGGAATCATTTTAGGTGGTCTTGAGGATCGGAAGAGGTTAATGAGGATTAGCCTTGAACAAAAAGCGACTGGAGACGTGGGTGACTAAGGAGTAGAGATATGAAACTCAGACAGATTGAACTCAAGGTCTTCAGTTTTAAGAATCTCTTCAATGGTGTAGAGAGCTCTCCAAAGCATGGGCATGGCTAGATTATAGCTGATTCCGGTCAAGGTGGAGAATCTTTGGGTGAGGTCTGGAAAAGGGTAAGAATAACCTAAGAGGAAAGGTAAAGCTAGAAAACAAACCCATACCGGAGAAATCGCATCACTACGAACCGATGGTCGAACTGCCGGAAAACAGTTTCCAGTGGAAAACAGGGGGCAAGGCTCTCAATCTCCTGGTCGGTAAACTTACAAATCTCTAATGAAGGATTCATTAGGATATTCTGGCTCTAGGGTGTGTTATCCTTCTTTGGGCTGGTACCAGGAGGTGATCAGGTGATCATCTTCGTCATTTTCAAAGAAGAAGGGATGAAGAGTTTGATGAAGAAAATAGAGAGAAAGAAAGAATAATGCCTGATTAAAACTCTGGAGTGAAGATATACGAAAGGATCTTCTGATCTTTAAGAAGATTGAGGAGTTATCTCTAGCCTATAAATCGCAATGATGGTTATAGCCAATCAAGTCATATATATCGGAAGTTGTAACGGCTAATTAATTAGACCAATGGCTAGTCCGAATTGAACAACAATATGACAACTGTGAATCCTTATCACAACCGCCACATTGGGGGCAATTGTTAGGGCATAGATTTTTATAATTATGGATCCATTATTTTGAGGTGTTGCATGGATCAGTTCTCCTTAGTGGGTAGTGCAGGGACTCAGATGATCAAGGATCCTTATTACTACTTATAGTTTCTAACAATTGTTCTCGATGTTTGTTAATATTCGTGTGCAAGTTATCAACGAAGTGGACTGAGTCTTTGCTGGAATCTCGAGGATGATTCGTTCAAGATGTTGCACGTGTTATTTCCACAAATGGTCATGGGAGTGGACGTGGTCTTGCATGATTATCGGAATTAGTTGTTAGTGTTATTCAAAATGGGTTGATCAAGTGTTAGTAGACACAATACACATTTCGCATACACACACTACGAACAAGAGAACTCACACAACACTCTTAGCAATCAGTTGTAAAACGCTTGATCTATATCCGAAGTTGTAATCATTTTCAGTTGTTCAATATAGTTGGCAGTGATAGTTTTCACTACCCCAAGTTTTTGTGCCGGCAATCTACTTGTTATCAAGGGCTTTTCCTCGTATAAATATGTGCGTTTGATTATCTTATACGTTTGACATTTATTTCATCATCGTTCATCACCTAAGGCTCCTAAGCACTCTACCTCGCTTTACAAATTTGGTTACATTATCCTTGATCAGATTTTTGACCAAAACAGTAAAGTTATCAAATAATTATGGATAAAAATATGAATATTAAAATTAGTAAAACATCAAACAGTTAGACCAGCTAAAATGGTGCCCTATAGTGCCCCTCCCGCATTTCCTTTGCGCCAAGGAGGACACCATCCTTTTATTCGCCAAGCCCTTAACGAGCGTCATGGAGGTTTTTGGTCAATATGACCGTTTACAAATGGTTAAATTATTAAAAAAAAACTAAACTTTTATTATATATGTACATATATTTTACACACATCAATCACAAACTAACTTACTAAAACATATAAACTCTTTCCAATCATTTTTATAACAAAATGTCATCCCACTCTTGATCTGACAAAATGATTGACAATATGCTTGTCGCAGTGACCAGTGACTTAGGAGGCGATTTAGTATTTGCGAGAAGAAGGCGAAGTGTCTACAACGCGTACCAGACAAACGTCCCTTGAACGAGATCGACTAGGTGCTCAGAACGTTTAATGCACGATTATTTTTTTAAGATCCGTTGTATGATAATACACAATTTAGGCGTCGGTTTTGTATGAGTCATTCTCTTTTTTTAAGAATTCCTAATGATCTTGTGGGCCAATATCCATTTTTCACACAAAGAGAAGGTGCTAGTCGCAAAATTGGAATCTTTGGAATAAAGAAGTGTACAACCGCAATCCGGCAACTTGCGTACGACATGGCGAGTGATGCGTGGGACGAATATTTAAGGATGTCGGCGAGAACTTGTCGTGACAGTCTAGATAATTTCTGTGAATGTATTCGTTAATTATTAATTGTTACTTATATTTTTATTATTACTTATATTTTTATTATTATTATTATTATCATTATTGTTGTTGTTTTTGTTTTAATTTATAGTTTATTAATGTATCATGTTAGGTGTTATTTTTCTTTATGGGAGGCGATATTTGCGGATGCCGACCGCTACGGACGTTCCACTTTTATATAAGGCATATCAGCAGATACACGAGTTTCCCTGGATGTTAGATAGTCTTGATTGCACGCATTGGGTGTGGGCAGCATGTCCAACCTCTTGAAAAGGGCAACACCATCGTGGTGACTACGAGGGTTCATCCCAAATACTACAAGCGGTCGCATCTCAAGATTTATAGATTTGGCATGCGTACTTTGGCATGGTCAGTGCAAAAAATGATATTGTTGTTTTACAATCTTCAGATCTTTTTGACGATGTCATAGATGGTGTTGCACCAAATACTTCATTCTATGCAAATGATGTGGAGTATATGTATGGGTATTATCTTGTCGACAGTATTTACCCGGAATGGGCTATGTTAGCGAAAACTCTTTCGTGTGTAGAAGACGAGAAATGATTGCACTACAAGAAAGAAAAAAGTGAGTCGGCAAGAAAATATGTCGAGCGAGCTTTCGGTGTATCAAAAAAGAGATGGTGTATCATTACCCAACCGTCGAGGATACTTGAAAAGGGTAATATGAGAAACGTCATGTATATGTGCATCATCTTGCATAACATAATATTAGAGGACTCGGGCAGAGCCTTTTGTGCAAAGAGTTATGATGGAGGTAACCAACCGGCGAACCCACTACTCACTTACGCTTAGAAGGTAGTTATTCGAGCGAGGATACGTAATAGGGACACACACCTTAATTTTCGAGTTGATCTGACTGAGCACCTACGTTTTGATCGTGAACAGGGAGGAGATGACGAGAGATTTAGTTTTTAGTTTAACCTTTTAAGGAGTTTTTTCCCAAACTAGTGTGGGTGGAAAAAGTATTTAGCAAAGTGGTGTTTGTTGAAAAATATTTACCAAAATGGTGTTTTTGTGTATTTTCTTATCTAATTGAATAAAAACTAAATTAGTAATTATATTATTTATTTCAATTAACATTTATTTATTATTTTTTCTTGATACCCAATAAAACTAAATTAGTAATTTTATTTATATTTCTATTAACACTTTATTTTTTCTTTTGAAACCCAACGTAAGACTTGAGGTTACCATCGTGTCACCTAATATTGTCATATCTAATAATTTATATGCGATTCACATAATTCACTTAATTTGTGATTATATATAAATGAGTTAAATGCTTGGTTGTCCCTGTGGTTTGCAAAAATTTCATACTTGGTCCTAGTGGTTTACTAATTACACGCGTGGTCCCAAAAGTTGTCAAAAATGAACTCGGTTGGTCCCCTTACGTAACCTCTGTTAAATTTCTCAGTTAACTATGTGTGAAATGACTATATTACCCTTAAACAATTAAAAGAAATTAAATAAAAATATATATACCTGCAACAACCTCCACTTCATAAGCCCCATGACCTCAAAAAATGAACAAATTGTACACTTCATAAGCCCTATGACGCAAATCATTCAACCAATTCAACTATTCAAACCGATTTGATCTAAAAATTAAACAAATTACCCTCACATAAACCCTAGATCATGAATCAATCAACCGATAAACGAACCTCGTTTGCGTTCTCTGCCGCAGTTGGATTGAGTCCGTACAGCATCATCGGCGGAGGCATAACTGTCAGCAGCGGCGGCTGATTGCGATTGCGACATGATTGTTTCTCTGCCGCTGATTGCGATTGCGACATGATTGTTTCTCGCTGTGAATTCATCAACAGATCGATAGATTAATTGATGAATTAACTTATTTGCATGATAAGTTGATCGTTAAATTGATGCTTGTTGAATTGATATGATGAATGTAGGATTGGTGTTTGTTACCTGTTTTGGTTGAGTTTTGAGAGAGAGAGGGGGTTGAAGAAGACGAATGGAGGTTGTTGTAGGTTCTTTATATATATATATATATATATATATATATTATTTCTTTTAATTGTTCAAGGGTAATATAGTCATTTCACACACAGTTAACTGAGAAATTTAACAGAAGTTGCGTCAGGGGACCAACCGAGTTCATTATTGACAACTTTTGGTACCACGCGTGTAATTAGTAAACCAGTAGGACCAAGTATGAAATTTTTGCAAACCACAAGGACCAACCAAGCATTTAACTCTATTTAAATTAAATTTGACATATATTTTTTTTATTTAAGAATAAATAATATAACTGTTAAGTTAGTTGATTAACGAAGACGATACGCGTCAGATGGTCCTTGGTCGCTCATACTGTAAACTAACAGATAGTCAGATAACACATAACAAGAAAATACAATTATGCACATATTTCCGTAATTTATTTCCTAATACTTCTAATATTGATGTCAGCGGAACACTTCTGTAGCTGAATCAGTGGCATAGCTCTGATACCACCTCCTGTCACAGCCCCTGATCCCTGATTCCCAGGAACGGGCGGCCGCGAGCCAGTTTCGGTGGTGTCGCGTTATTAACCAATTTGGCAGCGGAATTTTTCATCAGGACCGTAGTTAGGAAATATTTTATCAGAGTAAACCACCACATTTTATAACATTAAACACATGGGTAAAACCCAAGTTTTCAGTATACACACTTTTATAGGAATAAATCCTATTTTATTTAACAAAACATCTATTTTATTCTTAGGTAACTTTATTGCCACTTTCCAAGCCTTCAGTGCTGTCCAGCTGGCTTCTATTTGGATTTCACATTTTGTTACCTGAAACGCGTTTTAAAAACATTTTGTCAGTGGGAAATACTGGTGAGTGAATCCCAGTTTAATCAAGTTTAAGTAAAAAGTCATAGTGTACAGTATTGAGGACGCATCCGCAATTACATTTGTTTCCAAGATATAACAATTAACATCAGTGGTACTGTCGTACTCAACTTGTGGAAATGTTACTCCTTGACCAGGTAGTAACAAATTTTGTATACAAAACCCCAACATACCCATCATAATTGTATTCTTACAAATACTCAATAACTGTTATTCGCATGGAAAGGTATTTAAGGTTTTGTAAAAACATTTAACAAAAAGAGGATTACTCACATTGCTGTTTTAGATTATCCTTTAGGTTTCCTGGTGATAATCTATAAATTACACAAATGCACATGTGTTAGTATAATAACCCATTTTAACATTAGTAATACCCTCCCCAAGACGGCATTCCAACGACTACATCGGGCAGAACCACGACAGCCGTTATGGAACCCTAGATCAATCGGGCAGAGTATCTAATACGTCTCCAGGGGTTATAATACTTACATCGTAGCAGAACCTCGTTATTTAGGGGGGGTAATAGACTCGGGTATAATGCCCACTATTTAGAATTTAGAGAAAAGAAACGATTTTGAACGATCGGAAATGAAATCCCGAGTCCTCCTTATATAGGGCCTGAAACTGGGTCTCTCGCGGCCCGCGTAAAACAAGCACAAGGCTTACGCGGCCCGCGTCAAAGCTAGGTCAACGCGTAGCTCATCTGGATCACCAACTAGGCTCGACATGTGTTGGGCCACGTGGCGGCCCAGGGTCGTGCCAGGTTTTAAGCTCTCGCAGCCCGCGTAAAGGTTAAGTAAGACCTTACGCGGCCCGCCTGAACCCTATTTTCTTTGTTTTTTATTTATTTTTAATGTCATGTTATATTTCGGGCTCGGTTTTCACATACGGGGTGTATTTAAAGACATTTTGGGATATTTTAAATATTTTTAGGGTGTCGGAAAAATTATGAGGGTGTTGGTTCACGTTAGGGTTGTTATATCCTCCCCACCTTGTTTTAGAGCTCGTCCTCGAGGTCTATTGGAATAGGTGTGGATATTTTCTTTGCATTTCTGATTCAAGCTCCCATGTGTACTCAGATCCTCTTTTGGAGTCCCACTTCACTTTGACCAGAACTAATCTTTTATGCTTAAGATTCTTGATTTTTCTGTCTTCAATTTGTAGAGGCCTCTCTACAAACTTGAGTTGTTCATTTACCTCTATATCCTTAAGAGGCACTACGAGTGATTCATCAGCTAGGCACTTTTTGAGATTAGATACATGAAATACATCATGTATTCTTGCCATTTCCTCTGGCAGTTGTAGCTGATAGGCTACAGGTCCTATTCTTCTAATAATCTCAAAAGGTCCAATATACCTGGGACTTAGCTTCCCTCTTTTGATGAATCTTACCACTCCTTTCCAATGAGAGACTTTTAATAATACCTTATCACCTACTTGGAATTCTAACGGCTTACGTCTGTTATCAGCGTAGCTCTTCTGTCGATCACGTGCTGCTTTAGTCGTTCCTTGACTTGAATGATCTTGTCGGTTGTTTCTTGTACTATCTCAGGTCCAGATAGTTGCTTTTCCCCAATTTCTGCCCAACAGACTGGGGTTCTGCACTTTCGTCCATAGAGTGCTTCGAATGGTGCAGCATTGATACTTGTGTGATAACTGTTATTATAAGAAAATTCTATTAAAGGTAAGTGATCATCCCAATTACCTCCGAAATCAATTACACAAGCTCTAAGCATGTCCTCCATTGTCTGAATTGTCCTTTCACTTTGCGCGTCCGTTTGAGGATGGTAAGCTGTGCTTAGATTTAACTTGGTTCCCATTGCCTTTTGGAAATTTGACAAAAAATGAGAGGTAAAACGGCTATCCTTATCAGAAACAATTGATAAAGGAATTCCGTGTAATGAAACAATTTCATTTACATACAATTTTGCTAATTGTTCCATACTAAAAGTTTCTTTCATTGGTAGGAAATGAGCTGACTTAGTTAGCCTATCTACAATCACCCAGATTCTATCATTACCTTTTCTTGTTTTGGGTAATTTGGTAACAAAATCCATTGTTATCAATTCCCATTTCCAAACTGGCATTTCTAATTGCTGTAACAAACCTGAGGGTTTCTGATGTTCAGCTTTAACTTGTGAGCAAGTTAAACATTTAGAAACATAAGCTGTTATATCCTTCTTCATTCCTATCCACCAGAAATTTTTCCTTAAATCCTGGTACATCTTATCACTTCCTGGATGCATCGTATATTTAGACTTATGAGCTTCCACTAATATACGGTGACGTAGGTTTCCTAATTTAGGTATCCACATTCTCTTTTTTATGGAATCCCCACATTCCATCTGTTCATTGTTCTAATTCCTTAATCATTCCTTTTAATTTTTCAGTATCTTCCTTGATTACTTATTCTTGAGCTCTTCTAATCTGATCGTTTAAATCTACTTGTAGATTTAATTTAAGAGAACGTACCCTTTTTGGCTTTTCGTGATACTTTCGACTTAAAGCATCAGCCACTACGTTGGCTTTTCCTGCATGATACTTGTCACACACCGACGACACCTCCGTCTTCTCTCTTCTTCGTCTGAACATACCAGCTATCCGGAGGCCATGGTCGGCGGTCTCTTTTGCCATCTCCGATCTCTCTCTCTCTCTCTCTCACACTTTCTCTCTCTATCGCCCCTCTATCTCCGGTGGTAGTTAGTGCTGTTTGTTTGAAAAGGGTTAATTGGAGACACCCCCACCTTCTCCGAGCACCTCAACCCCCACCTTACTGTGCACCACTGTCGACCCCCACCTTCGCCGTTTTTAAATCCAAACTATCTTTCCACCACCTGAAACCCTGCAACCCCTCACTTCCATCGGCCACCACCTCAAACCTGCAACCCCCACCTATCCCTACAATCGGTTGAGCCATGATCCCCACCTGCAACTAAAGTTTTTTTGTTCTTTCTCTATGTAAATAATGACGGTCTTTGAAATGGTGTTGTGATTTATGGTTGGAATGGTAATTGTGGTGGTGGTGTATGATTCATAGAGACAAAACAAAGAAAGAGGAAGAGAGAAAGGGGAGAGGGGGTGGGTGAAGGGGTATGGTCCTAAATCAACCATTACCCTTGTCATATAAACCCCACCAGCAATAAACCGCGTCCACGCGGGTACATCCTTCGAATCCAAACGGTCTAAGGATGAGAAGCCTTACCTTGTGTATGAAAGCAGATGAACATAACGATGCGGCTGGCACCGCATCATATGGGCATTTTCGGCACGACAAGGGATGCAGGCAACATCAACAGTCTCCACGAACGACGATGCGGCTGGCACCGCATCTCGCGTATTTCTTGATCAAAGCATGAGATGTGGGAACATCAAAAGTTACCGCAAGCAGCAATGCGGCCCACACCGCATCCTGTGCGCTCAGCAAGTGGGACTGACACCGCAGAGCAAGTAGCACCAATGACAGTCGCCTGTCAGGTCTACGTAAGCGACAGACTGACGTGGCATTACCTCCACAACCGACAAGCCTGACACACCTGCAAAGGTGCAGCATGTCGTCAGTCCGTCCATCCACCTCCTCCTTCACTCCTCGGCTATAAATACCAACCCCAAACCAGGTTTGAGGTATCTCTTCACAACTCTCTTACTACTACTACTACTACTACTATCATATTTTGCTTCCCAAGCAGACTACTGATTCTCATGCCGGAGAGTGGTAACAAGGAGCACCCCCCACCCCATCCTCCTTGTTACGAGTCACGGTTTGTTTCCTTGTGCAGGAGATCAACCAGCAGACGATCCAGCCAGCGATCCTCGAGAGGAAGGGATTAACCCTTCTTGACGAGACCAGTGAGTTAACCCTGCCCGGTTAACCATTGTTTCATCATTGGCGCCCACTGCTACTCTTACCACTTTTCAACCATCTCTCTCCCTCTCAAAAGATCATGTCTGATCGCCTAAACAACACCACTGGGGATAACCTGAACCCCACAAACCTAAAGCCCGTAGGGACTACTCCCTCAACCCCAAATCCTGGCCACATTGGCACATCAACGCAAAGGGGTCCATCCCTTACGTTCGGACACGGCCTATCACAATACGCATCTGTGATTCCTCCAGACATGGACCCTCATGCCTGGTATGACCAGCAGGCGGCCCTGCTGGCTGCAACATACAACCGAGCTTGTGCGGAAGCGCAAGTACAAGCCAGGCCTACCCCGACACTGCATACACCTGCGGGTCGTATTTTGCAATACGACAACAGGGCACCCTCACGTCCAACCTCCGCAAGTAGGCGTGAAGATCGCGGATCATCTTACTGTGATGTCCGCACAATTGATGAGGATGACTCCTCATACGGGTCCCACAGTAGGGGCCCAATACATAGCCGCCTAGGCCCTTACAGCGAGGACAGGCGGCAATCCACAACCCGACATGGCTCCGGAATTCACAGCCGGTTGGGCCCACAACCGCATAACGAAGGGTATGGTCATACCGATCCAGACGACGATACATACCGCGGGGAGTCCCATGCTACCAGCAGCAGACCGGGAGGACACCATTATGTTCCTCCCACTCATCCTCGAAACACATACCTCCGCGCTGCAAAGCGCCCCGAGAACCGACCCTACAGGCCAAAAGCTACGGCCGAAAACTCTAAATTCGCCCTAAGAATCGCCCACGCCCATGTCACCACCACAAAATTCCCATTTAGCATTGGGAAATACAACGGTTCGTCTGACCCGGACGATCACATGAACATTTTCATGGGTGCAAGGTGCAACGGCTGGTGGGACGAACCCACCTTGTGTCATTTTTCCCCCAGACCCTCACGGGTCTGGCCAGGGCTTGGTTTGATTCTTTGCCAGTAGGATCACTGGCCTCATTTGAGGACTTACATGCAAAGTTCCTCGCTCATTTCAGCCAGCAACGACGTCACGAACGTGATTCGATGGACGTCATGAATATCTGGCGCAGGGACGACGAATCTCATGAAGCGTTCGTCGTCCGATACAATAAAGAATGCCTGGAGATAGGTGACGTGGTAGACCAAATGGCACGTAACCACTTCATCAAAGCCGTCAGAGACGAGCAGATGGTTATGACCATCTCCGGCAAGGATGGCTTGCCAAAAAAATGGGAGGATGTCATGGCTGCGGTCAAGACATACGGCGCAGCGGTCCCTTAAACCTCACCTCGCAAAGGCACAACCCCAAGCGGAAGGTCAAACCTACCACCACTAGCCCAAGCGTAACAATAAACGCAACCGGGACACAGGGAATCGTGGCAGTGATCCCAAACCATATTTCCCGCGGACCAACCCGTTCGACGCAAGGGCAACAATTAACGTCCAACAGGACAACCGGACGTCAAAGAAACAACCTCGGGACCGCAGCTGGACCGAGATCACTATGTCGCCAAGCGAAGTCTTTCTTACGGACGCGCAGTTCCTGCGACCGGCCCAACCAATGAAGTCCAAGAAAAATCAAGATCTCACTCTCTATTGTGAGTATCACAAGGACTCAGGGCACGCAACAAACAACTGCATCAGTCTCCGGCTGGAGATTGAGCGAGCCTTAAAAGAGGGGAAACTGCAACATCTGTTGCCAGGTGGGCAAAAACCCACCAAGCGCATTACCCCCCACGACGAAGGCACCTCCTCAGGGAAGAGGACCATGTATGTGGCCTCAACCCATATGATTAACGGAGGTAAAGGAAGGGCGCACAAGGCGGCGAGAAGACCGGACAATGACTGAAAAGGCGAGCAAGTCGTCTTCCCAAAAGTCCGAGGCGGCCCGCACGATAGACGCGCCGTCGTTATTAACGGCCAACTGGCTCATTACTGCACCGGGCGACTATTCATCGACCCGGGCAGTACTTCTGATATCATCTACGAGCAGTGTTTCAACCAGTTCGACCAGGAGGACAAGGATCGGTTGCAAGCAGTGGATTACCCGTTGGCCGGGTTCGCAGGAGAAACTGTCTTTCCCCTGGGCCAAATTACCTTTCCTGTGCGCCTCACCAGCGGGAGGCACACACGAACAGAAGAGGTGAACTTCATGGTTTTACCTCATACCTCCAAATATGACGTGCTCCTCGGGAGAGAATCCCAAGGCGATTTCAACATGATTACGTCCGTGCCCCACTCCGCCATCGGTTTCCCAACCGAAACAGGGGTCGCGATAATCTACGCACGCAGAGACGTCATGATGGAGGACGAAATACGTCCGACCAAGGTAGCAAGGCCTACCCCCAACAACCAACCAGAAAAATGGGTTCTCAACGCGAGATACCCAGAACAAAAGGTCACGTTGGGCCACGCCTTGTCCCCCAACACCAGAGCGCACCTGAAGCAACTTCTCTTCAGGAACCAAGATATTTTTGCGTGGGCACCCGCAGACATGACTGGGGTCCCACGCGAAATCACGCAACATTGCTTGAATACCTTGCCAGGTATCAAGCCAGTGATCCAAGGCCAACGCCACCTTGGATCCGCAAAAAACCAGGCGATGCATGAGCAGGTGGAAGAGCTCCTCTCTGCAGGCATCCTGCGGGAAGTCAAATACCAGACATGGTTGTCCAACCCAGTCATGGTAGAGAAACCATCCGGGGGCTGGCGCATGTGCATCGATTATAAAGACCTCAACAAAGCCTGTCCCAAGGATTGTTACGCACTTCCAGAAATCGACGAAAAGGTCGACAACCTCGCACCATTCCGATGGAAGTGCTTCCTCGATTGTTACAAAGGCTACCACCAGGTACAGATGGCAATCGAGGATGAAGACAAAACGACATTCCGCACCCCTACCGGAAATTACTGTTATACAAAAATGCCGTTTGGGTTGCGCAACGCGGGTGCAACCTATCAAAAACTGATGAACGACACTTTCCGCGGCAAATCAGCAAAAGTGTCGAAATCTACATGGACGACCTAGTCGTCATGAGCATGGAAGAAGATACCATGCTCACTGATATCGAAAGAACATTCCAAACTCTGCGAAGCGTCAATATAAAGCTCAATCAAGGGAAATGCTCGTTTGGAATGGAAGAAGGCAAATTCCTTGGATTCATCGTAACCAAAGATGGATTCAAGGTAAACCCGGAAAAAGTTCAGGCGATTGAGCGCGTGCCATCGCCTTCAACAATGAAAGAGATGCAACGACTAGCCGGCAGGCTAGCCGCACTAAACAGATTCTTAGCTAACCATGCAGCTAAGTCTTATCCTTTCATCAAGACCCTGCGGAACTGTCTAAAGAAAGAACAATTCCAATGGACCGCAGAGGCTGAAAACGCTTTCCGAGAAATGAATGAGTGTTTGATACAACTCCCAACGCTAACCGCACAACGCAAAGATGAACCACTTATATTATACCTATCCGCCGCAGACAATGCGGTAGGTGCGGTACTAATAGTGGAGCGGGAGGGAGTTCAAACACCCATCTACTACATCAGCAAGATGCTCAACGACCCAGAGACAAGATATTCAATAATGGAAAAGTTGGTACTAGCACTAGTACACGCGTCAAGACGGTTGCGACGCTACTTCGCAAACCATGTCATCACAGTGTTAACCAACTACAGGATCGGCCCGATCCTATCCAAACCTGACATCTCTGGGAGATTAGCAAAATGGGCAATCAAACTGGGCGCGCACACGCTGAACTATAAACCGCGCCCCGCAATTAAAGGCCAAGTCCTAGCTGATTTCGTTGCCGAGGTACCGGCAAATCGCATCCAAGAATGTGAAGAAGAACAAAACCCTACACCAACACCACCCTCCTCGGAAACTTGGGCACTTTTTACCGATGGTGCCTCCAACGAGGAAGGTGCAGGTACAGGTCTGCGACTCGTCAGTCCCGATGGCCAAGAGCTTACCTATGCAATCCGCCTCGATTTCAAAAGCACAAATAATGAGGCAGAGTATGAGGCTCTATTGGCAGGACTACGTTTGGCAGTCAAGCTCGGCGTACAACATTTGGAAGCACACGTCGACTCCTTGTTAGTCGCGGGGCAGGTGCGCGGTGACTATGCCGCAAAAGGGGACATCATGATCCTCTACCTAGAGCAAGCCCTACAACTAAAATCAAAATTCACTTCCTTCAATATCCGTCATATCAACAGAAGTGAAAACAAATCCGCAGATGCACTGTCAAAACTTGCATCCACCAGCTTCCAACACCTGGCAAAGGAGATACGCATTGAAATTCTACAGAATCCCTCGGTACCCTTGCGCCCAGTCAATGTCATCCAGTACTGTACAACATCCTGGATGACACCAATCATTGCATACTTGCAATCAGATGTGACTCCCGAAAGCAAGTCAGAGGCACGCAAATTACAATACAAAGCATGCCATTATCAAATGGGAGACGGTATCTTATACCGTAAATCATACCTAGGCCCACTCCTACGCTGCGTCGACCCCCAAGATTCCACATACCTCATCAGAGAGATACACGAGGGAATGTGTGGCATACACGCAGGGCCACACATGGTAGTGGCTAAAATCATGAATGTTGGGTATTACTGGCCCGACATGCACCTGGATGCCGTCAAAGAATTGCGCAAGTGTATTAATTGTCAGCGACATGCTCTTAAGACTTTACGCCCCATGAACAACTTGATTCCGGTCACCACCGCATGGCCCTTTCAGAAATGGGCAATTAACGTGGTCGGACCTTTCCCAGACGCACCAGGTGCGGTCAAATTTATCATAGTAGCTGTCGATTACTTCACAAAATGGGTAGAGGCAAAACCACTCGCCTCAACCACTGCTATGATAACGAGGAAATTTATTTGGGAACACATCATCTGCCGTTTCGGTCTACCAATGTGCATCGTTACCGATAACGGCACCAACTTTGCTGCTGACGAATTTCAAAAATGGCTAGAAGAACTAAATATTGAACACATATTCTCCTCCGTGGCACACCCGCAAGGGAATGGGCAAATTGAGAGTAGCAATAAAAGTCTAGTCGAAGGTATCAAAGCAAGGTTGGGAACAGCCAGGCGTGGCTGGGTCGATGAACTCCCAAGCATCTTATGGGCTCACCGAACAAGCCCAAAAACGAGCAACGGGGAGACACCCTTCAGCCTGGTCTATGGCACAGAAGCAGTAATTGTAACAACTGCCACTAAAATCAATAACTAGGACAATAATTAGTCAATAAGAAAACCCTAATTGGGACACCCAAGTAATTTGGCATAAACCCTGAAATTTCCGGAACAATCAGAATCAGGATTAGGGCCCCTAAAACTCAAGGGGGTTAAACCCTAAATGATGATTATCCTCGAAAATGCGTTGTCTAATATATTTTTCGTTGAACGTCGACTCAGCAGACCTATACCCACAGCAAGGCTACCCTAGGCTATGTGGGTTTCCCAGGTGAGTCGCGACAGAATCACTGTCATCTTCCGTGACACGCGGGAGATGCCAAATTCACGTATAAATACTAGGCACTGGGACTTGAATTCTGTCTTTGGAACGACGTAAAATCGAGTTACGTAGACTGATTTATCACAGAAACAGTCCAACACACACACACTAATCACGAGGTGCTGCCACAATCAGGGTAATAACTCGATCGCTATTACGATTCAACGTCCGATCGATTATAACTATCCAACGATAGTCCAGGTGCTGCTCAATTGAGCTTGTACTTTGATTATTCGTCGTGATTTCGACTTGAATATTAGAGTGCTGTTCGAATTCGGACTATGCTCTGTTATTCGTTGTGAATCCGATTGAATTATCGAGTATCGCACTGATTAATCGTTGTGAGGGTTTAATCTCGCGAATTGACGTAACTGCTGTATTAGTTACTAACCTGCCTGTGTGTGCATTGTGTTAATTTAGGTTAATCGAGGCTAATCAGTAGGCTTATCTATTGCTCGTTAATCTGCAATGTGAGTCATTCTCTTTTTATCAACTGTTTTACAAAACTCCAAGTTATTTTTAAAGGTTATAATTACAGGGATTAAGTCTATGTAATCACCATATTACAGCCGGTATGTGGGGTTTTGTATACATTACTTGTTTCCCGTCACACTTGGACAAACGGGTGGCCAAGGGGTGATCTGACCACAGTCACAGACACCATTGGACAAATGGGCTAGCCAATGGATGGTCGAGTGACAAATACTGTGGGTAGTTGGTTTGATATCAGAAACATTGTAATTCCCCTTAATACTGTAATTTATAACTAACGGGTCGTTTAGAAAACAGAATGATTCACTCAGTATTTCCCCGCTGACAAAACCTTTTTCAAACATGTTTCAGGTGATCTGTGTGATCCAGGAAAAGTGCAGTAAAGCACTACAAGCTCGGAGAAGTGGCTCATTGTGAATAAATAAATAAAACATGTTTTGGAAAATAATGATTTCTGTGTGAAATCAACTGATTGTAAATTATGGGAATTTATCCCTAAAACTTTGTATAATATATTAAACGAGTATTTTTACGGTGAAAAGATCCTGTAATAAAAGACTTCCGCTGCCGCATAAATCAGATACCACGGGTACCACTGGACTGCTCGCGACTCCCGATTCCGTCCAGGGTGGGTCGGGGGTCGTGACAGAAGGTGGTATGAGAGCTAATTATTAATAACTATTGAGCCACTGATCGAGCCACTGATTTAAGCCTATTACGGAATTAAGTATTTAACAAAATACTTAATCCTACTAATTATCATTCTGTGATTATTTGTTGTATTAACTGATTATTTGTTAGTTACAGTATGGGAAAACAAAAGCTGTCTGCTATCTACCACAAATTAGATATTGTATCTTCTTCTAAAAACCCAGTAAACCTAGAAGAAGGAATCTTTGTCCATAAGGCAAACTATGAGAATCCTCTTTCCCCAGAGAAAAGGGATTCGATACTTAAAAAAAGTCAGGAGAAAAAGAAACCCCGAACCAAGAGAGTTAGGTTTAACCCAGAAGTCCAAGAGTTGGGTACTAGTACACCTTGGGAAGATAAAATAGACAAGAAATGGGCAAATCTCTATATGCTAGCTACTGTAGCAGAAAATGCCAATCTCTAAATACCCGATAAGTTGGGTCTAGTAAGAAAAATCACAATCCAGTAAATAAATAAAGTCCTAGTGTGTTTATTTCTGTTGTCCTTTGTATAAATTAGTATGCAATAAAACTTCAGTGTTTGTTTGTTAAACTTTGTTCCAAAGTTTTAACATTGCATTCTTGTATTTTGCATATATACTATGCAGCATGAATGAGATGTCGGAAGCATTCCAGAATCTCAACTTATATACAGTGCCTATCGAAGTCTCTTACGACTTTACTGGTTACATTGCTGACATAGAAGAACCTGTGGAATTCAAAGCTCCACCGCTGGAAAAAGCCAAACCTAAAAAGAAAAGAAGATACGTAGGGTGGAGGAAAGTACGCCGTAGGAAACCAGCCACTAGGAGACTTCCTAAAATAGAAAATCCTGTGAGCATGAACAAGGGAAAGGAAATAGAAACTGGAGAAAGTTCAAAACCACCAGAAAAGGAATTAGGAATAGACCTAAAGCAAAAGGGAATAGAGATCGGAGAAAGCTCTAAACAGTCTGAGGAAATCACGTTCCAGGACGAAATAGACCGCCTACTAGATAATTGTGATGTTTTAGAGCCTATCAACGATAATCTCTTCTCTTATCCTGTAACAGCCCAATTCCCAATAAACCTAGGACCAGCTATTCCAGACCCACTAGTTCACACCAGACCATTAGACCAAATGGAGGAATGGTGGACTAATGACTGGCAATTCCAAAATATAGTTAATAATCCCTATAGTTTTCTCCCACAGTTTGATCCAGAACCTATCCCTAATCCGCCAATGAGCTATGAAAATTTAGCTGAGTTACGTCAGTTTGGTGAAGAACTGATAGGCACCGGGAATAGGATCCGGGAAATGGGGGAGCAGATCTCTTGGAAATACGACGAGAGGGAGCGTCGTTACTAAAACTGCCAATGGACCAAAAGATAGGAAGGGCTGGAAAAAGTTTGTCTGTATTATAACTAATATAGTAAAACTGATTCTGTAAAATGGGCAATAAAACCTTGTAAGATATGGTGTGTACGGAGGCATATACCATATACAATAACAAAATGAAAGTCGAGAAATCGACAATTTTGGTTATGTTTGTATGTTGTAGTAATTTATGTATTCATCTGTGCTAAATTGTTATTAATAAGTTAGACACTAATAAATTCCTACTAATTAGCAGATGGAAAACGCTAACAATGAACCAATTAATGAAGTAAATCAATCTGAGCAAGAACCAGAAGATCAATATATCACCCGACAAGATATTGAGCACTTTATCGCCCAAGGAATAGCCCATGCTATTCCAGAAATTGTGGCTGCTGTTCAAAAACCTGCCGAACCACAATTAATTCCTAGTAAACGTATTCCGGAAGATAACGGCAGTAACAGCATAAATGGAGGCGGCAATCATGACGATCATGATCCGCAACAGGCCCCACTCCCTAAGAGAATAAAAGCTGCAACGCCTGGTTGCACTTACAAAGAATTTCTTGCTTGCAAACCCGCAGAATTTGCAGGTAACGAAGGGGCAACTGCAACACTGCATTGGTTAGAGAAAACCGAGGCAGTAATTGCAATAAGCAAATGTGCCGAAGAGGATCAAGTGATGTATGCATCAAATCTGTTCAAAGAAGGAGCACTAGAATGGTGGAACACGGTCCTCCAGGCAAAAGGGAGAAGGATAGCCTATGCTATGAGTTGGGAAGAATTTAAGAATCTTGTAGAAAGAAAATTCTGTCCCGAATATGAAAAAGATCAAATGGCAAACAAATTCCTAAGTCACCGCATGACAGGGGTAGATTGCCGGGGCTATACTTCGACATTCTTTGAATACGCAAGGGTGGTGCCAACACTGGCTTCGCCAGAACCGGTACTCATTTCCCGTTACATCTGGGGGTTAATTAGTGAAATCCGAAACATCGTTAAAGCTGCGAGACCTCGTACCATTGACGATGCGGTAGAATTAGCTAACACCCTAACGGATGAATTGGTACGTACAAGAGAGGAAGATCGTAAGAAGGAAATAGCTCAGAAGATTACCCAAGGGTTTCGTATGGGTAATATCAAGAAAAGAGGAACAGGGCAATCCTTATCACCTCCTTTCTGCAGAAATTGCAAAAAGAAGCATTATGGACAATGCAATATAGTTTGCAATTTTTGCAAGGCAAAAGGATATCGTGAAGAAGACTGCAGGAAGAAAACAAGAATTTGTTATAACTGCAGAGAAAGGGGACATTTTCAATCCGAATGTCCTAAGCTAGCTAAACTAGTAGACAACAAAGCTAAACCAGCTGAAGGAGCAACCAAGAAGAATGTACGTGCATTCCAGCTGACCACTCAAGAGGCCGAACTCATTCCAGATGTGATAGCTGGTACGTTCCTAGTACATGACGTATTTGCAAAAGTATTATTTGACTCTGGTGCGAACCAAAGTTTTATTAATACTTCATTTTGTCAAGCTCTTAAGTTACCTTTAACCACTCTTAGGCAAATTTTCATAGTTGAAACCGTAGAAGGAAATTCTGTGAAAATAGATAAAGTCTGGCAAGAAGGAAAAATAGAACTATTAGGCCATAAGTTTTCTGCAAAATCTGTTACCAATGAATTTAGCCGGATTCGATGTAGTATTAGGAATGGATTGGTTAATAGCCAACCATGCACGAATCCTATGTGACAAAAATGCAGTAGAAATTCAAACCCCTTCAGGAGAGGTAATTGTAATTACTGGAGATAAACCTCGAAAGCCACTGAAATTTATTTCAGTAATGAAATTGGCAAGCTATTCGAGAAAGCAGGAAATGGTGTATATGATTTCAGTAATCATTAACACTAAAGATAAGGAACTTCAGGATATTCCAATAGTCTCAGAATACCCAGATGTTTTTCCAGAAGAATTACCTGGATTACCACCTGATAGAGAAGTAGAGTTTAGAATTCATTTAATTCCAGGTACTGCACCAATAGCTAAAGCACCTTATAGAGTAGCACCTACCGAAATGCTAGAATTGAAAAAGCAATTAGATGAATTATTAAGCAAAGGATTCATACAACCGAGTTCATCCCCTTGGGGAGCACCAGTACTGTTTGTGAAAAAGAAAGATGGATCGATGAGAATGTGTATTGATTATAGAGAATTGAATAAGGTTACGATTAAGAATCGATACCCACTACCTAGGATTGATGATCTTTTTGATCAATTGCAAGGAGCTAGGTATTTCTCTAAGATAGATTTAAGATCTGGATATCATCAGTTGAAGGTACAAGAAGAAGACATACCTAAAACTGCCTTCAGAACTAGGTATGGTCATTATGAGTTTACAGTCATGCCCTTTGGATTAACAAATGCCCCAACAGCATTCATGGATATGATGAATCGAATCTGTAAACCATACTTGGATAAATTTGTAATCGTTTTCATCGACGATATACTTATTTATTCCAAAAGCCAAAAAGAACATTGTGAACACTTACACGTTCTCTTAACTTTGTTAAGAAAAGAAAGGCTTTATGCCAAATTCTCGAAGTGTGAATTTTGGCTACAAGAAGTACAATTCTTAGGTCATGTGGTAAATCATGAAGGTATCCATGTAGATCCTGCTAAGATAGAAGCAATTACAAAGTGGAAAGTCCCATAAACAGCTATGGAGATAAGAAGTTTTCTAGGCTTAGCCGGATACTATAGACGATTTATCAAAGATTTTTCTAAGATAGCCGTACCATTAACTAAGTTAACCTGTAAAGCTGCTAAGTTTGAATGGGGACCTAGACAAGAAGAAGCCTTTAAGATTTTAAAGCATAGATTGACGAATGCACCAATCTTAGCTTTACCTGAAGGAACAGAAGACTTTGAAGTATATTGTGATGCTTCAAAATTAGGATACGGATGTGTGTTAATGCAACGCAAGAAGGTAATTGCGTATGCTTCTAGACAATTGAAAAAGCACGAAGAAAATTATACGACTCATGACCTAGAACTAGGAGCCATAATTTTTGCCCTTAAGATATGGAGACATTATCTGTATGGAAGTAAGTTTACTGTTTATACAGATCATAAGAGTTTAAGATATATATTTGGGCAAAAAGAGTTAAACATGAGGCAAAGAAGATGGATGGAGATGCTAAGCGATTACGACTGTGATATCCAATATCACGAAGGAAAGGCAAATGTAGTTGCAGATGCCTTAAGTCGTAAGTACCATGAGAAACAGAAACGAGTCCGTGCTTTGAGGTTAAATCTACAAGTAGATTTAATGGCACAAATCAAAGAAGTTCAGAAAACAGCAATCAAAGATGATGCTGAAGGAATGAAAGGTTACCTAAAAGAACTAGAACAAGGAAATGATGGAATTTGGAAATTCCATAAGAAACGAATTTGGGTACCTAAGCAAGGAGAGTTAAGAAATAAGATTTTAGAAGAAGCTCATAAATCTAGGTATACCATGCACCCAGGAAATAATAAGATGTACCAAGATTCAAGAAATAATTTCTGGTGGATAGGAATGAAAAAGGATATAGCCGAATACGTATCCAAGTGTTTAACTTGTTCACAAGTTAAAGCTGAACACCAAAAACCTTCAGGACTACTACAACAGTTAGAAATGCCTGTATGGAAATGGGAACTCATAACAATGGATTTTGTTACTAAGTTACCCAGGACCAGAAAAGGTAATGATGCTATTTGGGTAATTGTCGATCGATTGACCAAATCAGCTCATTTTCTACCAATAAAGGAAACCTTTAGCATGGAAAGGTTAGCCAAGTTGTATGTAGATGAAGTAGTATCCTTACATGGAGTCCCACTCTCCATTGTATCGGATAGAGATAGTCGTTTTACTTCTCATTTCTGGACAAGTTTTCAGAAAGCAATGGGAACTCGACTAAATCTAAGTACTGCTTATCATCCACAAACAGACGGACAGAGTGAAAGGACAATACAAACTCTAGAAGACATACTCCGAGCATGTGTAATTGACTTTGGTGGTAATTGGGATAGCCATTTGCCATTAATTGAATTCTCCTATAACAATAGTTATCATTCAAGCATCGAAGCTGCACCATTCGAAGCATTGTACGGACGTAAGTGCAGAACTCCAGTATGTTGGGCAGAAATCGGAGAAAGTCAATTATCAGGTCCTGAAATTGTACAAGAAACTACTGACAAGATAACTCAGATCAAGGAAAGATTGAAAACGGCTCGAGATCGTCAGAAAAGCTATGCAGACAATCGTCGCAAGCCACTCGAATTCCAAGTAGGAGATAAAGTACTTTTAAAAATCTCTCCTTGGAAAGGAGTAGTACGATTCGGAAAGAAAGGAAAGCTAAGTCCAAGGTAAGTTGGACCATTCCCCGTGATTCAACGAATAGGACCAGTAGCTTATCGGTTACAACTACCAGAAGAGTTAGCTGGAGTACATGATGTATTTCATGTATCCAACCTCAAGAAATGTTTATCAAACGAATCCCTAGTAGTACCTCTTCAAGATATAGAGGTAAATGAAAAGCTGAAATTCGTAGAGAAACCCCTACAAATAGAAGACCGGAAGATCAAGTTTCTCAAGCACAAACGACTAGTGCTAGTAAAAGTCAAATGGGAATCCAAGAGAGGACCAGAGTACACTTGGGAACTGGAATCAGAAATGAAGCGAAAGTACCCTCATCTATTTCAGTAAATCTCGAGGACGAGATTTTTCTCAAGGTGGGGAGGATGTAACAACTGCCACTAAAATCAATAATTAGGACAATAATTAGTCAATAAGAAAACCCTAATTGAGACACCCAAGTAATTTGGCATAAACCCTGAAATTTCCGGAACAATCAGAATCAGGATTAGGGCCCCTAAAACTCAAGGGGGTTAAACCCTAAATGATGATTATCCTCGAAAATGCGTTGTCTAATATATTTTTCGTTGAACGTCGACTCAGCAGACCTATACCCACAGCAAGGCTACCCTAGGCTATGTGGGTTTCCCAGGCGAGTCGCGACAGAATCACTGTCATCTTCCGCGACACGCGGGAGATGGCAAATTCACGTATAAATACTAGGCATTGGGACTTGAATTCTGTCTTTGGAACGACGTAAAATCGAGTTACGTAGACTGAGTTATCACAGAAACAGTCCAACACACACACACACACTAATCACGAGGTGCTGCCACAATCAGGGTAATAACTCGATCGCTATTACGATTCAACGTCCGATCGATTATAACTATCCAACGATAGTCCAGGTGCTGCTCAATTGAGCTTGTACTTTGATTATTCGTCGTGATTTCGACTTGAATATTAGAGTGCTGTTCGAATTCGGACTATGCTCTGTTATTCGTTGTGAATCCGATTGAATTATCGAGTATCGCACTGATTAATCGTTGTGAGGGTTTAATCTCGTGAATTGACGTAACTGCTGTATTAGTTACTAACCTGCCTGTGTGTGCATTGTGTTAATTTAGGTTAATCGAGGCTAATCAGTAGGCTTATCTATTGCTCGTTAATCTGCAATGTGAGTCATTCTCTTTTTATAAACTGTTTTACAAAACTCCAAGTTATTTTTAAAGGTTATAATTACAGGGATTAAGTCTATGTAATCACCATATTACAGCCGGTATGTGGGGTTTTGTATACATTACTTGTTTCCCGTCACACTTGGACAAACGGGTGGCCAAGGGGTGATCTGACCACAGTCACAGACACCATTGGACAAATGGGCTAGCCAATGGATGGTCGAGTGACAAATACTGTGGGTAGTTGGTTTGATATCAGAAACATTGTAATTCCCCTTAATACTGTAATTTATAACTAACGGGTCGTTTAGAAAACAGAATGATTCACTCAGTATTTCCCCGCTGACAAAACCTTTTTCAAACATGTTTCAGGTGATCTGTGTGATCCAGGAAAAGTGCAGTAAAGCACTACAAGCTCGGAGAAGTGGCTCATTGTGAATAAATAAATAAAACATGTTTTGGAAAATAATGATTTCTGTGTGAAATCAACTGATTGTAAATTATGGGAATTTATCCCTAAAACTTTGTATAATATATTAAACGAGTATTTTTACGGTGAAAAGATCCTGTAATAAAAGACTTCCGCTGCCGCATAAATCAGATACCACGGGTACCACTGGACTGCTCGCGGCTCCCGATTCCGTCCAGGGTGGGTCGGGGGTCGCGACAGTAATCCCCGCGGAAGTAGGTCTTCCTTCACCTCGGATGTTGGCTATCAACAAAATAGCCAACAATGAAGCACGCAGGCTTGACTTGGACCTCCTAGAAGAAAGGCGCGAAAACGCCGCCATCAACGAGGCCAAGTACAAAACCAAGCTTGAGCAATACTACAATTCACGTGTGCGGGTTTGTACCTTTAACCCGGGAGACTACGTCCTCCGCGACAACGAAGCATCTAACGCTGAACGCCCAGGAAAACTTGCCTCCAAGTGGGAAGGACCCTACCTCATCAAAGAGGTCTTGGGAAAAGGCGCGTATAAATTGCAAACGTTAGAAGGCGAACCTATCACACGCACATGGAATGCACAACAGCTTCGACGGTGTTACATGTAAGCCATGTTTTTACATTTTCCATGTAACCTACCGGGCCGCAGGCCATTTGCAAATAAATACACGAGCAATTTAATGCAATATTGTTTGTTACTACTATTACAAATGCATGTTCCACTCTGTGGTATTCGCAAAAACAGATTGGCAAAATCTTCATTCGCGATACCCACACAAAGTGCTAACCACACACAAATATTGTAATAGGCCAGCAAAGGCAAAACATTAAGTGTCTATCCGGCCGGATACACACACGGGTTTTTACAAAACTTACACAATTCCTAAACCCTAACAGGGCAAACAACGGAATTGACTAATACTCATACGACAAAGGTATAGAGTATACTCAACCCCGTTTACAACGGGTGGAGTTCTACATACACACGTTCAAACATGCAAGAAGTAAAAACACTTGTACAAATTGAGGAAACAGTTAAACTTTATATTCAAAAAATTCATGCACCCACGTGGTGCACAACGGATTTACATGAAGTTCTAACATGTACAAAGAGGAAAACAAAAAGGGGCACGCAGGCTAACCTAGTCCTATTTTATACCACTAGTGCCCGCGCCATCTTGGTCGTCACCAGCAGTATTTTCCTCTTCCAACTCTTCCGCATCAGCATATAACATCCGCAAGCGGTCTACATAGTCTTCCGCCTCTAAGCATTCATCAAGCTTCTCAACAGAAGAGATAGACATGTCATAAAATGATGTAACGACCTCATCAAGACGCACTTTGGTATTCACATCATGGAACCCAGACCGTTCGTCGATGTATTTGCCTTGACCGAGCACGTTTATATGACCGATACACCGGTTGTAACCAGCCTTAAAGCCAGCCTCCCGGGCACGCTGCTTAATCAAATCAATACCAATTGCGGTCTCAGGCGCATCCAGGATAGCCTTGACAATCTGCAACACATAAACAAGAAGAGTATCACATGCAAATCCAAAATAAAAAGGGAAGGCCTCAGATACTTACATGCCCAATACCGTGCAATCGCATCCACTCACGGTCGGTTTCAAGGTGATTAAAGGAAGAGGTAAGGCTATCTCTAGCCTCCACAGCCTCACTAGCCCGCTTCTCAGCTTCAATCACACGGGCATTAACCTCCGCAAGCGTGGCCTCGCGAGTCTGCACCTCAGCCTTCCGAGAACAAGAAACACAATATATACAAAAAATTGTTAAACATACTCAGAAAGCAGAAGGAAAATTCAAAAGAAAAGGCAACTCATACCTGAAGACTCCCAACGACCTGGTTCAAACGGGTGCGACCAGCATTCGCTCCCTCAAGAGCCTTAGAAGCGCGACTCTCTCTCTCCTTGGCCTCTTCAAGAGCCTTTGCAACACGGGCCCCCGCCCCTTTGGCCTCTTCAAGCGCCTATGCTAACCGAGCCTCTGCCTCTCGGGCCTTCACAGCAACCGCTTCGGCTGCAGCCTTCTCCTTGCCCAAAGCAACATTCGCCGCTTTGACATTAGTCAACATCTGACGAACACGAAACAACGTTTCATTCTGTTTGGCCCAAGATACTTTCCAGCTTTTGCGCTCATCAGAAAGTTTTTCTTTCCAACTCTTGCGTTCATCAGAAAGTAACTTGGCAAGAGTACCAACCTGTTTAAGCTCAGTGGTTGCAGCCCACTCCTCGGTCTGCTTATGCTTCTCAAAAGCAGCCCTATCCTTTTCAAGCTGCTCCGCACCCGCGCGAGCAGCTCTCACCAACTTCTCCGCCTCGGCCCGCAAGCGTACAGCTTCTTCATCCCTGCGGCCCAACACCTTGTAGTCTTCCATAATGGCATTCGCCACTATGGAACTTCCCACAAGCCTGGTGGAGAGTTGGTTGATGCGAAGTTCACGGGACGCGGCACGGGCACGATCAACTTCGAACGGAGTGCCCAAGCCACCCAGAATCTCCCTACAAGCAGAAGGATCGTTTGAAATATCATCCCCCTGCATAACAGTCCAGGGGGTCGGTGATAGCTCGTACTCCGATCCTGTGTATAGGTGCGGTAATAATACTCCAGTTCAGACCACCAGGCTGAATCGGAGGCCCATCATAACCTGCACCACCAGAAGCAGAACCAGAAACCTTCTCAGCAGCAGGATACTTCTGCGGCTCATGTCACGACCCCCGACCCCACCTGGACGGAATCGGGGGCCGTGAGCAGCCCAGTGGTACCGGTGGTTTATTTTTGAAAAACATTGCAGCGGAAATTTCATCAGGACCGTGAGTTAGGAAAAATATCAGAGTTTTAGAAACACCGGATAAATTCCATGTTTTACAAAGGTAGCTTTTAATATAAAACAACTTTTCTTAATTTTTATTTAATTGATAAATCAAATGAGCCACTTCTGTAAGTCTTGTTGGTGCCGTATCCAACTCTTACTCCAATCTACTGTAATTACCTGAAACGCGTTTTAAAAAGGTTTTGTCAGCGGGAAATTCTAAATGAGTTCATTCAGGTTTATATAAAAACATATTTGTTATAATTCACAATATTAAGAGCGATTACAATTGCTCCTATTTTATAATTATCTTGGCCAGTTGTCATTCGACCGGATCTATGACTGTGGTCATATCACTATTGGGTCCTGTCACCCAACAGTGACGTATATCACTATTTAGGTCCAGCCACCTAAAAGTGACATGTATCATGACTTAGGCGCGCCCACCTAATCTGATAAAACAACAGTAATGTGCACAATACCCCACTTACTGCCAGTAATTTAAGATTTTGCAAAGACTTAATCCCTGTAATTATAACTGGAAAGCAAATAGGGTTTTGAAAGTAATTTGATAAAAAGAGAATGACTCACATTATAAGCATGTAGTATTGATTTAACAAGCTTCATGAGTTAATTCTTCTGAGAATTAGCATCTACTTTGATTGTAAGTGTATGGGGTAAAGTTTAGTCTACTAGTAGGACTGATAACCTAATTTAAGCGATAATGCACACGAAACTAGGTAAATAACTAATACAGCATTTACGATAAACTCACGAGATTAATACCCTCACAACGAATGACAAAGTGCAATACTTAAACATCCAGCGGATTCACAACGAATGACAGAGTATAGCCCGAGTTCGGGTGACACTCAAACATCCTGTCGGAATCACGACGAATGACAAAGTATAAACCCAATTTGAGCAGCACTTAAACATTCATCGGATAGTTTCAATCGATCGGATATTGAGTCGTAGCAGCGATCGAGTTATTACCCTGTAATCGCGGAAGAATTTCGAGCTTATGTGTGTGTTTGGTTGTATTTGAACGATATCTCGAAGTGTAACACGAATTTTAACGTCGTTTGAACGTAGAATTTCAAGTCCCACTGCCCTCTATTTATACTGAGAATTTGACTTCCTCGCGTGTCGCGAGGGGTCACCTGGGCGCCGTCGCGTGGCGCGATGGGTCACATTTCTTTGTAAGGTTGCCACGTGTGTTTGTAGGTTAGCTGAGTCGACAGAACGATAATTTTTAATTTAGACAGCGAGATATAAGGATAATCGTCAAGTAGGGAATACCCCCCCTGAGTTTTAGGGGCCCTGATCCTGATTCTGATTGTTATGAAAATTTTAGGAGTTGTGCAGGATTACTTGGGTGTCTCAATTAGGGTTTCTTATTGAATAAAATAATTTAATAAATAATAATTTTGGTGAGAGTTGTTACATCCTCCCCACCTTGTTTTAAATCTCGTCCTCGAGATTTGGACTATGATATCTTCTTGGGGTTACGTTACTTCTTTTAATATATCAGGGTGTCTGGGATGGAATCAAAAGATTAATATCATAAGATAGTTGGAATTCGATGGTTTTAAAACTTTAGTTTCAGGAATTGATGTTTGACCAAATAGGATGAAATAATAATATTAACAAGTTTGACCAAGTCTCATGAATCAAAAAGATATTTGATAGGCATGAATTTTGAAATAAATTGACTTTTGTAGAAACAAATGGAATTCAATGTCATAAAAGAACTTACTTTAATCAATTGAGGGAGATTCGGAATTGATAAATCTCTATTTGTAAATGGAAGTATGAAAAATGATTTGTCAATGATCAACCCGAAAATTAATATCGTTTACTTAAATGGTAAGGATACACTGGACAATTCATTAGAATTTAGTGTATCATGGTCTGAATACATAACTGTATTAGGACCATTAAAAATGATGAATCAAATGAATGAAGTATGAATAGGGTTTATTATTAGCACGGTTACAAATTTATACAGACACTTCAAAGTGCTGTAAGAATTCAATAATTATGGTGACCGAATAAATTCACCGTTTTTTAAATTTAACTAAGAGTTTCAAGGAAGCGAATCGGGATATTTCAAAAGATGAGGTGTTCAAATGAATGAGATGAACTGATATTGTTTCCAAGGTGATTAAGTTCAAGCCAAAAAATATATGATCAATGAATGTTTACAAGTTTGTAAATGATTTTTAGAAACAATAGAATTTACTGTCAACAGAAAATTCATTTTGATTGTCAACTGATTAAGATTCAAAATCAACAAGTTTGAATAAAATAGAAGTATGAAAATGATTTGTTAATCATCAAATAGATGAGAAAATCAATGGGTTGAGATGAGTAAATTGCAAGGATACACCGAAATACAACAGAGTTTAGTGTATCATTGTCTTAACACATAGTTGTATTAAAACTATTATCAAGGATGAGTTAAACGAAAGACATACATGGTTTTGAATAACTCGTATGATAATGATTAGCGCATGCTACAAGTTTATACCGATACCGTAAGGTGTCGTAATGATTGAAATGATTCAATAATTGCGGTGACTGAACAATTTTCACCGTTTTTATAATCAACTGAAAGCTTTTTGAAATAAAATTTTGGATATTCCTTTCGAATAGGATTTTCAATTGATGATGATAAGACCAAATGAATATCATAGAATTTTCGATCAATGATGAAAGAAACATTAGAGGTACACAGGAATATGATACAATTTTGTGTACTTTTATCTTAACACATAATTGTATTAAGATTGATAATACATAGATCGAACAAACGGATTTAATATCAATACACAATAATTAATTAAATAATTAAATACGAACATGGTGCAAACAACGAGATTAGCGCAAGCTTTAAACTTGTGAAAACGTCACCACAAGGTGATCGTGATCAAAGGATCAATTTAATGAAGTCGAAGACCAAGCAAGCATGTTATGATTCAAAACAAATGAAGTGCTTGTTGGTACTATTTTGAATATGATAGCTGCAATCCATCATATGGGACCTTTGAATTGAATACGTAATGCGAGCAAGTTCAAACAGTTGAACTTGGTGTAAACAAAACGAGTCCAAGAAAGTTCTGACATGGTCACAACAAAAACCATGTATACTATAAAAAGGAAATCGAGTTTTTTTTTCAGGAAATTCATCGATTCATTATTAAAGAATTATTGTTTTGCAAAAATGCGGTTTACAATGCGAAGATCAAGTATAGCAAAACAAGATTTGAGCTTTTGATAAAACAACAAATTGGAATCAAGCCCTCCAATGGTCTCCATAAACGAACCACATGCACAACAAACAGCGCATGTGTAACGTGTGGATTTTACCAGGAAATGAAATAGATCAATATTCGCAACTATGAAAGAAATCATTAGGGGAAGTAGAAACGCGAAAGTCAACTCATTATATGCAGAAGTCAGGATTTCAATGAAAGAAATATAAGAACTCTTCCTGGAATTCCGCGTGATAACCGTTTGTTAAGTGACGTTATCATGGAATGTCGAATATTGCATATTTTGTTGTCAATGCAATAGGGAAATTATACCGATATGTGACTTCTTTTGCAGTGCCAATAATTATGACTCTGATTAGACTGTGCACCGATGGTTGTGAAGTCTTGTTCCAACGTACTTCAGCAAGCTTCATGTCGTTTGTAGGATCACATAGCCAAATGCTGCTTTTTTTATTAGTAGTTCTTCCACTAACGGGATTCGCATTGGAGTCGTCATGCCCAATTATATTTTTCAAAGGTCTTGCCTTGAAAGTCGTGTGTGCTATACTTTGACGTTTGTGAACGTTTAATTTAAGTTTCAGGTGTTTTCTTGTGCATCAGCACAACTTTACATGTTTCTTACTTGCGTTAATAGTTTATGGTAACGCATTTGGAAATTCTTATACTTTTGATGGTGTCCCAACTTAATGGGTTTCCGGTATTATTTTGTCGCACGAGTTACGAGGTAGATGATCAAACGAAATAATGTTTGATATCAGAATTATAGATATATGCAAGAGATTCCTGATAAAGAAATCTAAAATATATTATTAACACAGATGTTTGTGCTTTTGACTTTTGGAATTCCTTATAGATATACATATCTATATAATTATATATTTCACATGTTGTAATATACATACCTTTCATAAGGTTAAATGTATTTAACAGATTCATATTTCCAAAAACAAGTCAGATATCAGGTCTTGATATTATTTAGGGAAATATTGTCACTAGTTTGACATATTATTTACCCCGTCTTATCCGGTTCGCGCCGGAGAGGTAACCTCAGTATATCCGGATAAGCTGGAGAGTCTACTACACCATACTCAGTTTTGCCGGAGAAAATTTTCTATTTCCCATAAATAGTATCTTTTCAAGATTTTAAAAGTGCCTTTTTTTATTAAGGCTTTTATCCAGAGTCAAGGAAATTTTTATTCCCATAACATATCTTATTCTAGACCAAGTCATATCAATAAACAAGAATAAATAGCAATTAAGTGCTATTGCATGCTAATCGTCATTCTTATGGCATACCAATATTTATCACATTATACTTATATAAGTAATTTATCTTGAAGCTGATTTTAAGGCAAAATTTTTAAGTTCAAGTCTAAATATTATCCTGAGTGCTACCAGATAATATTAAGTTCGGCATCTTTTCTTAGGTTCAAGTCTAAATGTTATCAGATGTGCTACCAGTTAATAGCAATCTCCTAACTCTTTTATATATGCTTAGGAATTATTAGCACAACACTTATAGGCTTAAATCAGTGGCTCTGATACCACCTTCTGTCACGACCCCCGACTCCACCTGGACGGAATCGGGAGCCGTGAGTAGCCCAGTGGTACCGGTGGTTTATTTTTGAAAAACATTGCAGCGGAAATTTAATCAGGACCGTGAGTTAGGAAAAATATCAGAGTTTTAAAAACACCGGATAAATTCCATGTTTTACAAAGGTAGCTTTTAATATAAAACAACTTTTCTTAATTTTTATTTAATTGATAAGTCAAATGAGCCACTTCTGTAAGTCTTGTTGGTGCCGTATCCAACTCTTACTCCAATCTACTGTAATTACCTGAAACGCGTTTTAAAAAGGTTTTGTCAGCGGGAAATACTGAGTGAGTTCATTCAGGTTTATATAAAAACATATTTGTTATAATTCACAGTATTAAGAGCGATTACAATTGCTCCTATCTTATAATTATCTTGGCCAGTTGTCATTCGACCGGATCTATGACTGTGGTCATATCACTATTGGGTCCTGTCACCCAACAGTGACGTATATCACTATTTAGGTCCAGCCACCTAAAAGTGACATGTATCATGACTTAGGCGCCCCCACCTAATCTGATAAAACAACAGTAATGTGCACAATACCCCACTTACTGCCAGTAATTTAAGATTTTGCAAAGACTTAATCCCTGTAATTATAACTGGAAAGCAAATAGGGTTTTGAAAGTAATTTGATAAAAAGAGAATGACTCACATTATAAGCATGTAGTATTGATTTAACAAGCTTCATGAGTTAATTCTTCTGAGAATTAGCATCTACTTTGATTGTAAGTGTATGGGGTAAAGTTTAGTCTACTAGTAGGACTGATAACCTAATTTAAGCGATAATGCACACGAAACTAGGTAAATAACTAATACAACATTTACGATAAACTCACGAGATTAATACCCTCACAACGAATGACAAATTGCAATACTTAAACATCCAGCGGATTCACAACGAATGACAGAGTATAGCCCGAGTTCGGGTGACACTCAAACATCCTGTCGGAATCACGACGAATGACAAAGTATAAACCCAATTTGAGCAGCACTTAAACATTCATCGGATAGTTTCAATCGATCGGATATTGAATCGTAGCAGCGATCGAGTTATTACCCTGTTATCGCGGCAGAATTTCGAGCTTATGTGTGTGTTTGGTAGTATTTGAACGATATCTCGAAGTGTAACACGAATTTTAACGTCGTTTGAACGTAGAATTTCAAGTCCCACTGCCCTCTATTTATACTGAGAATTTGACTTCCTCGCGTGTCGCGAGGGGTCACCTGGGCGCCGTCGCGTGGCGCGACGGGTCACATTTCTTTGTAAGGTTGCCACGTGTGTTTGTAGGTTAGCTGAGTCGACGGAACGATAATTTTTAATTTAGACAGCGAGATATAAGGATAATCGTCAAGTAGGGAATACCCCCTGAGTTTTAGGGGCCCTGATCCTGATTCTGATTGTTATGAAAATTTTAGGAGTTGTGCAGGATTACTTGGGTGTCTCAATTAGGGTTTCTTATTGAACAAAATCATTTAATAAGTAATAATTTTGGTGAGAGTTGTTACAGCTCAGCACCAGATTTTTGTTTCCCAGCATCAGAAAACCTCAAATCCAATCATCAGCATCATTTGGAGAGATCAGGTTGTTAGAGGAATCAACAGTATCAAAAATCTGGGCCGCAACCTTCTCCACAGTCTTCTCCGCCTGCACGGACGGATCAAGCACCACCTTGACAAAGGGTGCCGAAGATTCCTTGGTAACTCCCGCATCCGTGGCCGTGGTACGCAGGGGAGACGTAGGAGCGTCAAAGACAGAAAAATCTTTATCTTGCGGTTCTGCGAACAAAGCAACAATAACCATTAAACAAGTCACAACGGCAAATACTTGCGAAGGTTATAAATCACTTACCAGAAATAACCGCATGCTTCTTTTGTGTCAGACCAGTGGACCTTTTGGCCTGTAGCTTCCGACGTTTCACCTCACCAACACCAGCAGCTTTCTGCTCGGGTTTCCTCTTCTCACCAGCAAGTGTGGAACCCACAGCAGTCCCACCTACAGCCGCACCGCCACCTGGAACACCCAAACCCTCAAGGGTGTCAGATACAACCACATAATCGGTATATCTACGGTAACAAGAACGAGAGATACCTGCGGCCTGCGACACCAAAGGAGGGGCGGCAGAACCCTCAGGTTTTTCCTTACCGCGACCTCGCGCGGGTTTCTTCACCTGCTTCCTCTCCACATGTTTTCTAGGTACAGTTTTCACTTGAAACTTCCCTAAATCCCCAAGGTTACCTACATTTAAACAATCAGGCAAGCAAATTACAAGGGAGAACTTTAAGTAAGAAGGAAATCTTAGAAGATACCTTTGCCTTCTGGCATCGGTGCGTTCAACACATTACGTGGGGAACGCGGAAATTGCCAACAATCTCCAAATTAAAACCTTCCCGTTCCCCACACGGAAGCAACTCAACTTTGCCCTCGAAATCTGGCTCAAACATCCTCCACAGGCCGACCGCATCCTCTGATAAAACACATGCAAATTAATAAGAGTATTAAGAAGCAAGGAAAATACACAAGAGTAACAGGCTTACCACCACTCTTTTCTCGCAAAACGGGCCTTGCCTTCCTATCCGGCCTGGTCAGCATCATCCGCAACACCTACAACTCACTGTTGTCCAGTTTCTTAAGTTCAATAGGCCGCAGCCTAGAGAACCAATCTACAGTCTTCGCGGTGGGGAGAGCAATATCTTCCGCGGTAACGCCCACATTCACGTTCCTAAAGGTCATGTTGGCATACACCGCACAGGCTTTAACGTAGAAAAATCTCTTTTTCCACTTGGTAAGACCTTTCGGAGGGGTCATCAGCTTGGGACTCCCATACCTCTGGATGAAAGAGAAAAAACCGGTGTTTACCGTCAACTGGTAGACTCGCCGGAAATTCTCAACGGTAACATCCAAGCCAAGGGCACGGAAAGTGTACTCGAAGTTCCTGATTCGGAACATCCCAAATGGACTCAGTTGGGAAATATGAAGGTGATAGTATTCTAACACCTCGCCAACAAACACCGCCACCGACAATCGGAGGTTGCCATCGTTAAAAAACTCAGCCTACAGAGTGATATATCCCGCCGGAGCATCGGCACCGGTGTCACCCTCTTGTGGGTAGGTGGCAGCCCACTCCTCCGCCATTTGTATACTGGTCATCAGGGTATTAAATTGACCCTTTGACCACTTCAGTACCGGATGACCACCACTGGTTGCACCACCATCATCATCTTCATCATCATCAGCCGCCGCCAGCGGCTGTTGCTCAGGGTTTTCACCCTCCACATTGTGTGGATTTGATGGTTCAGCCATAAGAGATGTAGAAGAAAAGGAAGTGAGTACTAAAACTCAAACAATCTCACCGGAATTTCAGAAATCCTTATCGGAGAAGACGGAGGAATCTTTTTTCTCTCGCCGAGAAAATTTTGAAATTTTGAACAAGTGAGGGGAAACCACGAACGGTTTCCCCTTATATACTCAATGCAATAAATGCGACATGGAAGCCGAATCATCACGTCCTAAAAGAACGAATCATGCGGCGCCACGTGTTCAGTGACAGTTCCGCTGACGGTTATCACGCGCGCGTGGCCGCCCACGCGCCTGACATAAGAGACGTTTTTACACTCTTGCTACAGTGCATTTATGACCTCGGGCAGTACAAACGTCCTTTCATTTCAGCACATGCCAGAAAATCTCACCAACTTCCACCAACTCACACGTGCGATCAGCCACGTATACAACAAAAAAGCGACTATATAATCCAACTATAAGCGGCATGCGGTTTCTCTGGTATACCGCACCATAACCCATACCGCATGTCGTTTTTTTTACATACCCCTAAAAATAGCCAAAAATATATATCTCCACATTATATAAAGGGGTATAAGTTATATCCGCACATACCCACGAGCACACGTGGAATATGCGGAAACGACACACACGAGCCGGTACAGGTGTGTCTGATGCTCAGAACCAGCGTTGTTCTTTGGACTGAACCGCATCTCAGGAACAAGTAAACCGCATTGCCTTCCTTCTCTTCAAGCTTCAAATCCCTCCTGTCCAGTTCACAACCATAGAGGGTGAGCAAATAGCCCCTCCGTAGGGAAGAAGGATGGGAATGTACGCGACCGCACATCAGCAACCCTGACTCCTGATCCTTCAAGAGCCACATCCAAGCGAAACACACTTTTAAAGCGAGTCTTTTGTCATAAAACCGCAGACACTCATGAGTCACTGCGGACACACCTTTAGCTCCGCAAATGGTTGCTACAGAAGAGCCACAACTAAGTCATCACACAGATGACCGAGGCTACTTCAAAGAAAACTATTGGAGCGTGAAGACAAGTGGCTCCAGAACTGTCACACCCCGAACTCCACGTGTCACCGGTGGGCCCGGTGTGGGGTATGGTGACGTAGTTGGCATCGTCATAGACAAACAACACAATATAATAATGCACAGCGGAAGCAGAATAGATTCATTTCAACTTTAATTACAATGTAATAATAAATATCACGAGTAGTTGAAACGGATCCACAGGCGGATCAAATAAGATAAGATAAATGTTCAATAGTTATTGTCGTCCGAGCTTGCGAGACTATTGTGGACGCTCTTAGGAAACAACCAGCCTAGTACGTATAGTACCTGCACTTAACCTTTTGGGAAAATACGTCAGTTTACACTGGTAAATACAAATTAACTGACTCATTTTAAAAATGATTGAAAATTTATTTAAATGCACATGGCATAAATATTTTTATAACTTGGGATAATTATGCAATATAAACTTGTGAACGAATTACATGCTACTCGTACGTTTGGTAGCCCGGGATCTTGTCTGGGTTAAAGATTAATAGACACACCACATTAAAGAGTTATACACGACGGGTGTACGCCTACACCCCGTGCTCTGGTCGTGGCCATCTCGTAAGATAATGCCAAGGATATCCGGGACACGGTCAATAACCCCCCAAATGCTTAAAGTAAAACAAGACTGTTTAAACGAGCCGGACAAACTATTCCAATTGCATACCCAAGGGTGCAAGATTTGAACGCTCGATCAAGCGGTATTCTATATACCGTACCCCAAGCCCGTATAGGGAAAATAAGTCAAAATGTATTTACCTGAGTAAGTATGAATCACAATTGGTAAGTGTAGATAGCTTTTACTGGGCCTCCTAATCTGGAACAAAGGTTTATAATAACCTATTAGATTCCTAACGGGTCTTTATTTAAGCCTAAGCTTAGACCGGTTAGTTTTAAGGACGATACGGTTCAAGCGCATGATTAAGTGATGTGTGTAAAATGCAACATATAAAACACATCAATTAAGGAATAAAACTAACCCTTTTTAAGTACTAATGTTGGAGAAAGAGTGTTTTTGTCTTCCTTTTGTATTTTCAGGATGAAATGAGCTCAAAATCACAAAAGAAGCAAAAAGACCACTAATTCTACCATAAATACAAGAAAAGGAACAAAAGTAAACTGCCCGGACCCTCAACGGCACCTCCCAAGACAAAGAGAAGAGAACAGAGTCTGAACACGCCCCGTGTCCAGTGAACACGGGGGCGTGCCCAGGAAGCAGCAGAAAAGACAAACCAGTAGAAGCTTCCATTGCTCACCACGGGGCCGTGCCCAGCGGGCACGGGGGCGTGTTGAAAGTACAGCAGGCGCATTAATTGTAATTCGCAATTACAATTAATGAAGAGAGAGAATGTCAGACGGGCACGGGGCCGTGTCCAGCGGACACGGGGCCGTGTCCAGCGTTCTGTTCAGCCTATAAATAGAGGAGCTTGGTTTCATTCTCTCTCATCCCTTGGCACACCACCTCTCTCACACTTCATCCACCACCCACCACCACCATAACACCATCATCCACCACCATCATCCATTGTCCATCGTAGAGTGTGTGAGTCGTCTCGGGATCCAAGATTGATCGTAAGAGTTCTTGACAATCAAGGCCATGTTTGCCTAAGTCTCTTACATCACTTGGTGAAGACAAGTGTTTAGTATAATACTTTTTATTTTTAATCTTTTGCACTTTTTATTTGGTTTTGTATTAATGACTTTAATAACTAGTTACTTATGTTGAAGGTGATCTTTCCTTATCGTTTGTCCGTGGTGTCTTGGCATTATTTTACTGTCTATATAAAATAAAAGATTTTCACCATTCATATCTCCACGGTCTATATGGAGGTATGTTGGCTACCTGGTCGGGGGTTAAGGGAACGGTTTGGTAAGGGTCTTGCCCTTGTTCAGCGTTTAGAGGTCCTACTTGGGACCTGGGTCAAATTTAGTAGGATCTCCTTCAATGCCCATAGGTATTGGATGGCGGGGATCCAAACTCTTTGATCCCCTCATAAGCTAACTACTATTAATACTATAACCCGGCTATTTAGGACTGTATCCCTGCTGACTCAGACTACTTAGCCGAGGGTAACGTCACCGCCAAAAGCGGGGCCTACCATAATTTGCATTAATAACTTAATTCATTATCTTTCAATAATCCGACCCTTTAGGATTGTATCCTTGCTGACTCAAACTACTGGGTTGAGGGTAACGTCGCCTTCAAAAGAGGGGCCTACTACAATAACTAAGATAATCTCTTAAACAAGTGCAAAAGTGCGAAAATAATCAAAGGTTATACTAATACACGAGTCGGATCCAAGTGATTCATCTTGTCTATCTGTTTTTTTTATTTTATTTTCTTTTTCAGCATTTAGTTAGTTTTTATTTTTCTTAGTTTAAAACATTTTTCTAACTTTTTGATTTGATTAGACGTTGAGGATAAACCGGTATTAAAAGCTCTTGTGTCCTTGGACGACCTCGGTATCTTACCAACACTATACTACGTCCACGATGGGTGCACTTGCCCATATGTGTGTTTAGTGTTAGTGAATATCGTGTTTTATAAATTTAAAACTTGGCTAAAAGTGTAAAAAGGGCTTAAATAAACATCTAAAAATATATTACACTACACACGCATCAAGTTTTTGGCGCCGTTGCCGGGGACACAAGGATTTTAAGAAAGTTAGGAATCAACGGCCTAATCATCTTTTTATTTTTCTTTAATTTTTAGGATTTTCTTTTAGATTTTTCAGCTTCTGCAGAGCTCAGCACGGGGCCGTGCCTGGTCGGACACGGGCCGTGCTCAGCAACGTTACTGGCAGTTTTTGTTTTTCAAGTTAACAGAAGGCTGACCACGGGGCCGTGTCGGTGCAACACGGGGCCGTGTCCAACTTCCAGTAACTGGGATCTGAAAAACAACCACTGTAACTCCGACCACGGGGCCGTGTTCGCTCGACACGGGGCCGTGGTGAACCTTCTGACCAACATTCTTTTTTGTTTTTATTGCAGGACTTGGAACCCGACGCCACCCTCGCGTAGTGTATGAGCTCCAGTTCCAATAAAGACATAAAGGAACCATTAGAAGAACCCGAACGCTTTCTCAGAAAAAGGTTAAAAGCCAAAAACCAAGAGAAGGTTTCGGGTGACCCACCCCCAATGGCGGACCAACGTACCCTCATGGATTACTTACGGCCCACCGTAGGTAATCTCGGCGCCGCTATCAATGCCCCGAATGTCGAAGCCAATAACTTCGAACTTCGACCGCACTTGATACAAATGCTCCAAAACTCCGCAACCTTTCACGGGTTCGCGGACGAGGATCCCCATCTACATATAACTAATTTCTTAGAAATATGTGATACATTTCGGATCAATGGAGCATCAAACGACGCCATCCGCCTTCGTATGTTTCCATTCTCACTAAAAGACCGAGCGAAAGCTTGGCTCAACACCCTCCCAGCTGGATCGGTAAACACCTGGGATGAACTAGCCCAAAAATTTCTATATAAGTATTTCCCTCCTTCTAAAACTGCTAAATTAATGGCTGAAATTAACACATACTCACAAGAGGACGGGGAATCCTTATATGAGACTTGGGAAAGGTTCAAGGAACTATTACGCAAGTGTCCCCATCACGGCCTCGCAATATGGCAACAAGTATCCACTTTCTACAATGGGTTGTTGCCACATACTAGGCAGACACTTGATTCTAGCTCCGGGGGACTTTTAGGTAATCGACGCCCACACGAAATATATAATCAGATTGAGGAAATCGCTCAAACCAATTTTCAATGGCACACTCCCCGGGGAAATAAAACTATCACCCCGGGCGCCCATAAGGTAGACGAAAGCACCTCTTTACAAGCCCAAATCGAGGCCCTTTCTTCAAAAATAAAAAAATTAGAAATGACAAAAACAGTCTCGGTTATGGCTTGTGAGGGGTGTGGTGGGTCACATGAAAATTGGAGTTGCATGAAAGAAACGGACGATCAACAAGAAATGGTAAACTACATTGATAATAGACCTAGGCCGTCGGGTCCTCCAACGGGGACCTACAACCAAGGATGGCGAAACCACCCAAACCTTGGTTGGAGGGAGCCCGGCAATAGTAGTAACCAACAACCACAACGAACAAACTTTCAGCAATCAAGAAATGAGTCACAAAATTTCACTCAACAACAAAGTGGAAGAGAAAGGCTCGAAGATACTATATCTCGCCTCGTCTCTGACACTGACAAGAAAAATTCGGAAAGATTCCTACAATTAGAATCAAACTTTAGGAATCAACAGGCTAGCATTCAAAACATAGAAAAACAAATAAGTCAACTAGCTCAAAATTTTTCCGAGAGACCACAAGGCGCATTACCCAGCAATACCGAAACCAACCCGAAGGCGCAAGTTCACCTCATCACGCTACGAAACCGGACCGTAGGGCCTGCAGAAGTACCTCCAGCCGCGGAAGAATCAACGCCAACAAATCTGCAGGAGAAGGACCCTCCCCCATCAACAGAGCCTACCAAGGCTCCTCGAGTTCCGTACCCCGGTAGGTTAATTCGTCAGAAAACCAACGAGCAATTCGCAAAATTCGAAAGTTTGCTAAAACAATTGCATGTCAATATTCCTTTTATCGAAGTCCTAACCCAAATGCCCAAATACTCTAAATTTATGAGGGACTTCCTTACACATAAAAAGAAAATTGAAAATTTGCAATTAGTTAATTTAGGCGAAGAATGCTCTGCCCTCGTACTCAATAAACTACCCCAAAAAAAGATCGATCCCGGAAGTTTCACGATTCCGTGCTCAATAGGGGAATCTCCCGTTCGCAATGCCTTGGCCGACTTAGGGGCTAGCATTAACCTCATGCCCTCTTCAATGTTCAAAAGGCTTGGCTTGGGAACCACAAGCCCCACAAAAATAAGCATACAACTCGCGGATCGATCGGTCAAGTTCCCGCAAGGTGTCATCGAGAATGTCTTGGTAAGGGTAAGCAGATTCGTTTATCCTGTTGACTTTGTCATACTCGACATGGAGGAAGACACCGAGGTCCCTCTTATTCTGGGGAGGCCTTTCCTTGCCACCGCACAAGCAGTAGTGGACATGAATGACGGGACACTAACTTTGAGATATGGGGACGATGAGGTAAAGTTCGGAGTTGGGAAAAGAATAGAGGATGACGACCCGATCCACTACATGAAGGTTATCGATTCAAGCTTGGATGCCGCTCTCCGACGGTGTAACTTGGGAGGCAAGGCACCCCAATCAAAAGACGTGTGACCGGGAATTGGGTCTAGCCAAGGACCCTTATAAACGTGGCGCACCACGGAGGCATTCCGCGGACCTATCCTTAGTTTAGTTTAATCTTTTAGTTTTTGCAGAATAAATCACACTCATGGTGGTAATGGATGAAAAAGGGAACGAGAAAAATGGAACCATGCAGAAGAACAGAACAAACCGACAAAAATCTCCATAACAGAAGGCTCCACACGGGCCGTGCCCAACCAACACGGCCCCGTGCTGAGCCCCCTGCAGGAAATCACCCAGTTCAGGTAACTGGACACGGGCCGTGTTCAGCGGACACGCCCCCGTGCCCAGGCTTCTGTTTCAATTCTATAATTTTTGTTACTGGCACTTGACCACGGGGCCGTGTCCAGAGCGCCAGTAACACAAATCTTTGTTTTCAAACACACTTTTACATATTCTAATCAACCAAAAACTTTATTTTTGGACACATTGAGGACAATGTGTAATTTAAGTGTGGGGGGGATACTAAAACCTTGAAATTTTGCAAAATCCTAAAACAAGCCTTACACAAAACTCTATTGGAACCGCTAAACACCCCAAAATTTTTTCAAAAACTTTTTCATTTTTTTATTTACTTGTCTTAGTTTAAGTTGGGAATAACAAGTTATAAAAGGGTTATATATTTTTCTTATTTTACAACCGATAGCGTCGTGATAAAAAGAACTAACATAAGAAAATTATGAAACGGTATAACAAGTCTAGCTAAAATTCGATTATATATGCTTGGTCACATTAAAAAAACCCATTCCCACAAAAGTGAGTTTTGAGCCTTTATTGAGCATAAAAATACACATATTTAGATTAAATGCTCATTTTTCGTTTCTTGTGTGAATAGCCGCTCGGTCTTTACAAATCTAGAACTTGCCACGACGATACATTCCCGGTCCTTACCAACTTAAACCCAAGTAAGTAAATGATGGAGGCATTAGGACTAACTATTTTTCTTTCAAAACCATTATTTTTCATTTTTTTTACCTACCCAAAATCCCCCTAGAAAACCCCTTTGAGCCTAAACCTTTCATTTCATTACCCCCAAAACAATTTTTTTTTACCCACCAAAAACCTTTTTCATTTTTTCACCTTTATTTTAGTAACAAACTCGGTTTTTCATAAACATACCCTTTACGAAAAAAAAAAAAAATGAATAATGAAGTCAAAAACAAACAAAAGCTACAAAAAGCTTGTTTGGAGAAATACTTCAAAAATAAATGTCACCAAAAATAAGGTATTTTACGAAAACCGACACTTGTTACGATTTTCGCCCTTTTTACTAACCACTAACCAACCACCCACCTTTAAACCCAAGCCTTCACCCCAAAAGACCTCTTGATATTTACAAAGGTAAAAAGTTAAAAAGGAGGAGGATTGATCGCTTGGCAAGCATATGAAGAATGTAAATCCGTGCCGCTCTCGAGCGATTCACTTAAATATACACCTTCGGCCGAGTGATTGAGTGATCTCCCGTGAGGTATGTGAACTTGTATATAAATGGAATTTTAATAAGGCATGTTATACCAAAATAAGTAGTTTATCTTATGAAAAGTTCAAAATAAATCATGACGTGTAAATAAAATAAAAATAAAACCTATAAAAACCTTGGATTCCCGACACTCTAGGACAAGCTAAAAAACTTCTCTTCTACCTATTCCATTTGGGAGTGTAAGCCATATTAAAAGAGTTTTGCTTGAGGACAAGCAAAAGTTCAAGTGTGGGGGTATTTGATGTGTGTAAAATGCAACATATAAAACACATCAATTAAGGCATAAAACTAACCCTTTTTAAGTACTAATGTTGGAAAAAGAGTGTTTTTGTCTTCCTTTTGTATTTTCAGGATGAAATGAGCTCAAAATCACAAAAGAAGCAAAAAGACCACTAATTCTACCATAAATACAAGAAAAGGAACAAAAGTAAACTGCCCGGACCCTCAACGGCACCTCCCAAGACAAAGAGAAGAGAACAGAGTCTGAACACGCCCCGTGTCCAGTGAACACGGGGGCGTGCCCAGGAAGCAGCAGAAAAGACAAACCAGTAGAAGCTTCCATTGCTCACCACGGGGCCGTGCCCAGCGGGCACGGGGGCGTGTTGAAAGTACAGCAGGCGCATTAATTGTAATTCGCAATTACAATTAATGAAGAGAGAGAATGTCAGACGGGCACGGGGCCGTGTCCAGCGGACACGGGGCCGTGTCCAGCGTTCTGTTCAGCCTATAAATAGAGGAGCTTGGTTTCATTCTCTCTCATCCCTTGGCACACCACCTCTCTCACACTTCATCCACCACCCACCACCACCATAACACCATCATCCACCACCATCATCCATTGTCCATCGTAGAGTGTGTGAGTCGTCTCGGGATCCAAGATTGATCGTAAGAGTTCTTGACAATCAAGGCCATGTTTGCCTAAGTCTCTTACATCACTTGGTGAAGACAAGTGTTTAGTATAATACTTTTTATTTTTAATCTTTTGCACTTTTTATTTGGTTTTGTATTAATGACTTTAATAACTAGTTACTTATGTTGAAGGTGATCTTTCCTTATCGTTTGTCCGTGGTGTCTTGGCATTATTTTACTGTCTATATAAAATAAAAGATTTTCACCATTCATATCTCCACGGTCTATATGGAGGTATGTTGGCTACCTGGTCGGGGGTTAAGGGAACGGTTTGGTAAGGGTCTTGCCCTTGTTCAGCGTTTAGAGGTCCTACTTGGGACCTGGGTCAAATTTAGTAGGATCTCCTTCAATGCCCATAGGTATTGGATGGCGGGGATCCAAACTCTTTGATCCCCTCATAAGCTAACTACTATTAATACTATAACCCGGCTATTTAGGACTGTATCCCTGCTGACTCAGACTACTTAGCCGAGGGTAACGTCACCGCCAAAAGCGGGGCCTACCATAATTTGCATTAATAACTTAATTCATTATCTTTCAATAATCCGACCCTTTAGGATTGTATCCTTGCTGACTCAAACTACTGGGTTGAGGGTAACGTCGCCTTCAAAAGAGGGGCCTACTACAATAACTAAGATAATCTCTTAAACAAGTGCAAAAGTGCGAAAATAATCAAAGGTTATACTAATACACGAGTCGGATCCAAGTGATTCATCTTGTCTATCTGTTTTTTTTTTATTTTATTTTCTTTTTCAGCATTTAGTTAGTTTTTATTTTTCTTAGTTTAAAACATTTTTCTAACTTTTTGATTTGATTAGACGTTGAGGATAAACCGGTATTAAAAGCTCTTGTGTCCTTGGACGACCTCGGTATCTTACCAACACTATACTACGTCCACGATGGGTGCACTTGCCCATATGTGTGTTTAGTGTTAGTGAATATCGTGTTTTATAAATTTAAAACTTGGCTAAAAGTGTAAAAAGGGCTTAAATAAACATCTAAAAATATATTACACTACACACGCATCATTAAGCGAAAGACCGGATAAATTGTGATTTAGACCCGACAAGTTTGAATACTTGTATAATATGGGTATACTAAATACATTCTGGATTTTGAGACAAAAATGATAACGTTTGACCTGTTTCGGTCAATTTATGCAAACTAGTTACATAAACCGAACCGAGCGCTAAAAGAGCGTTACGGGTAGTCAAAAGAGTCATATGTAAGTTCCCAGAGATAATATGCTTTAAATATGATACAATATCAGCAAGTTATGTTCTATATTGCCCCGAATGAATTAATACTCAATTTATGCCTTATAAGGGCATTTTGGTCATTTAAAAGATTATAAAAGAGTTAAATTGGAAATCTGAGTTACGGGTCTGATTTATACGGTAAATATACTTAATTTGATATGTTAAAACAGTAGGGTATGACCCGTATACGAAACTTATCATTTAAAATCAAACTATGCACCGTAGGGGTATTTTAGTAATTTCACAAGGGCTAAAAATGCCAAAACTGGAAATCTGAGTTCCAGAATTTATACTTACTGTTAATTTTATAAAAATATACTAAATACATCAGTAGGTATGAACCTTATATGTTTAATATGAGTATAACGCTTACTATGCGCTAAAAACGCTTAAAAGGGCGATTTACAGCCGTTTCCGGGTTTTTAAAAGAAAGCTGAGATTTTTATATTTCCAGAATGCTCAAAATATTTTATTTAACAAATAAAATCAGTAGAAAAAGGTTTGGGGTCAAAAGGATTTATAAAACTCATTTTATGGCTTAAAAGGTTAAAACCGGCATCAACCGAATCGACTTAGCGATCTATGATACGATCAGCCAAAAATTAAATAAAAATCTTCAAAAATCCCAAAATATTATATAACTTCAGTGGGTAAAAAGTTTTATATCAAAAAGTGGCCTTAAATAGGTTATACACTAAATGCGCCGTTTATTTAACATAAAGATATAGTTTTACGATATCGGCCATAACTCAAAATCTGGACCACCAACTGATCTCAAATTTTCGGTGCAAGTTTATAAATTAGTAATAAAGATTTCTACTCTTTCACTTTTCCAAAAATCACGTTTTATATCAAAAAGGGCAAAATAGTCAACTTTTAAGCATAATCGGAAACATGCATATGAATCGGTTAAACATAGACTCAAGTTGCAAAAATTCCAGAGAGTTAAACTTAAATAAAAATGGTCAAAAATAGACTCCAATACAGATCTCAAACATGCATGCACGGATCCGAATCGAGAGTCAACGAAAAAGTCGTTTTATAAGACTTTCGGTTCCAATCCGGGTTTATACTAAAGATTGTCGAGTTGATCATGATAAAACATATTCCTATATTCATTATAAAGTTATTTTTGATGATCAAACTGATTACATGTCATCTACATTACCATTTATGCCGTATTTCGCAAAAATCATTTCTGTTGACTTTTTAAGAACAACTTTGACTCGACAAATAGCATGCTTAGAGTGGAAATCAGAGAATACCCTTTTGAGGGTTTGTTTCCCACATAAATACCAACTTATAGGTGGTTTCAATTTGAGAAATGACAGAGCCAAATTCGTTTAATCGAAAAGTCAAACTATATGAACAACGGATTGACTTTTGGCTAATAATCAAAGCTAGAACGAATTAGAGGATGATATGAATGCTTACAAAGGTCCTAATGAAGCTTAGATAACACTTGGAAGTGGTCTTGCCGATCAGATTGCTCCTGGAATGCCTTGGGAGTTCTTGCAAGTTGTGAGAGTTCTTGTTACTACACAAGTGCCTCAAGAAATGGGGAATTGATCTGATTTATTGTGTTTTCAGGTGTTACAAGAGGCTCACAAGTGTCCCTTATTGCATGTCCATCTATTGGTGAGAAATGGAGGTGATCACAACTGTTATACACTCATAAATTCGGACGAAATAGCTCAATTCGCGAAATTTAGTATCTGGGCAACTTATACGGACCGTAAGGTCCTGTATATACGGTCCGTAAAGGACCTGTTCAGCTCAGCAACTTTCGTTACTTGACAGTTTTGGCCCCTGTCCTTCGTGCGCGATGTTTTGGCTATTTAATTTGACTCGTAAACCCCCAAACTTGGTTTTTAGGAACCTTGGGACATTTACCAACATGGTAAAGTCCTCGGTTAACTTTGCGCTCAACCGAAAAGTCATGAAATTCGACGTTGACGCTTTTAACCCCTCAAGTACGGTTTTGGCCATAACTTTCTCATACGATAATGAAACTTCATGAAATTTTTACCACATATTCTAGTGAGTATATTTTAGCATTATGAAGCTTCGGGTCTGCCAAAAGTTCAATCAGAGGTATAAATTCAACATGTTGACACTTTTAGCCCCTTTAGTTTGTCATTCCTCACTTTCGTGCAATTTCCGCTTCGTATGATCCATGATCCATCCGTTTAGGGTTATAAACATTATGTAGGGTTATCATAGAGTCTATTTATCCATTGTTGACACTTTGGACCCTTACGTTCCATAGTTTTCACTGTTTGTCAACTTTAGCCCCTCTAAAGTATGTTTTTGCATATCCAATGTCTATGACACGTGTCAATACATTATTGGACGTAAATTTTCGAGGTGTTACAAGAACAAGTATAGACAAGATCCCCAATCACCTAGAAAGATCTCGTCGAACAACAAGCGACCGAACAACGGTAATAAGTCTGCTTATGACTTTGTTTACCCGCCTATGAGCCGCATAGAATAAACAATGGTGGGCACACCTTTGCCTATAACCATGTTTATTGACCCATAGTACAGATTCAAATTGTTCGACCAAACATGGCCAACAATGACGCAACGAGGTAACCGCAAAGGACGTGCGGTTACTTGAGAGCTAAAATGATGAACACGAACACCCCACAAAAAGGGATCATCATTACATGTCCAATTGCTGAACATAGAGCTTGAGCAAAGCACTTGCAGCATAGATATCTTCGATCACCATCTCAAAGGTTGGTTCGAAACCTCCTCTCTTCTTCATTCACCACCTCAGAGGTTGGTTTGAAGACAGAGACACGATCTCAGAGATTGGTTCGACACACCAACAGGTGGCAACCAACCCCAAGACATCAGAAAAAGGTAGCCCGCTACCCGCACGGCTGAGAATTTCACATCAGACGAAACTTGCTCACCGGTACGGAAGAGACGTCACATGACTCTACCAGATCTCCAGCTTGATTTACGAAAAGCGAACGCCATCTACATGGCCTAGAATTTTCTCCAGGCTGTAAACTACCTTCCAGACACCATAGTCCAGTGCTCCTCCCACATGCAACTCGCACGAGGCAGCAACACTAGACTGGGGGGGCTTGAAGGGGTATAGTCCTAAATCGACCATTACCCTTGTCATATAAACCCCCACCAGCAATAAACCGCGTCCACGCGGGTACATCCTTCGAATCCAATCGGTCTAAGGATGAGAAGCCTTACCTTGTGTATGAAAGCAGATGAACATAACGATGCGGCTGGCACCACATCATATGGGCATTTTCGTCACGACAAGGGATGCAGGCAACAACAACAGTCTCCATGAATGACGATGCGGCTGGCACTGCATCTCGCGTATTTCTTGATCAAAGCATGAGACGCGGGAACATCAAAAGTTACCGCAAGCAGTGATGCGCCCCGCACCGCATCCTGTGCGCTCAGCAAGTGGGACTGACACCACAGAGCAAGTAGCACCAATGACAGTCGCCTGTCAGGTCTACGTAAGCGACAGACTGACGTGGCGTTATCTCCACAACCGACAAGCCTGACACACCTGCAAAGGTGCAGCATGTCGTCAGTCCGTCCATCCACCTCCTCCTTCACTCCTCGGTAAGGCTGTAAACGAACCGAACGAACACGAACAAGGTCTTGTTCGTGTTCGTTCGTTAAGGAAATAAATGTGTTCACGAACGGTTCATGAACACTTACCGAACGAGATTTTATGTTCGTGTTCGTTCATTAAGGAAATGAGCGTGTTCGCGAACAGTTCACGAACACAAACGAACACAAATAAATTTGGCGAACTCGACGAAGGATAAAGATAGATGGCCTAGAGAGTAGCACTTTAACTTGAATCCCTTATTGTGGAACGGAGGTCGATCATATTCGTGGATGTAAATAATGAGAAATGAAAGGGAAATGATGCATAAACAAGGTGAAAGTGAGTTTCCTAGTTTATTTGTTAGGGAAATAAAATAAATAAAAGTTTAATAATATAAAAAACACAAATAAAATATAACAAAGTACAAAGATCTTCAATTCAAACACAAACATACGAACATAAACGAATGGAAATCAACGAATGTTCACGAACACATTCATGAACACCTTACCGAACGTTCATGAACACAATCGAACGAACGAGACCTCTTTTCATGTTCGTTCATTTAACTAATCGAACGAAATTTCTTGTTCATGTTCGTTCGTTTATTAAACGAACGAACATAAACGAACTTCCCGCCGAACGGTTCACGAACTGTTCGTTGAACGTTCGGTTCGTTTACAGCCCTACTCCTCGGCTATAAATACTAACCCCAAACCAGGTTTGAGGTATCTCTTCACAACTCTCTCACTACTACTACTATCATATTTTGCTTCCCAAGCAGACTACTGATTCTCACGCCAGAGAGTGGTAACAAGGAGCACCCCCCACCCCATCCTCCTTGTTACGAGTCACGGTTTGTTTCCTTGTGCAGGAGATCAACCAGCAGACGATCCAGCCAGCGATCCTCGAGAGGAAGGGATTAACCCTTCTTGACGAGACCAGTGAGTTAGCCCTGCCCGGTTAACCATTGTTTCATCAGTGGGGTAGGAAAAAGTTGGGCCCCACTTTTTTGTAAATATTAATTTAATATTTTCTTTTATATTAGCAAGGGTATTTAGGTAATTTCACATTCACTTAACACCAAAAACTAACCTTCATCTGCGTCAGGGACTATCCGAGAACAACATTGAAAAAGTTGGGGACTATAGGTGTAATGCTAGAAAGTTAGGGACTAAAGGTGAAAAATATGTAAACCACAGGAACTATCCGGGCATTTAACTCTAAAAATAATTAGGTAATGTTGATGGAGGATTTAAACCATTATAAAAATGTTAAAGGAAGATACATTAAAGCCTCTCATATGAGATGGGCACTGACTTGAATCACTAATTACAAATTTACAGTGTATGAGTTGAGGATTCGAAAAATCACAGTCAAATTTTGAAATTTATAACAGATGAATCAAAAACTAATCATAAAAGTAAAATTAATAAATTTGTTTATATTTTAAGGATACACAAGATGATACACTCATTAGTCAAATTTTGAACTGTATTTTAATAGTTTCAAATACTTTTCCTTCAATCTACATTACCCATAAAACAAATCCAAACTCAGGATTAATAGGGGAAGTGAGTGATCACAAAATATGAAAAAAGTTCACGTACAGGCAAATGGTAAGTGTGTAGTGTACGTAATCTTATTGGTTGCTTGGGGTTGATGCAATTAAGTAATTGAAGAAAGAAGCATGGGATTGACTGATTTTTGGGGTAATGAAAAGTTGACTTTATACCACTAGTTGGGTACAAATTTATACCCAAACTTGATTTTGTAACTAAACAGGAATGAATATACTTAAAAACAAAACAGCCAAATGCGAAATCTTGCTAAATAAGATACCATGTATTGTAAGTATCATGATACAAATGAACACCTAAAAATGATCACCAACTTATAATTCCACCATCAATTAGTCTTGCTACAATCTCCTTTTTTATCAACAACCAACAACAGCCAAATTCATTCAACACCCAAAAAGCAAAGCTTAGCAAGTAGCTACAATCTCTTGGAAATGGTTATAATCTTACTGGAAATCTCCGCACTTCATGAAATCTAGCATTAATACTTTCTCCATTGGCAGTGACATCCACATCTTCATCTTCCGAACAAGAAGACAACCACAACTCATCATCATCAGAGAACCATGATGATGAGGTGATGGTGTTTATGTCAAAAACCTCGTGTGATTCTTCGATCTCATCGATATCATCATCATGCAACCCTTTTAAGAAAGGATGCTTTAACAACATGTTAGCGGTTAATCTACACATAACCTTTCTACACAAACATTTCTCCAAGAAGCTCCTCCCTTCGGCAGACAAACTGCTAGAACCAGAAAACAAGTCACGTCCATCACTTATCATTTCATTAACACCCAAATCTTGATTTGAATACCAAAGCGGTTTTCCAGTCAACATCTCAAACACGATACACCCGACCGCCCAAACATCAGCAGGCTGTTCTTGAACACCATTAACCAAAGCTTCAGGTGATAGATACATAGGTGTACCCCTCCAACAAGGCCCATAATTATTCATTTTATTTTTCTTCATCTGCTTCATCTTCTTCGCCGATCCCAAATCGCCAATTTTAGCGACAAAACCACCAGTTTTACCTTCATTGGCTACTAGCAATACATTTTGTGGCTTCAAATCACAATGAACATACCCTCTTTTATGAATGTGACTCAACCCACGAAGAATGGATCGCGCATGTCGCCTCACATCCAATTCCGGCAATCCTTTTCCATTTGAGCTCTTGATTGCATCCGCTAAGGTTCCACCAGAACCATACTCCAACAACATGTTATACACCATCCGACCGCTCTCGCCGTTGGTGATTTCTTCCCCAAAACACTTGATCACGTACGGACAACCGTTAATATTATCCATAACCTCTTTCTCCTTCTGAATTGAACCCGAAGCAGAAACCTCAGCAGATTTCACGGCCATAACCGGTGGATACAAGCTGTATCTGGATTTATCGTTCTTCAAATTTGCGATGAAAACATAACCGAAACTGCCTTTTCCGATCATTACACCTCTGACCCATGCAGCACCATCTCCATACATCTTTTGTGCATGCTTCGTCCAATCTTCTTGCTTACTTCTCTTCCCTTCATGATCCTTGTCTCCACCAAACAAGCGTCTTTTCATCGTATTCAACTCCTGTAAGTTCATATTCATGCAAACAGATGCGTAAACGTAAGGTTTTTTTTGTAACAACTTATGGAAATATGTTGTGGGTATTATAATTCACGTTCTAGAGAGCAAAGATCAATCAGGGCAACATGGTGTTATAATTGTGTATTTGTATGTAAAAGCGATGAACTTAGAAGTCTAGAAGGATGATCACTGATCAGGGTGAGCTTAGGGTTTGGGTTTAGTAGGAGAAAGCGTATGGAATGGATATTGGTTTGTCAATGGTCATATATATCGCACAGAATAACGGTTTCTTTTATCTGCCTTCACGGTCACGTTTTATCCTCTACGAGAGAAACGTAGATTCTTAGGAAAATGTTTTCTTTGGAAAATAATAAAAAGAACATCATAGATTAGTTAATATTTAATAATTAACACTACATTAGTATACAAGCCATGCTAGCAAAGTACAATTTACTTGAGCATGAGTTTTTAAAATTACTCTATTAATCTCTCTTTTAAATATGTTTTTTAATTAGAGTGAATTTTAAATTTTGTCCTTTATCTTTATACCACTTTTCAGGCGGTGTCTTTTATCCTTAAAATTGACGACTTTTTGTACTTAATGTTTTAAAATCGTGCATGTTATGTCCTTTAGACCTAACCCAGTTAGATTTTTCTGTTAAATCCGGTCATGTGCAATGCATATGAGGGTAGAATCGTCTTTATACCCTATTCTTTAAAAACTCATGTAAAACAAAAAAGAAATACTATATATCATTTATCTCTCTGTCTTTCTCTCTCTAAACAAACACCCCTCTCTCTCCTCATCCTCTAAACTACTACATCCTTCCACCACCATCTCCTTCCAACACTAACACAAATCTGACTAAAGGGGTGTTTGGGGTTCCTACTATTTCAACTTATTGACTTATTTGAGGCAAAAATGACTTTTCAAAGTATTTGGAATTCCTTTGTGTGTGAATGAATAAGTCAATAAGTCAGGAAATCCTGACTTATTACTTCTCAAATAAGTTGAAAAGTCATTTTCAAAAGGAAAGCCAAACATGCACTAACATAAAAATTACTTCTATTAGTAAATAAACCCAGATTAGCATCCCATTAAAACCCTAAATTTCACACTCAATTTGGAATCTCATCATATAATCCAAGACATAAACATCACATGCATTCACACAGATCTACAAATTAAAAGAAATTATCATCAATTTACAGGCTCACAAACACCGATCTGCAAATTGAAAAAAACAAAAAACCGACTGCTCGTTTCTGTTTCAAAGAACCCAAAACCGAATATAAAGGTGGTTGGAGATAATGGTTTCTAGGGTTTCATGTTTTGTTTTCGTTCGCCGGGATGATGGTGGTTGGTGCGTCTACATCGATGGCGGCAGGTGGATCAGTGGTGGGCAGTGGTAGTTGGTGGAGACAATGATAGTTTTCGATGGTTGTTGGTGGCAGTAGAGAGGGGTAAAGAGATATGTAGATACAAGGGCGGTGTTGGTTGGTGAAGACAGTGGTGATTCTTGATGGGTTGTTGGTGGTGGTGGCGAGGGGTTGAGAGAGATATGTAGTGAGAGAGATGGGCTGCGATGGTCAGGTGGTGGTGGCTGGTTGTAAGGGGTGGGTGGTGGTGGCAGTTGGTGGGGGTGGTGGACTAGTGGTTGAGAGGGAGAGAAATTAATGGTTGCTGATAATGTGGATGCTTTGTTGCAGTTTAAGATTGTTTTAATGTTCTTCACCATTCACCATGGTCATCTGATTCATCTGATTAGAGAAGGTCCATGATAGGGTTTGAAAAAAAAGTCAAGGATTTCTGATTTATTGCAACACACAAACATACTTTAAATTTGTTTTGTTTTATTTATTAACTAGGTTATCACTCGGGATTGCTTCCCGGGCTGAAGAAAGTTATTAATATAATTATTATCTATGAATAATACATACTTAAAATGATACAAAATGTATGACATGTTAATGGAATCAAAAAGGCTAAGGGGAGATGATTGGTGTATAAGTAGACATACTTATTTGGTGTATTATTTGTAGGAAGACTTGGCCCATACTCCATCTCACTTGTGTAAGCAGATTCATACCATGGGTCATGTTAGTTTATTTTAAGTTAAACTACGACTAAAGGTACATTATGAAACGTGACTAATGCCTATGGGTACATCCGTATGAAACTTTAGGATCTGAATCAATCATGCAAATCTTTGTTACTTGATACGATATGATTTTGTATCTCAAAACCCTTTTACTAAAAGAAAACTTAGTCGATAATACTCTCTCTCCAGCCGTCGAAAACATGCCCTCTTCTCAATTCTTTACAAAGCTACAACACTTAAAACACCATACCTAGACACATTTAGTCCCTAACTTGGACCCACAAAAGTTTCTATTATTTGTTTACTTCTTTTCAGTCAACCAATATTATTGTATATTATGCTTTTTGTTGCAAAAATCTTAAGAAATAACTAACTGACATTTATAACTTCATGTAGCAGAGCCAACCAAACAGTTGTCATTGTACAAAAGCTCACGGGGTTTCTAATACAAAAAGCAGATTGAGTTTGAGACCAACTTGACAATATAACATTAGTGCCTATAGTATTTGTATAAAACAAAAAATTGTAACAATAAAAGTAGCTCATGTTAACAGGACCAACGGGTCATTTTTGACTTGCAAAGAAAGCGGTACAAACAAAAATGGTATTTTCTTTATGAAAATGGGGAGTCATTAGTCATGTATGTAGAGGATTGTAGGAGTTTACATTGTGCGATACTCTCATCTCTACAACAAAACATAGGCCCGGATTATAAACAAAAAAAATTAACAAAAAACGAAGTTCAACCGTAGGGAAACAATAGCCAGGGGTCTTTCAAGGCTTCTCGGGCTGTGGGTCGCCTTCGTGGGTTGATCTCAAGTAAGTTACCAATAAAATCGAGTAATAATGTATCGGAAACTTGTACGCGTTCTTCCAAAGATGTTTCTTGTGGGGTTATGTATTCCATCTCGTTTGTTTCCTGGACGCATTAAAAGTTTAAAATCCGACACATATGAATTTATAAATTTTAGAAGTTAGCTATCTTTTTGTTATGATTTGGAAAGAAAAAAAAAACAAACCTCGTTTATGCGATAAAGATCGAACTCAACGGTGAAATATTTGCTTGTTTCATGACCTCTTTCTAGCATATGGTAATCGATTGGCCCGAGCAGTCCAATCACTCGTGCAAGCATGAACACAACTTCATCTTTTGAAAATAAAACCTGTGAAAATTTACACAAAACAACCACAAAAAGATTCAAGATGGTTATTAATAAGGGTAAATATCATAAAATAGCAAAAGCGCATCGTTGTTTTATTACATTTTTCGTCCCTGAGGTTTGGTCACTTTTGCGAATTTCGTTCAAAGGTTAGTTTTTTCGCATCTGGATCCAAAAGTTTTGAAATCTTGGCATTTTCATCCGACTCATTAACCCATCCATTTTTCTCCATGAGGGGTATATCTGTCTTTTAGTCATTTTTTATTAAAAAGTCGGGTGAAAATGACAAGATTTCAAACCTTTTGGATCCAGATGTGAAAAAAAAATCTTTGGACGAAATTCGCAAAAGTAGCCAAACCCCAGGGACGGAAATGGCATTTTACTCTAAAAAATAATGATGAAAGATCAAAGCTTTTTAAGGAAGACATACATCACCAGGTAAGAATTTAGCTAAGATGCAACCGAGTGACCAAAGGTCAATTGTCTGGTCATACGAAAGGCTGAGAATGACTTCAGGAGCGCGATATGACCGAGATTGCACATATAAGGACAATCTAGAGGTGTCCAAATCCGTTTTTTTAAAACCAATCCGGTTTTTTTAATAACCGGTTTTTCAAGTACAAAAAAGTAACCGGTGTAACTGGTTGGGACCGGTTTTTAACCGGTTTTTGCAAAAAAAAAAAAAAAAAAACCCGGTTTTTAACCGGCTCTTTTAAAACCGGTTTCGGTTATTATTAACCGGTTTTTCAGATTAAGAATATAGTAACCCGTCACCAACCGCCGGTTCGGTTCGGTTCTAAAACCGGTTTATAAAAAACCGGTTAAAAAGAACCGGTTTTGGTTTTTTCCCGGTTACGGTTCTAAAACCGGTTTTTTTACACCTCTAGGACAATCTGTCGTTTTTAAAGCAACTGCTTTCGAGATCAATAACCTTGATCTCACATTGTCTATAGCTTTTAAAGCTCAACGTCAAAATTTGAGGATTCTTAACAAAAACGTGTAACCAGAAAACGAAAACAATTGGTATATGCGAATACCTCAAGAATGTAACGTGCCACCCACAGTTCATCCGCCTGCAGATATGCCCACATCACGTCCAACTTGAAACTCCCACTGTGTACCAACAAAGTTGTGTTTTATAAGATTGCACATTTAGTCGGGTTTGGGTCAAAAGGGAATTAAATTACCTGACCAGACATAACTTCGCCATTGATACCGCTAATGTTGATGCCAGCGTAAAGGCAAGCCTTATGATGTGCATCAACAATATCATGACCGAAAGCCTTATCGGTACCAATACCACAGTAGTATGGCCCCTAAATTGAATCACATTATTTAGTATAAAATTTGATCAAATCTTTCAAATATATTAACAATAAAACTACTTAATTTATTACCTATGGACCAGGGAAACCACCTTGAGGCCAACCTAGAGGCCAGTTGACATCCAAGGTGTATTCTTGCTCAATTCTGTACCTATTAACATGGAAAGCATCAAGTTTTTTGATCGAATAACAATTTTAGAAAGTAGATTTTAACAACTAAAAGAAGAAATTCAAGGAAAATACCATGGGACCTCCTTTTCGACTTCCGGGTTGCTGAAGATCTTGCCAGCAGCACACCTCTTGTTAGTCGGGATTGGCTTGCCGGCCGGAGTGTAAGCATCACATATCACCTAAAACACAAAAAAAAAAAAAAAAAAAAATTGAATTCTGGTCTGAAATATGCAATATTTACGCAGTATACTTTTGTTATTAGTCATTTTGGTCTAAAACCAAAACCAAAATGACTACTTTTTAAAACAATAGAACAATCCATTTTGACCCGTACCCAATTTGGTGAAAACCCATGCAGACCCGAACCCGCTACAACTGTTCTGACCCAAACCAAAATGACCATTTTTAAACAATCCGGTTTGACCAGCACTCGGTTTGTCAGAGCCCATTCAAACCAAAATGCAACCCAGATCCTAATCAAACCAATAAATTAGCTTGTTAGATATTCTTCTACAAGATTAGCCTATCACTGATGATGGAAAATCATACCTATGGAACATTAGTTCTATCTGACCATCTACTAAACTCGAGCCACCTACTCACCATCACCTGCATATAAATAGTAAAACATTTAAAGCATATGTAACATATTACATCTCATATGTTAAAACGATGAGCTGTGGTTTAACTAAAAAGTGAGAAAGTTCATGTCGCGTCACTGCCAGGTACATTCATTCCAGTCTTCTGGAGTTTGTGGCGAAAAAGAAATAACGCTATATTTAATCGTAAGCAACCTATGGTGGCGAATGTTATCAAAGAGGTCAAAGTCATGAGCTTTTTGTGGATTAAGCATCGGTCAAGATCCATATCTCTTATAGTTATTATAATAGTTTTATTTTTAATATTTCATAAAGATTGAGGGAGCTTATTGAATGTAAAGCCGAATAACAAACCTGCGGTTCTCGTTCTACCCTTTGAAGCTCTTCAACAGGAGATATAACTATAATTTTGCCCTCGAAAACCTAACAATAGTATAACCATTTAGGATAGCAGCTAGTTTTTTATTGTTTTCTATTCCCACGTTGATTGTGCATGTTAGGCTATATAAAGCCCTTAGACTATTTCCAATGGGCCCTCGGAGACCAAGCCCTTAGAGTCCCTTGGATGCCTTTACCATTGGAGCTGAGATGCCCTTGCACAAGGGCATGCGTTTGTCTTGGTTTATGTGATGAGGTGGACCCAAAGTAAAAAAAGAAAAGTCTTATTGAAATATTGTGTGTAATTAATGGGTAGTTGATGAGGTGGAAATTAAAGAAGGTAAGAACATTTGTAGGGTTGGAGATGAAATTAGGGATGGGCAAATTGGACCCGGTACCGGTACCGAACCGGTACCGAATTTACCGAACCGGGTACATTTTCGGTACCGATTCGGTACCGACTTTTGACATTTTCGGTACCGGTTCGGTACCGATATTTACCCTCAAATAACCGTACCGGGTATATTCGGTACCGGTACCGGTACCCACTTTTGAGGATTTTCGGTACCGGTACTTTCGGTTCCGGTACCGGTTTGGTACCGGTCGATACCGACGTCATCCCTAGATGAAATAAGGGTTTTTAAGGATTTGTAAGTATATTATGTGACAGATGACGTGACAGCTAAAGGCGCTTAAGGATGCCTTTAGCATTGGAGATAGTGTTACTATTATTAACTAGAATGTGCAGCTTTTCATCTTTCCTACTGATTCTTACGTACATCTTATTTGTCTTCATATTTGAGAGTTATTTAACCTCACATATATTACAAAATACGTGTGTGTCGTGTGTAATCAAAGGGCCTGAACCAACAGGCAGCAACGACTGCGACAACGGTGTCTTGAAAACGTGTTGGTGGGTGATGGACATACAGAGGAATTTGTGGTTTATAATAATATACACACACGTAGTGGCGGACCCAGGAAATTTTTCATGGGGGTGCGGAACATTTTTAAAAAATTTAGGCCCCAAGGTATATAAGTAAACATATTGGTTCGTATCGGGTCGGTTCGAGTCGGGTCGGGTCATGTAAAACAAAAGAACATCAAACTAAATGGTTGATATGATCCTCTTAGTAGCTATGCCCTTCTAATCTCATCTCGTTGATTCACGTTATATGATTCAATCCGCTTGCGATTATAAGGATCCGAAGGAAGAGTATCCACATCAACGAATTTGGAAGATGTATCAACCTTCCTCTTGAGAAATCGCGTCATAACGTCCCTACTCATGGTTTCTATCGGCTATCACAAACAAATTGATCTATAACTTCATGGCTCCATAACATATTACATAGTGTATCAAGTATTCAAACACTAGAAATCATAATGTAAATCACACTAAAAATCATCTAAACATCATATACACCATTAAAAAAAAACCTAAACATCAGGTCTGATCGTATTTAACCCACCACAAAAAGACAAAATATCATCATCATTACCAACAAAATATAAATATATAACCCACCACAAAATAAAATATCATCACTAACAAGAAGCACATGTCTCCTGCCATAAAAAATCACTTCCGGTGGCTACAGGTTCCGTCCCACCCCACCAAAAATCATCAAAAATAACAAAGAAAATTACCCGTGTTCGATCGGCGGTGGTATGATGGCTGATTACGGTGGTATGCGGCTGCTGTTGTCGCTGATGTTCTGATCGCTGGCGTGCAGGGATGATAGAGAGCAGGAGAGAATATGTAAGGTTTTGGGCTTGTTTATTTTATTTTAGTTTGAAATATTGTTGATTTATTGGGTTTGTTTATTGGACTAAGACTTAGTAGTGGGCTAGTGAAGTGAAAGGTATTGGGTATTTGAGTTTAGTTATTTAGGTATTAAAAGTTATATAATTTAGGTAGTGTTTTTAAAAAAATAAGAGTTTACTAAAAAAAATTTAAAATATAAATTGATAACACTTTTTACCTAAGGGGTGCGGACAAAAAATTCCAAGGGGTGCGGACAAAAAGTTTCAAGGGGTGCGGACGGGATTTTCATCGGAACTTAGCACTAAATTTTTTTTTTTCCCGGGGGTGCGCCCGCCCACCTTGGGCAAGCCTTAAGTCCGCCCCTGACACACGTACAGATGAGTGAAATAAAGATTAGGCCAGATTCAACAGAAGAAAAGGGAGAAGTTTTTTGGCATTTTTGGAGGGAAGTTGTTTGTGAGTGAACTAACCATTAGAGTCATGTTGTAATAAAATTAACTGATTGTGATTATTATGTACAAAAACATATTTGTTGCATTTTATTTTCAAATTTATGTAGGCTTGTGTGCAATACTGCATGTCTGATTTTTTTTTTTTATTTAAAAACAGCCCTCGTGTAAAATTAAAAAAATTATAGTATTTATTTAGATTTTAAGCATAGACTAGTTGACTGCCATAGATTGCGGATATGCAAGAACTGTATTTCAGTAGTGTTTACTAAATTTAAATTGCCCATAAAAACAAATATCCAATTTAAGGGTTTGGTATATGGGTTAATAAAGGAAGCTATTGATCACAATGATATGATATAGTTTACAAATTCGAAATACAATAACTGTGTAGCGTAATCATATTGGTTGCTTGGGGTTGAAGCAATTAAGTAATCGAAGAAATAAGAACAAAACAGCCAAATGCGAAATGATATGTAGAGAAGCCTTCAACAATCAACATCCATGATATGTACCATGCTATAAACTATGAACACATAAAAAATGATCCCTAACAACAGCCAGATTCATTCGACACCCTTTGTTTAACAACCAACAACAGCTACAATCTCTTGGAAATGGTTATAATCTTACTGGAAATCTCCGCACTTCATGAAATCTAGCATTCATACTTTCTCTATTTGCCGTGACATCCACATCTTCATCTTCTGAACAAGAAGACAACCACAACTCATCATCATCAGAGAACAATGATGATGAGGTGATGGCGTTTATGTCAAAAACCTCGTGTGATTCTTCGACCTCATCGATATCATCATCAGGCAACTCTTTTAAGAAAGGATGCTTTAACAACATGTTAGCGGTTAATCTACACATAACCTTTCTACACAAACATTTCTCCAAGAAACTCCTCCCTTCGGCAGACAAACTGCTAGAACCAGAAAACAAGTCGCGTCCATCACCAATCCGACTTATCATCTCATTAACACCCAAATCCTGATATGAATACCTAAGCAGTTTTCCAGTCAACATCTCATAAACAATACACCCGACCGCCCAAACATCAGCAGGCTTTTCTTGAACACCATTAACCAAAGCTTCAGGTGATAGATACATAGGGGTACCCCTCCAACAAGGCCCATAATTATTCAATTTATTTTTCTTAATCTGCTTCATCCTCTTTGCTGATCCCAAATCCCCAATCTTAGCAATAAGACCACCAGCTTTCCCTTCATTGGCTACTAGCAATACATTTTGTGGCTTCAAATCACAATGAACATACCCTCTTTTGTGAATGTGACTCAACCCGCGAAGAATGGATCTCGCATGTCGCCTCACTTCCAATTCCGGCAATCCTTTTCCATTTGAGCTCTTGATTACATCGGCTAAGGTTCCACCAGACCCATACTCCAACAACAAATTATACACCATCTGACCGTTCTCCCCGTTCGTAATTTCTTCCCCAAAACACTTGATCACGTACGGACAACCACTAATATTATCCATAACCTCTTTCTCCTTCTGAATTGAACCAGAAGCAGAAACCTCAGCAGATTTCACGGCCATAACCGGTGGATACAAGCTGTATCTGGATTTATAGTTGTTCAAATTTGCAATGAAAACACAACCGAAACTGCCTTTTCCGATCATTACACTTCTGACCCATGCAGCACCATCTCCATACATCTTTTGTGCATGCTTCCAATCTTCTTGCTTACTTCTCTTCCCTTCATGATCCTTGTCTCCACCAAACAAGCGTCTTTTCATCGTCTTCAACTCCTGTAAGTTCATTTTCATGCAAACTGATGCGTGAAACGTAAGATTTTTGTGAAACAAATTATGCAAATTATATGTTGTGGGTATTGGTGTTATAATTGTGTACGTAAAAGCAATGAAATTAGAAGTATCACTGATCAGTGGTGAACTTAGGGCTAGGGTTTAGTAGAAGAAAGCGTATGGAATGGATATTGGTTTGTTAATGGTCGAAGTGTGGATGAAAGCTTATAAATGAAGGTATATATCGCACAAAATAACGGTTTTTTTATCTGCCTTCACGGTCACGTTTTATCCTCTACGGGACCTAGATTCTTAGGAAATTGTTTTCTCTGGAAAATAATAAAAAGAACATCATAGATTAATTAATATTTAATTACTAACACTACATAAATTAGTATACAAGCCAAGGTAGCAAAGTACAATTTACTTGAGCATGAGTTTTTAAAATTACTCTATTTATCTCTTTTAGGCCATCCGTAGTCATAAAGCCCCTTGTGGGGCGTTATGCGACACGTGTCGTGCCACGTCACACAGGGGCTTTATTGGACGTTATATCACTAGAGCCCGTAGTCATAAAGCCCCTACCTATCATTACCTAATTATTAATTTTAAAATTTATTAATTAATTAAAAAACACTTGCTTTTTTTTATTGGTCCATTTTTGAAATCCTCCCCCCATCAAGCGTTATATATATAGCGCCACCCACCATCTTTTATCTCATAAAGCCCCCAGTAGTGGTGTTTGGGGCTTTATAGGGGCTTTATATTGGCATATAGCGCCCCACTACACAAGCTCTTAAAGTATGTTTTTTTATGGGAAAAGATAAAATAGGAAGTTTATTTTGGCTAGGAAGGATAGTAAGCAATAGGATTATGACATGTGGCAACATTTAAAATAAAGAGGAAGGGTATTTTAGTCAATCGTATCCTTTCTTCTTCCGTTTTCTCACCAGTAACTTCAAAACCCGCCATATTCAAAACCCACCATCTTCAACCTTTTCTTCACTTTCTATCTCAATAATCACTACATTATAGTGCGATTTTCGTCAACAATCAATGATTCAAACACCCGATCAACGTGTTCTTCAGCTTTTTTTTTGAAGAAAACCCAGTTTAATTTCATACAAAATCTCGTTTTTTCTCATGATTTTGAAGATAATCACTCGATCCGTTCGATTCGATCGTTGATAAATGTTTCTATAATTCAAATTTTGTCAATCGTTGAAGAAATCGGCTTCGATCCATGTAAGAAATTCTTTAATTTCAGTTTTATGATCTGGGTTTTTGATTTAGTCGTTGCGTTTTACGATCTTGGCGAGGGTCCGGGGGCAGCGCCCCTGGCGGAATTTTTTTTTTCCGATTCAACTGCTTTAATAAAAATGCATCAGAAAATTAAATTTTCTGTAAATTACCTCTGCAAAACTGCATTCGTAGACAGTTTTTTATCTTCTGCTTCCTGGTTCAGACAATTCACATACAAAACTGCAATCGTAGACAGTGTTTCTGGCTCTGTGAACAACATGTTCTGGTCATTGCGTTTTAGACAGATTTTAGTTCTGTGAACAACAGTTTCTGGTTCTGCGAACAACAGTTTCTGGTCATTGCGTTTTAGACAGTTTCTGGTTCTGTGAACAACAGTTTCTGGTCATTGCGTTTTAGAAATAAAACATTTTTGAAGTGTTTTTACTCATTGCGTTTTAGGTAAACACATTTTTATGTGTATTCAGTTCATTGCGTTTTAGAGAGAACATTTTCTTTTGTGTTTTTAGGCTATTGCGTTTTAGAAATAAGACATTTTTATGTGTTTTCTAGGCATTGCGTTTTAGAAATAAGACATTTTAAGTGTTTTCTGGCCATTGCGTTTTAGAAATAAGACATTTTTAAGTGTTTTCTTGCCATTGCGTTTTAGAAATAAGACATTTTTAAGTGTTATCTGGCCATTGCATTTTACAAATAAGACATTTTTAAGTGTTTTGGGTGCATTGCGTTTTAGGTAAAGCACATTCAGTCTATTGCGTTTTAGAAAGTACACTTTCTTTTGTGTTTAGGCTATTGTGTTTTAGAAATAAGACATTTATATGTGTTTTCTGGTCATTGCGTTTTAGAAATAAGACATTTCTTTTGTGTTTTCGGTGCGTTGCGTTTTAGAAAAAGTCATTTTTTACGTTTTTTATTACGTTTTACGCAACTGGGTTTTCTCCATTGCGTTTTACGCATCTGGGTTCTCAAAAAAAAATCGAAAATATAGCAATAGTATACTCGTTTTAAAGATAAAAAAACGCTCGTTTTTTGTGCAATTTTTATCAAAAAAATAATGTCGTATGAAAAAGTTATTAACGTTTAAAAAATGAGAGGGAATTAGAGGAGAGAGAAACTATTGTGCTGGATTGACTAGAATGCCCCTAACAAACCCACGCGCCTCTTTTTTTTTGCTTCAATTTCATTCATTTAATCTTAGCCCTTGATTAACTAAATGGATGGTCAAGATCACTTCCTAGCCTTCTTAGCCAAATAAACTTCCTATTGTATCTCCACCCTGTTTTTTTATGAAAACTCTAATATACTATTACGAGTGATTATTTTTACCTTCGTTTTGATATTAGTTTCCTCATAACAGAGTTGTGTGTGATAATATACAACTCATCCAAACATAGTCGAACAAGTAATCAAAACCCTTTTAGGTTTTTTTTTTCTTTTTTTTTTTTGCTTCAATTTCATTCATTTAATCTTAGCCCTTGATTAACTAAATGGATGGTCAAGATCACTTCTTAGCTGTCACAGCCCCCGATCCCTGATTCCCGGGAACGGGCGGCCGCGAGCCAGTTGCGGTGGTATCGCGTTGTTAATCAATTTGGCAGCGGAATTTTTCATCAGGACCGTAGTTAGGAAATATGTTATCAGAGTAAACCACCACATTTTATAATATTAAACACATGGGTAAAACCCAAGTTTTCAGTACACACATTTCATAGGAATAAATCCTGCCGGCTAGTCGTTGCATCTCTTTCATTGGAATTGTTCTTTCTTTAAACAGTTCCACAGGGTCTTGATGAAAGGATAAGACTTTGCTGCATGGTTGGCTAAGAATCTGTTTAGTGCGGCTAGCCTGCCGGCTAGTCGTTGCATCTCTTTCATCGTTGAAGGCGATGGCATGCGCTCGATCGCCTGAACCTTTTCCGGGTTTACCTTGAATCCATCTTTGGTTACGATGAATCCAAGGAATTTTCCTTCTTCCATTCCAAACGAGCATTTTCCTGGATTAAGCTTTATGTTGACGCTTCGCAGAGTTTGAATGTTCTTTCGATATCAGTGAGCATGGTATCCTCTTCCATGCTCATGACGACTAGGTCGTCCATATAGATTTCGACACTTTTGCTTATTTGCTCGCGGAAAGTGTCATTCATCAGTTTTTGATAGGATGCGCCCGCGTTGCGCAACCCAAACGGCATTTTTGTATAACAGTAATTTCCGGTAGGAGTGCGGAATGCCGTTTTGTCTTCATCCTCGATTGCCATCTGTACCTGGTGGTAGCCTTTGTAACAATAGAGTAAACACTTCCATCGGAATGGTGCGAGGTTATCGACCTTTTCGTCGAATTCCGGAAGTGCGTAACAATCCTTGGGACAGGCTTTGTTGAGGTCTTTATAATCGACGCACATGCGCCAGCCCCCGGATGGTTTCTCTACCATGACCGGGTTGGACAACCAAGTCTGGTATTTGACTTCCCGCAGGATGCCTGCGGAGAGCAGTTCTTCCACCTGCTCATGCATCGCCTGGTTTTTTGCGGATCCAAGGTGGCGTTGGCCTTGGATCACCGGCTTGATACCTAGCAAGGTATTCAAGCAATGTTGCGCGATTTCGCGTGGAACCCCAGTCATGTCTGCGGGTGTCTATGCAAAAATGTCTTGGTTCCTAAAGAGGAGCTGCTTCAGGTGTGCTCTGGTGTTAGGGGACAAGGCGTGGCCCAACGTGACCTTTTGTTCTGGGTATCTCGCGTTGAGAACCCATTTTTCTGGTTGGTTGTTGGGGGTAGGCCTTGCTATCTTGGTCGGACGTATTTCGTCCGACATCATAACGTCTCTGCGTGCGTAAATTATCGCTACCCCTGTTTCGGTTGGGAACCCGACAGCAGAGTGGGGTACGGACGTAATCATGTTGAAATCTCCTTGGGATTCTCTCCCGAGGAGCACGTCATATCTGGAGGTATGAGGTAAAACCATAAAGTTCACCTCTTCTGTTCGTGTGTGCCTCCCGTTGGTGAGGCGCACAGGAAAAGTAATTTGGCCCAGGGGAAAGACAGTTTCCCCTGCGAACCCGGCCAACGAGTAATCCACTGCTTGCAACCGATCTTTGTCCTCCTGATCGAATTGGTTGAAGCATTGCTCATAGATGATATCAGAAGTACTGCCCGGGTCGATGAATAGACGCTCGGTGCAGTAATGAGCCAGTTGGCCTGTAAAAACAACGGCGCGCCTGTCGCGCGGGCCGCCTCGGACTTTTGGAAAGACGACTTGCTCATCTTTCCAGTCATTGTCCGGTCTTCTCGCCGCCTTGCGCGGCCTTCCTTTGCCTCCGTTAATCATGTGGGTTGAGGCCACATACATGGTCCTTTTCCCTGAGGAGGTGCCTTCGCCGTGGGGGGTAATGCGCTTGGTGGGTTTCTGCCCACCTGGCAACAGATGTTGCAATTTCCCCTCCTTTAAGGCTCGCTCAATCTCCAGTCGGAGACTGATGCAGTTGTTTGTTGTGTGGCCCGAGTCCTTGTGATTCTTACAATAGAGAGTGAGATCTTGATTTTTCTTGGACTTCATTGGTTGGGCCGGTCGCAGGTACTGTGCGTCCATAAGAAGGACTTCGCTTGGCGACATAGTGATCTCGGTCCAGTTTCGGTCCTGAGAATCTTTCTTTGACGCCCGGTTGTCCCGTTGGGCGTTAATTGTTGCCCTTGGGTCAAACGGGTTGGTCAGCGGGAAATACGGTTTGGGATCGCTGCCGCGATTCCCTGTGTCCCGGTTACGTTTATTGTTACGCTTGGGCTCGTGGCGGGAGGTTTGACCTTCCGCTTGGGGCTGTGCCTTTGCAAGATGCGGTTTAAGGGACCGCTGTGTCTGGGCGTATGTCTTGACCGCGGCCATGACATCTTCCCATTTTTTTGGCAAGCTCTCCTTGCCGGAGATGGTCATAACCATCTACTCGTCTCTGACGGCCTTGATGAAATGGTTCTGTGCCATTTGGTCTGCCACGTTACCTATCTCCCGGCATTCCTTGTTGTATCGGACGACGAACGCTTCGAGAGATTCGTCGTCCCTGCGCTAGATATTCATGACGTCTATCGAATCACGTTCGTGACGTCGTTGCTGGCTGAAATGAGCGAGGAACTTTGCATGCAAGTCCTCAAATGAGGCCAGTGATCCTACTGGCAAAAAATCGAACCAAGCCCTGGCCAGACCCGTGAGGGTTTGGGGGAAAAAATGACACCAGGTGGGTTCGTCCCACCTGCCGTTGCACCCTGCACCCATGAAAATGTTCATGTGGTCGTCCGGGTCAGACGAACCGTTGTATTTCCCAATGCTAAATGGGAATTTTGTGGTGGTGACATGGGCGTGGGCGATTCTCGGGGCGAATTTGGAGTTTTCGGCTGCAGCTTTCGGCCTATAGGGCAGGTTCTCAGGGCGCTTCGCAGCCCTTAGGTATGTGTTGCGGGGGTGAGTGGGAGGAATATAGTGCCGTCCTCCCGGTCTGCTACTGGTAGCGTGAGAGTCCCCGCAATATGTATGGTCGTCCGGATCGGTACGGCCATACCCTTCGTTGTGTGGTTGTGGGCCCAACCGGCTATGAATTCCGGAGCCCTGCCGGGTTGTGGACTGCCGCCTGTCCTCGCTGTAAGGGCCTAGGCGGGTGATGACTGTCGTAAGGGTCAATCAAAAACCTAAATAAACTACATAGATAGCGTAAGTAGGGTATCGTATCCACGGGGAATTTGTGGTCAGTGTAGAGATTTTAACTAAAAACTAATTATCTAACTTGAGGGTTTGATGATTTTAATTGTAAAAAAAAAATATAATATAAGAACTAATTAAAGAAGTTGTAACCAAGATGAGAAAAAGTAACTTCCACCCGGAATCCCAATTACCCGTTTAACATAAAAACCTGTTTATTGATTTGAAACACCACATAGACATGGCCTCGGAATTAATGAATTTGATTAGTTAATAGGGATAGTTTTTAAGATTCACTATGCTACCTAATAACCCGTTTGTTTGTATCAACTACCCACCAATTTACTAACCCGCTAACAACGCAAGGAAGTTGCCAATACGCTTAATAAACGACAGATAATTCAAACACAAGAAACGTTTACCAATAATCCAACACAAGTGGTCAAGCTGTACCAATTACAAAAATCCGTAAACAAAGTTCAATGCCAAACAAAGCAAAAGTTCATCCGGGCAAAAGTCACCGAAAGATTTAGCCGCTCATGATTGTCTTTGCCGCTTCGGTTGTCATCTCGATTAGGTTAGACTTCATGGATTGCTTGATGAAAAATATTGAATTCGTACTCTATGCTTCGTAATGTGACGGCCGTCCTCCTCGAATTGTAATACCCCCTCTTATTCATGTAAAAAGTTTGCCAAGCCCATGTGCGACCCAACAACCCTCCAATCCTCTATTAATGAAATGTGATAATGTTTTATATATAAAAACCAAAATATTCACGTGATGCTCAAAATAAGTCCCCCACTTTCCTTTGTATGCGTGTATATATAGTTGAGAATGATGATGGCTAATTGATAGATGCCCAGTCTCGAAGTCTGCCTATGTATATATGTGATTTTGTGATATAAAGGCACTGCTCCTCACATGTTGTTGGCTACTCTTCAAAAGTCCAATCCCTCACATGAATAATGGCGGCCCACTATAATGATGTTTGTTTATTATTTTTTTTTTCAAGATCCAAGTGATGCTCACAAAGAAGTCCATGTAGCCGCCCCTTCGTCCATCGTGCTGCAGCCTACATCCCATGTTGACTTATCGAACCTGCTTTTAACTCGTTTACTCTCATTACCCATTTTAATACCTACTAAACACAAATAACGCCAATACACAATAAGTATATAACACATATGAATTAATAAATTTAATGTGCTAGTACTCTACATAAACTAGTATAAAATGCGACATATTTTAACCCAACATCACATCCCCACACTTACATTTTTTCGTCCCGAAAAAATACTCTGCAATGGAATCACAATCAGAAACACTGACATTCAATATTTTCGTTTATATTATTAATAAGCCAAACCACACGTTAACCAGGATTGCAAGTATACGATCCACCTAAACCCAACCGCCAGTTTCGAAGCCCTTATTTTCGATCTATTAAGTTCAAATAATTTATAATTGTCTATGGATCCCACACTCAAAAGACTACGACTCCACCTATTCCCGTTTCAAGCTTATGAGATTAAAAGATTTATAATTTACCGCCTTATATAAAAAACTCTTATATTATTCCGATTAAACTTAATGATGGATAGATGGATGATATTGTGAGCTTACATGCTTTTGTATACGATCAGTTCAGCGGACATACGCCACACGAGTCACCATCCCCATGGTTAATGCCATAAACTTCACGTCTTTTTTTACATGTGCCCAGATGAATGGATGAATGGATGGAATTTTTTTTTTTTTCGGGCGCCACACTGTTTCGGATTTGTTTTCACAAAAAGAAAAAAGGTGTGCCAATTTAATCGGGAAACTTATAAGTTTTTTTTACTTATGACGTACCCCTTATACCTTCCACAGTTTCAGTTTTACCATACCTCCTAAGGTGGGAACCCACAAGACTCCTATTTTAAGTTATATTATATCGATCCTAAGAAACCTTTCAACCGGATGGGCCTACTCACATATCCTAAGTTAGACGCGTAACCGACTGTTCATTATCTCATATATATAGTAATCAAATGCCAATGAACTGATTATACCTATCATCTTCCATTTTGTGCAAAAACCTTCACGGGACATTTTCAATTTTTTCAATTTTTTTTTTGGATTTTTTATTTTTTGATTTTTTTTTAACGACACTAACACTAATTACGACATACTAGACGCTAGTCTCCCCTCCCCACACTTAATTCCTTCATTGTCCTCAATGGAGCAAGAAACTAACGAACTAAAAAAAAATACAACAACAAAAATGGAACAGACTCCCCTGATTTGACGCGGTTGAGTCTTCTAAGCCTTGTTCCACCGCAACCGTATAGCATTTCATTCGCGGTTGCTTCAACATTGGACGCTTGTCTTGAAATAACTCGAGTCACTTTCGTCCAAATGGAGATTGAGTATGGACAAAAGCGATCGACACCTGCAAAATATCTCACAAGCTCCCAAAACAGGTTAAACGGTTAGTAACAAAGAGAAACGAGTGAAAAACTAGATTTTTTTATAATGAACTTACAACTCGAGCCCCGACTATCAACCGGCCTACTTTTCGCTCAAACTGAATCGCCTCAACGCTAATTACTTCCTATCTGCTCACATTCTTTCTTAACCACAATACACCTCGCGCCTATGTCCGACATAACTCAACTAACTGATTATACCTCAATAACTACCCACATTAAACAACCTTCGTGACAAACATAACACACATATCAATTAACCAAAAATCACAACTTCATGATTCACCTTATCATCGCAACATATTCACTTCAATTTCATCACACATATAAATTTCAAACTATTCTACGGTTCAGCCTACTCGCACTTAACCATTCTAGCACAAACATCTTTACACCTCTTATATTCGACTAATCCAACACTCTGTCAAACGCATTCTGTGTCTCATTTTATCACAATTCCAACTCATATCAACTTAAATTCCTGTTTTCAACAACTCTCGATTCAACAGCAGACTTTCTCACTATTGCATCCAACTACCCCTGTTCAACAAAATCCCAAAACTCTCATCATTTAAATTAAGTCAGCCTAAAACGTTGTTCCTGGCCCATCTCTTTCCACTCAACACAAATCTTTCAATAGACAATTTTATCACCCACAGAACAATCCAACCAACTAATTTCCAAAAATTCAAGAACACGATATGAAAGTTTTGCATAACCGTAGAGAAATAATGCTTTCATACCTGGATTCCTTTCAAACTGACAAACAGATAAATTATGAAGCTTTTAATAAAAAAGATCTAGTCGTCGCTCGGAGGTCGACAATTCCGACCGTGGTCTGTCGGAGGTGGAGTTTATGATCGGAGGTGGGTATGGCCGTGATTCGCCGAAGATGGTAGGTGGTGGTCACCGCCGTCGTTTATGATGATCGACGGTGGTTATGGTGGTCGCCGGCGAGGGTAATCGGAGGTGAGGGTAGTCTCGGTTATGGAGGGGAAGAAAGAGGTGGGTGGTGGTGGACGATGATCGGTCTTGTTTGCCGGAGGTGAAAAAGAAGGTTGGTAGAGGGTGGTTACCGTAATGGGCAGGGATGGTTGTAGTTGTCGTCGATGATGGTGTGGGGAGATGTATAAACTCCGGCTGGCTATTCACCAGAGAAAAAGAGGGAGGAGATAGTTTTAACTTTTGAGTGCAAAGGTCTGAATCAAACGTGTGGAAAAGGGTTTTATTTTTTTGACCTGGGCCGCGATACACTCCGACACACCCCCCCGCGACACGTGTGTGGACGGGTTTTCCAGTAGAAACACTCAATTTTTGGCTCTAGTGCCTTGGAAAATTTTTTTTGACTTTTTTTCATGTTTTCACCTCCAAAACATCTCAAACGATTTTTTTATGATAATTTGTCAATAAAAACGTACCTAGCACTCCTCTTTTCATTGTTTTCCTTCTTCGAATCATCTCATATCCCTGAAACACTCCGAAAATATACCGAAAACAACCGAAAATATGTCCAAAAACTCTCCAAAAGTCATTTTTCGAGCCAATTTTTTTTATGTAAACTTATAACCACTTTGTCCTACCCCCAAACAAGTGTGCGTTGTCCTCAACTGCACTAGAGCTTAACCAAATCTCCTGGACTTCCCCACACTTGAACGATTGCACGGTTTTGACACAAAAAAAAAAAAATAATAAACTACACTAATACGAAAAATAAAATAAACGACAAACCTTAGGCTGCCTCCTAAGAGCGCTAAGTTTTAGATCTTCAGCCAGATCATACCTGCAATCTTCAAGATGGTTCAAAGATCGGCTCACCTCCAGACTTTTCTAAATCAATTCGCTCCGCATAGTCTGGAAAGTTCGCAGCTTCATAACAGTTATGACTGAACTCGGCCTCATCGCCCCGAGCATTTCCACCATCAGGTGGTTTACCTTTTTTTCCTCTTTTCTCCACCTTCACTTTTTTCACCGATTCTTCGTTTGTCTCTTGTTTAAACCTGTCACACTTAATACCGATCTCATCAGTAGCAACTGCTTCATATAAATCATTAATAATTTCGTAAGTAATAGATTTGGGATAAACATTAAAAATTAACTTACGGTTTTTATAACTCATCATAATCAATCTCTCTCTGCAGTTAATTTGCGCATTGGCGGTGTTCAAGAACGGACGTCCCAATATCACCTTTTGTTGCTCATTCGTCCTCGTGGGTGCATAATCCAACACTAAAAAGTCAACCGAATAATAGAACTCACCCAACTGGATCTTCACATCCTTAACAACCCCACGCGGTTGTTTCCAAGTATCATCCGCCAGGATCACCTTTCTATCAAAATCATGCAACTGACCAAACTCATACTGATCAAACAAGCTGCCTGGCAGAATATTCGTGCTCGCCCCATAATCCAACAATGCCTTGTGGATTTTCAGCTTCCCTACCTTAATAGGTACATGCGGCGCTCCTAATTCACTTTATTCACTTCCATCACTTATACCTGCAACTACTTGGGAAGAAGAAGTAAGATCTGTATTAACAATGTCAGAATTAGGAATGGTACTTACCGAATTAACTCTTGCGTGATGTTGTGGATTCTTCGTGGTGTCACTCGGTAACTTCCCTGGATCTCTTCTCACCTCCTTCACATCAATCGCCAACTGAGCAACTTGCTTTTCTAAGGATTGATATGCTTTAGCTTGCAATTCTTGATCCTTCTTGATTTGCTTCAACACTTCCATAATCTCACGATTGGAAATCTCCTCGTTTGAAGTATTTGACTTGCCCTGCTCCTGTTGTTGCTGATAACTTCTTTGGTTGCCCTTGTTGTAATTTCCTTGATTGTAATTCTGATTATAATTCGATTGACGGTTCTGATACAGCTGGCTTCCTTGGTTTAGTACCTGAAAATTAGGATTCAATTGATTAGTATTACTGTACCGAAAATTTGGATGATTACTCAAACCTGGATGATATGTGTTTGAGCTCATATCATAATTCTTTTGCTCTCCATACACCATGTTCACGTCTTCCTCAGCCGCTACAAACTAACCTGGGCATGCATCTAAAGTATGACCCAACTCCCCACATGAATCACAAACCGGAAAGGTTTGTGCCGCATGCAATGCATCCCGTGCACCAAGACCTTTAAACTTCGCTAACTGACGTTCCAACGCCTCCTTTTCTCTCTCTAGCTGAGCAACCCTTGCATTAGAGGCTCCCGCACTTGATGGTGCCACAATCGGATACTTTTTATTCCTATCCGACTGTGCTTGCCTCTTCGAATCCGCAGCAACAATATCCAAGTAGTCCCAATCTACATCCATATGATTTTTCAAAAAGGTACCCCAGTGATAGCCTTAATATCCCGTCTATCCTCATTTGAAATCCCATCGTGGAATGCGGTAATCAACTCCCATCTTTGAATACCGTGGTGAGGACAATTACGGATCAATTGATTGAACCGTTTCCAAGACTCGTAGAGAAACTCACCCGGTAATTGTTGGAACTCTCTAATTGCTATTCTCCCCGTTTTGGTTCTTTGTGGGGTATAGTACTCATCCAAAAATTGCTGCTGCAGCTCTTGCCATGTATAAATACTAGCATATGGCAACGATGTAAACCAATCCCTCGCAGCATCCTTTAATGAAAACTAAAATAATATCAACTTAACCTGATCTGGCGTGAACCCGTGTCCAGGAACCATACCACAAACTGCTTCAAAATCTGCTATGTGTGCATATGGCTCCTCAGTACCTTTCCCGTGAAAGGTAGGTAGCATGTTCAGAATATGTGGTTTTGCTTCAAACGAACGTTCCACATTACCCGCTGCTACTGGCATCACTATCGGTGATGCATGCTCAGCAATGTGCGGCCTGAAGTGGCTCTCAACTCCTCGAATATTCGGATCCGGAAATCGAGGGTCTCTTTGTATTTGGCGAGGTGCAATTGGTGCTCTATGAACCTGTGGCGGGGTCTGATAAGCATCTACTCCCTGTGGCTGTCTCTGTTGCTGATACAATGGCTGATTACGATTAAATGCCTGATGTTGAAACCCACCTGGACTGTAACATTCCCTAAATTTTTATTTATATAAAATATATAAATACTTATGTTATTAAAAGAATGCATCATGGGTAAAGTTAACCAATGGAAATATGAGGTATTTTGGGCAAGCGTAGGAACTATTTAATAATTAAATTATAAAAATACATTATATTTGAACCTACTCTGTTTTAATGAAACTTGGTTCAAAATGTAGATAAAATTATTCTCGTTCTAATGGCATATTTATTATTTTATAAAACGTTATATTTTTAAAGTTATAAGCGCCAAATAAGTAAAGCAGCTGAATTAATTATATAATAAAAATCAAAATTTACATTTTACAAAAGAAGTGTAGGTACGTTTTAATATGAATTAATAAAATCAAAACCTACATTTAACAAAAAGTGTAGGTAGGTTTTAATATAGAATATTAAATCAAAATGAACATCTGTATAGTGTACGTGGCAAGAAATATGAGATGTAATTATGGCAATGTGATGGCTAAGGTTCAAAGTTTTACTATATATAGAAACTAACTTTCAAACAATTGCTGTTGTTCATCCCTTTCGATCCCTCTCTCTAAGTCTATAGTTCTATTTTTATTTCCTTAAGTATTGTACTTAAGATACTCCAAAGCCCTGCCCCATTTTAAGTGTTTTAACCCTTGATCATTGATACCCTGTCCAAGTGACGTAGGGCCCCGTAACGTATGTCAAGTCTCTACCTAAATTCGTTGGGGTTCTGTCTCGTGACGTAGGGATAAAGTAGAATTGGGTTAGTATACTTAATGTGACTGCACTATATATTTTATTAAATAACCCAGGAGTGATACCCAAAATATAACAACCCTCCCGAATATTTTTCTGACACCATACACTTCCTAAAACACACCCTGTATGTGAAAACCGAGCACGAAATACAATATATTATTAAAAATAATTAAAAACAAGAAAATATAAGTTTAGGCGGGCCGCGACAACCCTCACCCTTAGTTTACGCGGGGGGTTTCAAGGTGGATACCTGATGTCGTTGATTTATAAGTTAAAGCGGGCCGCGTAAGGTTCCCTTAACAATAACGCGGGCCGCGAGAGATCATGATAGTGGCGCAGCCCGGTGATGGCACGTGTCATCATCGTGGCGGGTCTAGACAATGACCAGGACAAGCTACGCGTTGACCCAGCTTTGACGCGGGCCGCGTAAGCTTTGTGCTTATATTACGCGGGCCGCGAGAAAACCCAGGTGAAGCACTATATAAGCAGGCCATCGGATCTTCAGTAGAATTCGCTCACAAACGTTTCTTTCTCTCAAATTTCTGATAGTAGGCTTATTATACGCGGGTATTATACCCTCCTAATTAGCGAAGCTCTGCCTCGTTGTAAGTATCATAACCCCTGGATACGTTGTGACACCCCAGGAAAATCAGTGAACAATACAGTTTACCTAGCTTCCTCAGTGAGTGCATACCAAATTTCGGGACGAAATTTCCAATTAGTTGGGGATAATGTGACAACTCGAACTTTAGACTTGCTTAGATGTAACGTTACGTGCTTATATGACACTTTGATTTAACGAATGTTATGATGTTACGTATTATGTGAACTTGATTATATAATTATGTGAGTACGTGTGTTATTATGCGCATTGTGTGATATATGTTTGCATGTTAGTCGAGCCAAACCCAAACCGCACATTATAACCGGTCACACAAGCCTTGTGGGCCACACCTTGTATACGGATCCATTAGGCAGCCGAGTGGGCTCGGCCCACTCCCCACTCGCAAACACAAAACCTTTTGGTAAGGGTTTTGATTCTCATTGTTGTTACAAATCACACACACACAAACCCTAGACACCTCTCTCTTGTTTGCTTGGAACCCGACGGCAATAACATTCTTGGTGATCGAAGATCAAGTGCTCGGATCACCCTCTCCTTCGTAGATCATTCCTTGCTTCGGATCAATCCCTTGTTCCCATCCTTATTCGGTTAGTATGTTGCTTATATGATTGATTATTGTGTATTGGATGATGAGATTTAATGTTCATGATAATCGGTTTGCATGCATAGTAGATATAAATCATTGTAGATTTGAAAATAGTATGATGTTAGGAATCGGGTGTTTGATCAATCGGTTGAATTATTTTATGGCTATGCTAGTGTGTATGCTAGTAATAGGAATCATTGTTAATGCGATTGAAGGTCTTGCATGTTTGATTATTGTTCATGATTACGTGTTGATTAGCTTAGGGTTCATATGAATTTGATACTTGATTTCCTTGTTTGATCGATGATTGGTGGTTTAGAAACTGTTAATTGATTTCTATAAATTCGGAAACGTGTTAAATGATTGTAACCGATATGCTAAAGTATGGAAATCAGGAAATCTGTTACAAATTGATAGACCCACACGGTTGCGAGTCGGTACCTCCAGTTGCGACTCGAAACCTCACACCGACACAGCAGCACGAGCCGAAACCATGGTTGCGAGTCATGTTGCGACTCGTAACCAAACCGTGACGAGCCGAAACCATGGTTGCGAGTCATGTTGCGACTCGTAACCAAACCGTGATGAGCCGAGACCACGGTTGCGAGTCCCGTTGCGACTCGTAACTGGACCATGATGAGCCGGAATCATAGTTGCGACTCGTAACCTTCTTGCGACTCGTAATTCTCCGTTGCGACTCGAGACCACCTTTGCACGTACACTGTTTTGGGCTTTCACTGTCACGAGCCCAATCGTTTGGGCCAAATAATTGGACTTATGACTGTTATGTTATTGGACTGCTTATCTGTTTGGGCTGATATGTCATTTGGGCGGATTACCTTTCGGGCTTAGACATTGGATCGCACAAGGTTACTATGTGGTATATAATTGGGCCGGGTTATGTTGGGCCAGGGTTAGAACGCACAAGTATGCTCCTGACTGCTAAGTGTTACCATGTTCTATGCGTGCTCGAAACATGTTATCTTGTATGTTCTATACGTGTTTTACCTCAGCCAAAACCTGACTTGCATAATAACCATGATAGGACGTGGTTGACCATTTACTTGCTGCCTGTACTCTTTATGTATCTGCCGAGCAAACCAAGGTGAGTTCACACAGCCAAGGCATGGGATTCCCGGGTTGGGAATTGGGTTGGATATGTTGAATATGGAATGATTACTCGTACTTACGCATTCCCTAGACTATAGACCATCGTCCTCAGGTTAGTCAGGACACGTTACGTAAAGCCTGCGTAACCCAGTATTTGCCATTTGTCTCCCGGGTCGGGAGGACACGTTACGTAAAGCCTACGTAACCCAATACCATCCACTGGCTTCCGGGTCGGAAGGCCACGCTGCGTAAAGCCTGCGTAGCCCCCACGCGTACCATGTCCTCGGGGAAGGGCACGTCACGTAAAGCCTACGTGACCCTGTACGTTTTCCTGTTCTCGGTAAAGAAGAACACATGGTCGGAAGTTAGTCTAGTAAGTACCATAATGGGAAGCCCGTTATAAAGGATAAACGTGAGAATTCCTCACCAATAAAATACACTTGCTTGGGAAGCCTTATCAGATGAACTTACGCATGATTATTACAAACTTACTTTCTGTGAACTCGCTCAACTAGTTGTTGACTCTCTGCTGCATGCCTTGCAGGACCTTAGGTACATATGGAGCTTGCACAAGGAGGAGCAGGTCGTTGTGGGATACGGATCGTAGACGTTACGATAAACAATTGAACTTATAACTTTACTTTGGGTTTTCATATTATGCTTCCGCTACTTAATTTACGTTTTGTTGAACATCAATCATGTCGTGATGAAATACATTAACTACTTTTAATATTAAATGCTATGTTCGATATGATTGGTGGCTTGATCCTGGTCATGTCACGCCTCCAAGCGGTGGTACTCCGCATGTGGATTTTGGGGGTGTGACAGATTGGTATCAGAGCCATTGGTTATACAGAACTTGGTTTTAATATGGGAAAACGTTTTTATTAAAACCGGACTATAACCAGAACAGTGCTCTCAACGATCCACAACGACGCTTCGCTCCACGTGCAAGACTCGACATCCTAGGTAATAAGGTTTATGTTTATTGCCTGTATGCTAGAATTATATAGAACTTTGCTCGCATTACGCTTAGATACACATGACTTTATTTCATGAGAACACCTACGTGCTTACGCTTTTCTGTCATCGCCCTACTCGCGAACCACTCTCACTTACGTTACTTTTACTATGAAGATCATGTCTGGACAAATTAGCCTGACACAAGCCCAGCTAGAGGCTTTAGTTCAAGCTCAAGTTGCTGCGGCACTTGCAGCCGCACAAGCAGGAGGTATATCCTGTGGTTATAGCACACACTAGGATCTTTAGATCCTACATTCCTAAACTAGCCCCTGTAATTAAACCTTGTCCTATTCGTACACAATAGGTCAACTAGCACAGCAACCAGTCTGCACTTCCAAGAATTTCATGGACTGTCATCCAAGTACCTTCAGCGGCACGGAGGGAGCGGTTGGACTCCTCCATTGGTTCGAAAGGCTCGAAACTGACTTCGAGGTGCATGATTGCCCTGAGTCTCGTAGAGTGAAGTTTGCTACTAGCACGCTCGAAGATGTTGCATTAACCTGGTGGGAAGCTCAGGTTCAGATGTTAGGGCTGGCAGCGGCTAATGCCACTCCCTGGAATGAGTTTAAGGATTTAATTAAGGAAGAGTTTTGCAGTCAAGAGGACATCCACAAACTAGAGGTAGAGTTCCTCAACCTACAGATGGTGGGGTCTGAAATTGAAGCTTATACGAGGAGATCAAACGAGTTAGCCACATTTTGTCCTACTATGGTAGACCCTCCCACCAAGCGCATCGAACTGTATGTCAAGGGTCTAGTGCCCGAAATTCAGAGTCTTATGACCACAGCTAACCTTGGCACTATCCAGCAAGTCACTCGATTGGCTCATCGACTCACAGACCAGGCTGTAGAACAGAACAAACTACCAAAGCGTACTGAGACTGATACTGCATGTACTTCTACAGATAACAAACGTAGGTGGGATGAAAACCGGAGCACGGGATTGATTTTGGTCCAGCCTCTGACGCAGATGCAAGAGACAGATGACTACCATTGGCCCGGACAGCAGTTTACTAGTAATCATGGGCAGAAAAGATATCGAGGAATTCACCCATGGTGCAACTATTGTAACAGACACCACAGTGGACGGTGTCGCAAGGAACGATGTCAGGGATGTCTCAAGATTGATCATGAAGCTAAGGATTGTCGAAACTCACGTCCTGTAGGTCAGGAACAACAGCCTCAAGCCCCACAGGCTCAGTGGCAGCAGCAAAATTTCAGAGAATGTCTACAGTATGGTACGAAGGATCACTATGAGAGACACTATCCACAATTGAACTGGAACCAGAACCAGAACCACGACCATGGAAGCAGGAACGGCAATGGGGTTAGCAACGGGGGAAACAATGGTAACAACGACGCCCATGGCCGTGTGATCGGGATGGGTCAGGGTGATGCAAGGGACGATCTTAACGTAATAATGGGTAAGTTTCTTCTTGACGACTTCTATGTTACTATGTTGTTTGACTTGGGTGTGAATATCAATTATATGTCCTTAAAATTAGTCGAATGATAGAACATACACCAACTCCCTTAAACACCCAACGTGTCGTAGTGTTAGTTAATGGTAAGGTCTAGAAGCTGTACTTAGTTCAGGATTGTAAATCTTATCCACGCTGGTCAGACGTTCCCTACAGACCTCATTCCTATAGTTCTGGACAGCACCTATAGCTCACGCACCGTATCGCGTAACTTCAACTGAACTGGAAGAATTGTCAAAGCAGCTACGAGAGCTCTTGGAAAAGGGTTTCATTCGTCCAAGCTCTTCGCCTTGGGGAGCTCCAGTACTTTTCGTGAAAAAGAAAGACGGTACATTCAGGATGTGTATCGACTACCGTGAACTCAACCAGGTAACGGTGAAGAACCGTTATCCTCTTCCGCGCATCGACGACTTATTCGACCAGTTACAAGGGTAGTGCTACTATTCCAAGATAGACTTGAGGTCAGGGTATCATCAGCTGAGAGTCCGGGATGAGGACGTCTCCAAGACAGCCTTCAGAACTCGTTATGGTCACTACGAGTTTCTTGTCATGCCGTTCGGGTTAACGAACGCGCCTGCCGTATTTATGGATCTTATGAATAGGGTGTGCAAACCCTATCTTGACAAGTTTGTCATAGTATTCATCGACGACATCCTGATTTACTCCAAGAGTCAGGAGGAACACGAGCAGCATCTTCGCCTGATATTGGAACTCTTTCGGAAGGAACAGCTGTACGCCAAGCTTTCTAAATGCGACTTCTGGCTTCGTGAAGTCCACTCCTTAGGCCATGTGGTGAACAGGGATGGGATCCATGTCGATCCATCAAAGGTAGATTCGATCAGAAACTGGCCTGCACCGCGTACACTGACAGAAATACGCCAATTCTTGGGTTTGGCGGGTTATTACAGACAGTTTATTAAAGACCTTTCGAAGATTGCTCAGCCACTTACGTTACTGACACAGAAGGGTGTTACCTATCGCTGGGGAGAGCCCCAGGAGACTGCTTTTCAGCACCTAAAGGATAGACTTTGCAGTGCACCTATCCTCTCTCTCTGCCAGAGGGCACAGATGACTTCGTGGTATATTGTGATGCATCCATTCGGGGACTTGGATGTGTGTTAATGCAGCGCGACAAGGTTATCGCTTACGCCTCCCGTCAACTCAAGGTTCATGAGCGCAACTACACGACGCACGACTTAGAACTGGGAGCTGTTGTTTTCGCGCTTAAGATATGGCGACACTATCTGTACGGTACCAGGTGCACGATTTACACCGATCACAGGAGTCTCGAGCATATCCTTAAGCAGAAGGATTTGAACATGCGTCAACGAAGATGGGTTGAACTACTAAACGATTACGAATGCGCCATCAAGTACCATCCAGGCAAAGCCAATGTTGTGGCTGACGCCCTCAGTCGGAAAGACACTTTACCACGGCGCGTGCGAGCGCTACAGCTTACGATTCAGTCTAGCCTTCCTACACAGATACGAGCTGCTCAGACAGAAGCACTGAAACCAGAAAACGTCAAGGCTGAAGCCTTACGCGGCTCACGACAACAGATGGAACAGAAGGCAGACGGCGCCTACTATGTAACGGGGCGTATTTGGGTCCCACTTTATGGCGGTCTACGCGAACTTGTAATGGATGAAGCTCACAAGTCTCGCTACTCGGTACATCCAGGGTCGGATAAAATGTACCACAACATCAGCACTACTTATTGGTGGCCTAGTATGAAGGCCAACATTGCTACGTACGTTGGAAAATGCTTGACATGTGCGAGAGTCAAGGTTGAATATCAGAAACCAGCTGGCCTACTTCAGTAGCCTAAGATACCTCAATGGAAATGGGAAGAAATTTCCATGGATTTCGTTACAGGCCTACATAGATCCCAGCGTGGGAACGATGCAATATGGGTGATCGTGGATCGACTCACTAAGTCTGCACACTTCCTACCTATAAAGGAAACGGATAAGTTCTCCACTCTCGCAGACGTCTATCTTAAAGAAGTTGTTTCGAGGCACGGGGTGCCCACATCTATCATTTCGGATCGCGACGCACGATTCACGTTGTCACACCCCGATTTCCACGTGTCACCGGTGGGCCCGGTGTGGGGTACAGTGACGTAGTTGGCATCGTCATAGACAATCAACACAATATAATAATGCACAGCGGAAGCAGAATAGAAACATTTCAACTTTAAATAAAGTGCAATAATAAATATCACAGTAGTTGAAATGGATCCACAGGCGGATCAATAAAATAAGATAAAATAGTTCAACAGATATTTGTCGTCCGAGTTTGCGAGACTATTGTGGACGCTCTTTAGGAAACAGCCAGCCTATTTCGTATAGTAGCTGCACTTAACCTTTTGGGGAAAATACGTCAGTTTACACTGGTAAATACAAATCAACCGACTCATTTTGAAAATGATTTAAAATTGATTTAAATGCACAAGGCATAAATATTTTTATTAACTTGGGATAATTATATAATATAAACTTGTGAACGAATTACATGCACTTTTATCTCTGGTGGCCCGGGATCTACTGTCCGGGCTAGAGATTAAATGACACACCACATTAAAGAGTTATACACGTCGGGCGTACGCCTACACCCCGTGCTCTGGTCGTGGCCATCTCGTAAGATAATGCCAAGGATATCCGGGACATGGTCAATAACCCCCCAAAGCCTTTAAGTAAGACAAAACTGTTTAAACGAAATCGCACAAGCTATTCAAGACTGTACACCTATAAGGCGCAGGACTTGTGCGCCCGATCAAGCGGTATTTTAAATACCGTACCCCAAGCCCGTATAGGGAAAATAAGTCAAAATGTATTTACCTGAGCAAGTATAAGTCACAAATGATAAGTGTTGGTAGCTTTTACCGGGCCTCCTAATCTGGAACAAAGGTTTATAATTAACCTATTAGATTCCTAACGGCCTTTTATTTAAGCTTAAGCTTTGACCGGTTAGTTTTAGGAATGATACGGTTTACGCACGATTAAGCGAAAGACCGGATAGAATGTGATTTAGACCCGACAAGTTTGAATACTTGTATAATATGGGTATACTAAATACATTCTGGATTTTGAAATAAAACTGATATCGTTTGACCCGTTTCGGTCAATTTACGCAACTAGTTACGTAAACCGAACCGAACGCGAAAAGGGCGGTACGGGTAGACCAATGATTCAAATGCAAGTTCCCTGATGTAATATGCTCAAAATATGATATTATATCAGTAAGTTATGTTCTATATTGCCCGGAATAATTTTAAACTCAATTTATGCCTTAGAAGGGCATTTTGGTCATTTAAAAGATAATAAAAGGGTAAAATTAGAAATCTGAGTTTCGGGTCTGGTTCATACAGTAAATATACTTAATATAACATATTATATCAGTAGGGTATGACCCATATATCAAATTTATCATTTAAAGTCAAACTATGCACCGTAGGGGTATTTTAGTAATTTCACAAGGGCTAAAAGTGCCAAAACTGGAAATCTGAGTTCATATACTTATACTTACTGTTTTTATATGAAAATATGCTAAACACATCAGTAGGTATAGGTCTTATATGTTTAAAACAAGTATAACGCTTATTATGCGCTTAAAACGCTAAATATGCGATTCAAGGGCGTTTTCGGGCTTTCAAATAAAATCTGAGATTTTTATATTTCCAGAATACTTAAAATAATTTATTCATCATATAAAATCAGTAGAAAAAGGTTTCGGGTCAAAAGGATGTGTAAAACTCATTTTATGGCTAAAACGGTCAAAACCGACATAAGCCGAAATGACTAGATGATCTAGGATCCGTTCAGCCAAAAATTAATTAAAAATCATCAAAATTCCCAGAATATTATAATACATCAGTTGGTAAAAAGTTTTGTACCAAAACGTGGCCAGAAACGGGTTCTACGCAAAAAGGACCGTTTATGTAAATTTATAATATAGTTTTACGCTAATGGCCATAACTCACAATCTGGACCACCAACTGATCCGAAACTTTCGGTGCAAGTTCATATATTAGGAATAAAGGTTTCTATCCTTTCACTTTTCCAAAAATCACGTTCTAAATCAAAAAGGGCAAAATAGTCAACTTTATGCATAAATAGGAAACATGCATTCGAATCGGCTAAGCATAGACTCAATCAAAGAAAATTCCAGAAAGTTTAACTAAAATAAAAATAGTCAAAAATACTTTCCAATACAGATCTCGAACATGCATGTACGAATCCGAATCGATAGTCTACGAAATAATCGTTTTACAAGACTTTCGGTTCCGATTCGAGGCTATACAATAGATTGTCGAGTTGATGATGATTAAAACACATTCTTATATGTATTACAAGTTATTTTTAATGATCAATCAGATTGCATGTCATCTATATCATTAATCATGTCATTTTTCACCAAAAATCGTTTCTGTTGACTTTTTAGAAATAGGGTTGACTCGACATTTAGCATGCATGTAGTGGGAATCAGTTAGTACCCTTTAGAGGGTTTGTTTCCCACATAAATACCAATCTATAACAAGTTTCAATTCGAGAAATGACTGAAAGAAATCCATTTAATCAGAAAGTCAAAGGTTATGAACACCCAGTTTGACTTTTATCAATAATCACAACAAGAATGGATTAAAGAACGAATTGAAAGCTTACAAAGGTTCTATAGGTGTTTAGTGGACACTAGAAGTCGGCCTTGATGATCAGATTATCTCCAGAGAAGCTTTGAGAGCTCTTGCAAGTCTTGGTGTTCTTGTTCACAATTGTAAATGCCAAGAAATGAGATGAATTCGGATTTAAAGCAGAGTTTTTGAGGTTTACTGTTGATGTAGGCATGCAAGGCTTCTAATTGGAGCATTTGGAGGCAAGATACAACTGTAATGCACTTGAATTCGGACTCAATATGACCCAAAACGAATTTCTGCTCGCTGGGCAACCCACGCGGCCCGCTTGGGCTTTACCAGGCGGGTCGCCTGACCCTGGTTCAGCCAAAATAAGTTTCAAACTTGACAGCTTTGACCCCTGAACTTGTACGCGATGTTTCGGCTACTTTTCTCGACCCGTAAACCCCCAAACTTGGTTTTTAAGAACCTTAGGACTTTTACCAACATGGTAATATCCTCGGATAACTTTGCGCTCAACCGAAAAGCCATGAAATTTGACGTTGACGCTTTTAGTCCCTTAAGTACGGTTTTGGCCATAACTTTCTCATACGTTGACGAAACTTCATGAAATTTTTACCACATATTCTAGTGAGTATATTTTAGCTTTACAAAGCTTCGGGTCTGCCAAAAGTTCACTCAGAGGTATAAATTAAACATGTTGACACTTTTGGCCCCCATAGTTTGAAATACTTCACTTTTGTGCAATTTCCGCGTCGTATGATCCATGAACCATCCGTTAAAGGTTATAAACATTATGTAGGGTTATCATAGAGTCTATTTATCCATTGTTGACACTTTGGACCCTTACGTTCCATAGTTTTCACCGTTTGTCACTTTTAGTCCCTCTAAAGTATGTTTTCACATAACGGAACCTTATGACACGTGTCAAGACATTATTGGACGAAATTTTTCGAGGTGTTACATCCTCACCCCCTTAAAAGAAATCTCGACCCCGAGATTTATTCAAACAAATGGGGATATCTCTCTTGCATCGTGGATTCCACTTCCCACGTGTATTCGGGACCTCTACGGGCATCCCATTTGACCTTGACAATAGGCACGTGCTTCCTTCGAAGCTTCTTTACCTGTCGATCCTCAATCGACAAAGGTTTTTCCACAAATTTTAGACTTTCGTCTATGTGTATATCTGTATGCGGTATAACCTGTGAATCGTCAGCGAAACACTTCTTCAAATTACAGATATGGAACACATTATGAATAGCACTAAGCTCTTCAGGCAAGTTTAACTTGTAAGCGACTGACCCGACACGTTCGATAATCTCGAAAGGTCCTATGTATCTCGGGCTTAGCTTGCCTTTCTTTCCAAATCGCATTACACCTTTCCAAGGTGATACCTTAAGCAGCACTTTATCACCTACATCGAAGTGAAAATCCTTGCGCTTAGGATCCGCATAACTTTTCTGCCTATCCCTGGCAGCTTTCAAACGATCGCGAATCTGAACGATCTTGTCTGTCGTCTCAAAGACGATATCTGGTCCAGACAACTGGACATCTCCAACTTCTGCCCAACAAATGGGCGATCTACACTTTCTACCGTATAGGGCCTCAAAAGGCGCAGCCTTTATGCTGGAATGGTAGCTATTGTTGTAGGAGAATTCAATCAGGGGTAGGTTCTTATCCCAACTACCACCTAAGTCGATCGCACATGCACGAAGCATGTCTTCCAAAGTTTGAATAGTACGCTCGCTCTGACCATCAGTCTGAGGATGGTAAGCCGTACTAAAATTCAAACGAGTGCCCAACGACTGTTGGAAACTTTTCCAAAAATGTGACGTATATCTAGTATCTCTATCAGAGATAATAGATATAGGTATACCATGTAGCGCTACTATCTTATCGACGTATAATTGAGCTAACATATCTGAGCTATACGTCTCTTTGATGGGTAGAAAATGAGCTGACTTAGTCAGTCTGTCTACTATGACCCATATGGTATCATTTCCCTTTTTCGTCTTTGGTAACTTGGTGATGAAATCCATCGTCACCATTTCCCATTTCCACTTGGGAATTTCAGGTTGCTGAAGCAAACCTGACGGCTTCTGATGCTCAGCCTTGACTTGCGCACAAGTCAAACATTTGGCCACATACTCGGCCACAGACCTTTTCAAACCAATCCACCAGTAGTTTGATTTCAAATCCTGGTACATCTTATCAGCTCCAGGATGAACGGAGTATTTAGAGCTGTGGGCTTCCTGGAGGATAACATCCCGAAGCCCTCCATAAACTGGAACCCATATTCGTCCGTTTAGGCGTAGCATTCCATCTTTGTCGTGGGATAACTGCTCCTCAGTTACTCCCAACTTTTCTGCAGGATAGTTAGCTTCCAGCACAGCTTCCTTCTGTGCAGCTAACACCCTTTCATTCAAATTATTTCTTATTTCAATGCGCTTGGCATTGATTCTGATTGGTTTAACCCTTTCTTTTCTGCTTAAGGCGTCGGCAACCACATTTGCCTTGCCTGGATGGTATCGTATCTCGCAATCATAGTCATTGAGAGTTTCCATCCATCGCCTTTGTCGCATGTTCAATTCCTTCTGATTGAACAGATGCTGAAGACTCTTGTGATCCGAATAAATTATGCACTTGGTTCCATACAAGTAGTGTCTCCATAGCTTCAAAGCAAATACAACTGCACCCAATTCCAAATCGTGGGTGGTGTAGTTCTTCTCGTGCACCTTGAGCTGTCGAGAAGCGTAGGCAATGACTTTGCCTTTCTGCATGAGTACGCAACCCATGCCAGTGTGTGATGCGTCACAGTACACCACAAATTCATCTATACCATCGGGCAATGTCAACACTGGCGCATTGCTCAGCTTCTGCTTCAGAATGTCAAAGGATTCCTGCTGCTTAGGGCCCCAATCAAACTTAATCTTCTTACGGGTCAATGAGGTTAGGGGCGCAGCAATCCTTGAGAAGTTCTCGATGAATCTCCTATAATATCCTGCCAATCCGAGGAAACTGCGAATCTCGGTAGGAGTCTTCGGCTCCTGCCAGTTCATGACTGCTTCTACTTTAGCGGGATCTACTTGGATACCACTCTCGCTTACAACATGTCCAAGAAACTGGACTTCTCGAAGCCAAAATTCGCACTTTGAGAATTTGGCATAAAGCTTTTCTTGATGCAAAAGTTTGAGAATACAACGAAGGTGATTCTCATGTTCAGCTTGGCTCTTCGAGTAGATAAGAATGTCATCAATAAAGACGATGACGAACTTATCTAAATAAGGCTTGCAGACGCGATTCATGAGATCCATGAATGCGGCTGGTGCGTTGGTGAGCCCAAACGGCATCACTAGGAACTCGTAATGTCCATAACGAGTCCTAAACGCTGTCTTGTGTACGTCTTCATCCTTGACCTTCAACTGATGATAACCTGACCTCAGGTCAATCTTGGAGAAGTAATTTGCTCCTTGCAACTGATCGAACAGATCGTCGATCCTGGGTAACGGATACCGATTCTTGATAGTGACCTTATTAAGCTCACGGTAATCGATGCACAGGCGCATCGATCCATCCTTCTTCTTAACGAACAAGATTGGCGCTCCCCAAGGAGACGAGCTAGGTCTAATAAAACCTTTAGCTAATAGATCATCCAACTGTGTCCTCAACTCCTTCATCTCCGTAGGTGCCAATCTGTATGGTGCTCTTGCTACAGGTGCAGCGCCTGGTATGATATCTATCCGAAACTCTACTTGCCTATCTGGTGGCAAACCAGGTAGCTCTTCAGGGAAAACTTCAGGATATTCCGAAATAACAGGAATATCTTCAATCTTCGGCTTCGGCTCATCAATGGTAACTTGTGCCATATAAATGACACATCCTTTCTGTATGCATCTGGATGCTTTGAGCATGGACACTTGCTCAGGCAATCCATGCTGGGTATCTCCTTGAATAGTAAGTGACTCACCAGACGGAGTCTTCACTATCACCTGCTTTCTGTTGCACAGAATCTGGGCTTGGTTACTCGACAACCAATCCATGCCTATCACTATGTCGAATCCAGCTAACTTAAAGGGAAGCAAGGATAACGGGAAAGAATGATTCCTAATGGATATAACACATCCATCTAGAACAGTTGAGGCGGTTTCTATGGTTCCATCGGCTAATTCCACCTCATATTTCACGCTTAAGGTTTTAACAGGAAGGTTCAACAATTTACAAAACTTATCATCTACAAACGACTTATCGGCTCCTGAATCAAACAAGACTCTAGCAAAAACATCATTTACAAGAAACGTACCGGTAATGACGTTATCATCAAGAACTGCTTCCTTTGCGTCCATTCTGAAGACTCTCGCATTAGTCTTCTTCCCATCATCTGCTTTCCTCGCATTCTTTGGGCAGTTGGGCCGAATATGCCCTTTCTCGTTGCAACCGAAACATGTTGCATCCTTCATTTTCTTGCAATCCACAGCTTTATGATCTGTGGACTTGCAGATTCCACATCGTTTTTCTGAAGACTGGGATTTCGTCTCCAAACGACATCTCCCAAAGTGGTGCCTCCTGCAGATCTTGCATCTGGGTTTCTCACCCGACTGATGATCACTTTTCCTAGACCCCGACCCTTTCCTGTGGTCGTTGTTCCCTCTATGTCGCTTTTCAGATCTTCGTGAGGTGTTATCCTCACGTTTCCGTTTGTTCTCCTCAGAGCTCTTCATGGCTCTCAATCTAACCACGTCTTGAGTGAGGGAGAGGGATAGATCAGCTACGGATCTAAATGTTGTAGGCCTTGAAGCCTTGACACTTGCCTTTATCTCCGGTGCCAGACCCCCAATAAATCGAGCAATCCTACGCGGCTCCGGGGTCACCAGATAAGGCACTGAACGAGACAACGTGTTGAACGTAGTAAGATACGCTTGACAATCGAGGTTCTTCATAACTAAGGATACAAAATCCGATTCGATTCGCTCGACCTCGTGCTGCGGACAGAAGTTCTCTTTAATCAGGGCCACAAACTGTTCCCATGACAAACCGTACAGTGTGGCCTTACCGGCAGCTTGTAGGAGTGACTTCCACCATGCCAACGCATCTCCCTTGAATGACTGGGATACGTACTTCACGACGTCCCTATCAGCACACCCGCTGATATCAACCACAGTATCCATCTCATCAATCCACGTCATACAATCGACGGCTCCCTTTTCCCCAGTGAAATCTCTGGGCTTGCAAGATACAAAATACTTGTACGTACAGGACCTGCTGTACGTGTCATGTTTCAGCTTAATCTCCTGCTTTGGGACGCTACTGTGGTTGGAGGAGTGATTATCATCCTCAGCTTTCTTCGGCTCACTCTTCTTAGAGGGTGGCTTACTATGAGCCTCAGAATGAGTCTTGGGCTTTGCGTGCATTTCTGTTCGGGTCCTACTCCGAGTACCACTAGATTCCTTGAACTGCCGATCCATAGCCTTGGCGACAGCATTATCTATCAGTGCTTGCAATTCTGCACCGGTAACGTGAATCTTTGCATTATCTGAGTGTTCCCCAGAATGACTGTTGGTTTCCTCCGATTTGGCCATCGTAGCTTTAAGCTACAATAAAGGACAAGGTCTAATTTAGAACCTAACAGTATTATCGTTCTAGACGATGTATTAACCATGGTATCAAGAACCTTAGCAGTTAATTTAATAAATTTCATTCAGGCTCTTATTAGCAATCAATGAATGAAAATATATATATTGGCACCATTGGCCTAGTCACTACGGACAGCTACTAAATTATAAATTTAGATTTTTATAGGATTATAAATTGTATATTTAAACAAATAACCCTTTACTAGGCAGGGAGTTATAAACCACAACTGCCACTATATAACATAGTTATAACCCGTAGGTATCAAGTCATTAATAGACTTGTGTACAGATATATTCTGTAATTAATCTTTAACTAGGCAGGGAGTCATAAACCACAACTGCCACTATATAACATAGTCATAACCCGTAGGTATCAAGCCATTAATAGACTTGTATACAGATATAATCTGTAGGTATTTCTTTACTAGGCAGGGAGTCATAAACCACAACTGCCACTTATATGACATAGTCATAACCCGTAGGTATCAAGCCATTAATAGACTTGTGTACAGATATAATCTGTAGATAATTTATTAAAAAGGCGGCTCGTGTGATTCTACAGATCACGCTTAGGCCGGAATGTTAACATGTTTCTCAGATGTTAACAGGGAGTTGAATCCTTTCAACCAGGTTTTACCGTCACGGCCAGGCCTGTTAATAAGGCATTCAAGCTAGGTTATACCTTACTAAGATCCTTATAAAATGGCAAATCAGACAAAATTGATATTTTCCATTATTTTAATGTTAAATTCATGCACATAATTAAATGAGAAATTCAAATTAACCATTTCAAATTTTAATAAAGTACTAGTACATTTTTGCCCTAAACGGGACTTTGAAATAACATGAATAGCATGAATAACATGCCCGCGCAGGGGCTAAACAAATAACAACAATAACTAAATAAAACAAACCCACGCAGGGGTTAACAGGATAACATACCCACGCAGGGGTAGAATAAGATAGATATACCCACGCAGGGGTAGAGTACAAGGATAGATGTCCACACAGGGACATGAGTAAATGAGACAATAATCGAAGGATTCAATGATCCCTCTTGCTCTTACCCTTGAGCAGGTCAAATACCTTCTTGAACATACCGCGGTTGTGTCGGCGATCACTTTGCAACTCCCGTCGCATGCTATCAATCCCATGCAGGATTTCCTGAACCTGCGGTGGCGACATCATAGGCGCCGGTGGCGGTGGCTGGTACTGCTGCGGCTGCGGTGGCTGGTACTGCTGCGGCTGTGGTAGCTGCTGGTAACCCGGAGGGTAACCAAAAGTAGACTGCCCAGCAGCCCAAGTGTCTCCCAACGGACCACTGGGTGGGAGTGAGCTGTAGTTCACAGCTTGCCAGTAAGGGTCTCCTGTGTAATCATAACCCTGAGGGAAAACATGCTCGAACGGGTTAAACTGAGCGGCACTAGCATAAGCCGGAATCGGCTCTCCATAGTTCTGCGGCGGCAGAGGCGGGATCGGTACGGAGGTAACCTCCGATACGGGATGCTGAGACTCCCCTGTCTCGGACTCCCCGGGAAGAGACGTGTAGCGGCTGCTACTAACATGTGGAGGGGTGCCTATGCGAATCCCTCCGCGCGTAGACATGCGCGCATTCCTCCTAGGCCTCTGAGGCGGAGGAGGTAAGACTGGTGGCGGCGGTGGTGACGGAGTGATCACGTCACGCCACAGGGCCTCAGATAGGTCCTGCGGTAGAGGCGGCTGCTGCTGAAGCTGCTGCGAGTGGTGCTGCGAGTGCACCGGTGAAACCTGGTGAGACTGGATCATCGGAGAGTTGTGGCTGGGGGTAAAATACCAATCATGCTGCTTGAATCTCTCCTGAAAGCTGTCCCCACCATTGTAGGGTGATCCCCTAAATGGCGACCCATCCGATATCTCAATCGGATGGTTAGGCGTACCTGATGGCGGTAGCGAGGGGTCCGTATCCTCGTCGACGTCCATCTCGTGACCACCAGAAAAGTGGTCCTCCGGTCCAAGTGGGTTATGGCCCACTGGCTCATCCACAAAAGCATTAGGGTCATATAAACCCTGGTAGACTGGCGCTGGATACTGGTGCGGTGACTGATGCAAAGGTATGTAGGATCCATGCGAACCATGGGGCCCATTCTCCGAGTGGGGCCCAAACGAGTGGGGTAAAGACGGTGAAGTGCTGGCGGATACCGAGTGTCTGGCAGGCTCGGCGAAAGACCTCCAAAGGTCGTTGGCGGCTGTGTTGTGCGTGGCGGATGGTGCTCGCCTATGTGAGGGCCCTGCCTCATGGTCGTGGGTTGTAGCAAATCCTCCTCGACCTCTCATTCTTGGCGGCATAGTGATCCTGTCAAAAATCAAACAAGTTGCACAACAATATATATAAGACAATGCAATAATAAATAAAAATAAAATAAACGAAATGTTGAACATTTCCTAAGTTCTTTGTCTAGACTCGAAAATCGAGGAATGTGCAATTGTGTAACTGAGATTAAACACATTAGGATAGTGTTTAATTCACTCAGCGTTGGCTCTGATACCAACCTGTCACACCCCGATTTCCACGTGTCACCGGTGGGCCCGGTGTGGGGTACAGTGACGTAGTTGGCATCGTCATAGACAATCAACACAATATAATAATGCACAGCGGAAGCAGAATAGAAACATTTCAACTTTAAATAAAGTGCAATAATAAATATCACAGTAGTTGAAATGGATCCACAGGCGGATCAATAAAATAAGATAAAATAGTTCAACAGATATTTGTCGTCCGAGTTTGCGAGACTATTGTGGACGCTCTTTAGGAAACAGCCAGCCTATTTCGTATAGTACCTGCACTTAACCTTTTGGGGAAAATACGTCAGTTTACACTGGTAAATACAAATCAACCGACTCATTTTGAAAATGATTTAAAATTGATTTAAATGCACAAGGCATAAATATTTTTATTAACTTGGGATAATTATAAAATATAAACTTGTGAACGAATTACATGCACTTTTATCTCTGGTGGCCCGGGATCTACTGTCCGGGCTAGAGATTAAATGACACACCACATTAAAGAGTTATACACGTCGGGTGTACGCCTACACCCCGTGCTCTGGTCGTGGCCATCTCGTAAGATAATGCCAAGGATATCCGGGACATGGTCAATAACCCCCCAAAGCCTTTAAGTAAGACAAAACTGTTTAAACGAAATCGCACAAGCTATTCAAGACTGTACACCTATAAGGCGCAGGACTTGTGCGCCCGATCAAGCGGTATTTTAAATACCGTACCCCAAGCCCGTATAGGGAAAATAAGTCAAAATGTATTTACCTGAGCAAGTATAAGTCACAAATGATAAGTGTTGGTAGCTTTTACCGGGCCTCCTAATCTGGAACAAAGGTTTATAATTAACCTATTAGATTCCTAACGGCCTTTTATTTAAGCTTAAGCTTTGACCGGTTAGTTTTAGGAATGATACGGTTTACGCACGATTAAGCGAAAGACCGGATAGAATGTGATTTAGACCCGACAAGTTTGAATACTTGTATAATATGGGTATACTAAATACATTCTGGATTTTGAAATAAAACTGATATCGTTTGACCCGTTTCGGTCAATTTACGCAACTAGTTACGTAAACCGAACCGAACGCGAAAAGGGCGGTACGGGTAGACCAATGATTCAAATGCAAGTTCCCTGATGTAATATGCTCAAAATATGATATTATATCAGTAAGTTATGTTCTATATTGCCCGGAATAATTTTAAACTCAATTTATGCCTTAGAAGGGCATTTTGGTCATTTAAAAGATAATAAAAGGGTAAAATTAGAAATCTGAGTTTCGGGTCTGGTTCATACAGTAAATATACTTAATATAACATATTATATCAGTAGGGTATGACCCATATATCAAATTTATCATTTAAAGTCAAACTATGCACCGTAGGGGTATTTTAGTAATTTCACAAGGGCTAAAAGTGCCAAAACTGGAAATCTGAGTTCATATACTTATACTTACTGTTTTTATATGAAAATATGCTAAACACATCAGTAGGTATAGGTCTTATATGTTTAAAACAAGTATAACGCTTATTATGCGCTTAAAACGCTAAATATGCGATTCAAGGGCGTTTTCGGGCTTTCAAATAAAATCTGAGATTTTTATATTTCCAGAATACTTAAAATAATTTATTCATCATATAAAATCAGTAGAAAAAGGTTTCGGGTCAAAAGGATGTGTAAAACTCATTTTATGGCTAAAACGGTCAAAACCGACATAAGCCGAAATGACTAGATGATCTAGGATCCGTTCAGCCAAAAATTAATTAAAAATCATCAAAATTCCCAGAATATTATAATACATCAGTTGGTAAAAAGTTTTGTACCAAAACGTGGCCAGAAACGGGTTCTACGCAAAAAGGACCGTTTATGTAAATTTATAATATAGTTTTACGCTAATGGCCATAACTCACAATCTGGACCACCAACTGATCCGAAACTTTCGGTGCAAGTTCATATATTAGGAATAAAGGTTTCTATCCTTTCACTTTTCCAAAAATCACGTTCTAAATCAAAAAGGGCAAAATAGTCAACTTTATGCATAAATAGGAAACATGCATTCGAATCGGCTAAGCATAGACTCAATCAAAGAAAATTCCAGAAAGTTTAACTAAAATAAAAATAGTCAAAAATACTTTCCAATACAGATCTCGAACATGCATGTACGAATCCGAATCGATAGTCTACGAAATAATCGTTTTACAAGACTTTCGGTTCCGATTCGAGGCTATACAATAGATTGTCGAGTTGATGATGATTAAAACACATTCTTATATGTATTACAAGTTATTTTTAATGATCAATCAGATTGCATGTCATCTATATCATTAATCATGTCATTTTTCACCAAAAATCGTTTCTGTTGACTTTTTAGAAATAGGTTTGACTCGACATTTAGCATGCATGTAGTGGGAATCAGTTAGTACCCTTTAGAGGGTTTGTTTCCCACATAAATACCAATCTATAACAAGTTTCAATTCGAGAAATGACTGAAAGAAATCCATTTAATCAGAAAGTCAAAGGTTATGAACACCCAGTTTGACTTTTATCAATAATCACAACAAGAATGGATTAAAGAACGAATTGAAAGCTTACAAAGGTTCTATAGGTGTTTAGTGGACACTAGAAGTCGGCCTTGATGATCAGATTATCTCCAGAGAAGCTTTGAGAGCTCTTGCAAGTCTTGGTGTTCTTGTTCACAATTGTAAATGCCAAGAAATGAGATGAATTCGGATTTAAAGCAGAGTTTTTGAGGTTTACTGTTGATGTAGGCATGCAAGGCTTCTAATTGGAGCATTTGGAGGCAAGATACAACTGTAATGCACTTGAATTCGGACTCAATATGACCCAAAACGAATTTCTGCTCGCTGGGCAACCCACGCGGCCCGCTTGGGCTTTACCAGGCGGGTCGCCTGACCCTGGTTCAGCCAAAATAAGTTTCAAACTTGACAGCTTTGACCCCTGAACTTGTACGCGATGTTTCGGCTACTTTTCTCGACCCGTAAACCCCCAAACTTGGTTTTTAAGAACCTTAGGACTTTTACCAACATGGTAATATCCTCGGATAACTTTGCGCTCAACCGAAAAGCCATGAAATTTGACGTTGACGCTTTTAGTCCCTTAAGTACGGTTTTGGCCATAACTTTCTCATACGTTGACGAAACTTCATGAAATTTTTACCACATATTCTAGTGAGTATATTTTAGCTTTACAAAGCTTCGGGTCTGCCAAAAGTTCACTCAGAGGTATAAATTAAACATGTTGACACTTTTGGCCCCCATAGTTTGAAATACTTCACTTTTGTGCAATTTCCGCGTCGTATGATCCATGAACCATCCGTTAAAGGTTATAAACATTATGTAGGGTTATCATAGAGTCTATTTATCCATTGTTGACACTTTGGACCCTTACGTTCCATAGTTTTCACCGTTTGTCACTTTTAGTCCCTCTAAAGTATGTTTTCACATAACGGAACCTTATGACACGTGTCAAGACATTATTGGACGAAATTTTTCGAGGTGTTACACACGTCAGAGCTTTGGCAAGCGATGCATAAATCCTTTGGCTCAAGGTTAGACATTAGCACAGCATACCATCCTCAGACTGATGGGCAGTCTGAGCGAACGATTCAAACACTTGAAGACATGCTTAGGGCATGCGTTATCGACTTCGGCAACGGCTGGGAAAAGCACCTCCCTTTGGTGGAGTTCTCGTATAATAATAGTTATCATACCAGCATCCAAGCCGCTCCATTTGAGGCATTGTACGGGCGTAAATGCCGGTCACCCTTCTGCTAGGCAGAGGTGGGGGATAGTCAGATCACGGGTCCAGAGATTGTAGTGGACGCCACAGAAAAGATTGCACAAATACGACAACGCATGGCGGCAGCACGCGACCGTCAGAAAGCCTACGCGGACAAGCGTAGAAAGCCTTTGAAATTTCAGGTCGGGGACCGGGTTTATTAAAAGTTTCACCCTGGAAGGGTGTGGTACGTTTTGGCAAACGGGGCAAACTAAATCCGCGGTAGGTCGGACCATTCGAAATCATAGAAAAGATTGGCAAGGTAGCCTACAGATTGAACCTACCAGCTGAACTCGGGGCAGTTCACAATATCTTTCATGTATCGAATTTAAAGAAGTGCCTATCAGATGAAAACCTCATCATTCCTTTTAAGGAACTCACTATCGACGAGCGGTTGCAGTTCGTCGAGGAACCAGTTGAAATCACGGACCGGGATGTGAAGGTCCTCAAACACAAGAGAATCCCTCTTGTTCGAGTTCGTTGGAACTCCAAACGTGGCCCAGAGTACACCTGGGAACGCGAAGACAGGATGACAGAAAAGTACCCCCAGTTATTCGTAACCAAAGCTACCACTACTGAGGCTGAAGCTACTACTTCGGAATTTCGGGACGAAATTCCAGATCAACGGGGGGAGGATGTGACACCCCAGGAAAATCAGTGAACAATACAGTTTACCTAGCTTCCTCAGTGAGTGCATACCAAATTTCGGGACGAAATTTCCAATTAGTTGGGGATAATGTGACAACTCGAACTTTAGACTTGCTTAGATGTAACGTTACGTGCTTATATGACACTTTGAGTTAACGAATGTTATGATGTTACGTATTATGTGAACTTGATTATATAATTATGTGAGTACGTGTGTTATTATGCGCATTGTGTGATATATGTTTGCATGTTAGTCGAGCCAAACCCAAACCGCACATTATAACCGGTCACACAAGCCTTGTGGGCCACACCTTGTATACGGATCCATTAGGCAGCCGAGTGGGCTCGGCCCACTCCCCACTCGCAAACACAAAACCTTTTGGTAAGGGTTTTGATTCTCATTGTTGTTACAAATCACACACACACAAACCCTAGACACCTCTCTCTTGTTTGCTTGGAACCCGACGGCAATAACATTCTTGGTGATCGAAGATCAAGTGCTCGGATCACCCTCTCCTTCGTAGATCATTCCTTGCTTCGGATCAATCCCTTGTTCCCATCCTTATTCGGTTAGTATGTTGCTTATATGATTGATTATTGTGTATTGGATGATGAGATTTAATGTTCATGATAATCGGTTTGCATGCATAGTAGATATAAATCATTGTAGATTTGAAAATAGTATGATGTTAGGAATCGGGTGTTTGATCAATCGGTTGAATTATTTTATGGCTATGCTAGTGTGTATGCTAGTAATAGGAATCACTGTTAATGCGATTGAAGGTCTTGCATGTTTGATTATTGTTCATGATTACGTGTTGATTAGCTTAGGGTTCATATGAATTTGATACTTGATTTCCTTGTTTGATCGATGATTGGTGGTTTAGAAACTGTTAATTGATTTCTATAAATTCGGAAACGTGTTAAATGATTGTAACCGATATGCTAAAGTATGGAAATCAGGAAATCTGTTACAAATTGATAGACCCACACGGTTGCGAGTCGGTACCTCCAGTTGCGACTCGAAACCTCACACCGACACAGCAGCACGAGCCGAAACCATGGTTGCGAGTCATGTTGCGACTCGTAACCAAACCGTGACGAGCCGAAACCATGGTTGCGAGTCATGTTGCGACTCGTAACCAAACCGTGATGAGCCGAGACCACGGTTGCGAGTCCCGTTGCGACTCGTAACTGGACCATGATGAGCCGGAATCATAGTTGCGACTCGTAACCTTCTTGCGACTCGTAATTCTCCGTTGCGACTCGAGACCACCTTTGCACGTACACTGTTTTGGGCTTTCACTGTCACGAGCCCAATCGTTTGGGCCAAATAATTGGACTTATGACTGTTATGTTATTGGACTGCTTATCTGTTTGGGCTGATATGTCATTTGGGCGGATTACCTTTCGGGCTTAGACATTGGATCGCACAAGGTTACTATGTGGTATATAATTGGGCCGGGTTATGTTGGGCCAGGGTTAGAACGCACAAGTATGCTCCTGACTGCTAAGTGTTACCATGTTCTATGCGTGCTCGAAACATGTTATCTTGTATGTTCTATACGTGTTTTACCTCAGCCAAAACCTGACTTGCATAATAACCATGATAGGACGTGGTTGACCATTTACTTGCTGCCTGTACTCTTTGTGTATCTGCCGAGCAAACCAAGGTGAGTTCACACAGCCAAGGCATGGGATTCCCGGGTTGGGAATTGGGTTGGATATGTTGAATATGGAATGATTACTCGTACTTACGCATTCCCTAGACTATAGACCATCGTCCTCAGGTTAGTCAGGACACGTTACGTAAAGCCTGCGTAACCCAGTATTTGCCATTTGTCTCCCGGGTCGGGAGGACACGTTACGTAAAGCCTACGTAACCCAATACCATCCACTGGCTTCCGGGTCGGAAGGCCACGCTGCGTAAAGCCTGCGTAGCCCCCACGCGTACCATGTCCTCGGGGAAGGGCACGTCACGTAAAGCCTACGTGACCCTGTACGTTTTCCTGTTCTCGGTAAAGAAGAACACATGGTCGGAAGTTAGTCTAGTAAGTACCATAATGGGAAGCCCGTTATAAAGGATAAACGTGAGAATTCCTCACCAATAAAATACACTTGCTTGGGAAGCCTTATCAGATGAACTTACGCATGATTATTACAAACTTACTTTCTGTGAACTCGCTCAACTAGTTGTTGACTCTCTGCTGCATGCCTTGCAGGACCTTAGGTACATATGGAGCTTGCACAAGGAGGAGCAGGTCGTTGTGGGATACGGATCGTAGACGTTACGATAAACAATTGAACTTATAACTTTACTTTGGGTTTTCATATTATGCTTCCGCTACTTAATTTACGTTTTGTTGAACATCAATCATGTCGTGATGAAATACATTAACTACTTTTAATATTAAATGCTATGTTCGATATGATTGGTGGCTTGATCCTGGTCATGTCACGCCTCCAAGCGGTGGTACTCCGCATGTGGATTTTGGGGGTGTGACATACGTATTAGATACTCTGCCCGATTGATCTAGGGTTCTGTAACGGCTGTCGTGGTTCTGCCCGACGTAGTCGTTGGAATACCGTCTTGGGGAGGGTATTACTAATGTTAAAATGGGTTATTATACTAACACGTGTGCATTGTATATTTAATTAGATTATAACCAGGAAGTCACAAAGGAAAGCCCTATAATAGCAATGTGAGTGATCCTTCTTTTTATGTACTCATTTTTGTGAGTTGATCCACTTTTTGTTAACTGTTTTTACAAAACCTTAAATACCTTTCTATGCGAATAACAGTTATTGAGTATTTGTAAGAATACAATTATCGTGGGTATGTTGGGGTTTTGTATACCAAATTGGTTACAACCTGGTTAAGGAGTAACATTTCCATAAGTCGGGTTTCGACAGTACCAACGGGTGATAATTGATATAACTTGGAAACAAATGTAATTGCGGGATCGCCCTCAATACTGTTCACTGTGACTTTTTATTTAAACCTGATTAAACTGGGATTCACTCACCAGTATTTCCTGCTGATAAAATGTTTTAAACACGTGTTTCAGGTAACTAAGTATGAAGCCAATAAAAGCCAGCTGTAGAGCACTGAAGGCTTGGAAAAGTGGCAATAAAGTTACCTAAAATAAAATAGATGTTTTTAAATAAAATAGGATTTATTCCTATGAAAATTTGTGTACTGCAAACTTGGGTTTTATCCCATGTGTTTAATATTATGAAAATATGGTGGTTTTACTTTGATAAAATATTTCCTAACTACGGTCCTGATGAAAAATTCCGCTGCCAAATTGATAAACACCGATACCACCGAAACTGGCTCACGGCCGCCCGTTCCCGAGTTTCTATAAGGGGGACGGGGGTTGTGACAGAAGGTGGTATCAGAGCTATGCCACTGGTTCAAGCCAAAGAAGTGTTCTGCTGACACTTAAGTTTTAAATTCTGTGTTAGGAAATTAATATAACAATTTATGTGTTATTCTGTGTAGATAAATCTTAATATTTATATTATGGTTTTTATGTTTTGAGTTCAGAGTATGAGTAACCAATATGACTAGACGTACCCATAGGCTACCTCGGCAGATGTATTATACTACACTATTATACAATTAGTAACTTAAGGTATCACCTTGAGTGAGATCTCTTCTTAAATAAATGAATGTACCGTAATATATATACATATATATATATATATATATATGTGTGTATATACTACTATGTGTATATCAACCTTACTAGGAAATATTAATACACGTTCATTTTGTAAAAATATTCATAGATCATGTGTATAAATTTTGGATATTAAATCTAAAATCATAATTTATGGTAAATTTACATAAGAAATCGAATAACATTATGTATCCACCTTAAATAAATAAAAGTATATTATTTTAAGTTGATTCATAGACTTCATGATCTATACCATGATCTATCCTTATGAATGGTGGTATAGATTATGGTAAATTCCTGAATTGACATTAAATCCAGAAATCGTGTTAATATACAATATTAATTGTATGTAAAATAATATACACGTTGTAGTATAGTATACTTCTAATAAACATACGTTATAATACACTATTAAAAAAATGGGTCTGATAGTTTGTACAATCGGTATAAAAGAGAGTTAATAGTTAATGTTTTTAAGAAGTAAAAATAAGGGAACCTCATTTCAACCAAATCCCTCAGGATACTCAACAGATACTAAGAAAGAAATTTTTATTCGTAAGGCACAGTCTGAGAAACTATTTACCACTAAATAGAGAAGTAGGATTACTAGAAAAAAAAAGTCAAGAAGTCAAGAGAAAATAAAGAAAATAAAGAAGTCACAACCAAAGGAAGTAATAATTAATAAGGAAACAAATGCACAAACTCAGGAAACAGGCAATAACCTACCATGGGAAGATAAACAATGGGTAAATCTCCATATGTTAGCCACTACAGAAGTAAATATTAATTTATAGTTGAACCGCAAAACCAGTACCAACACCCATGCCACCTATGAGCCAGAAATTTTAAAAGAAATTTTGCCCATTAAATAAACAACCTAGTAAAAGAAAAAGATAGAATAAAACCATACATAAAAGTATGTTGAGCATAATACTCCTATAACCTAGATAGACTAAAATAAGTTATGAATGCATAATTCCTAGTATATTTTGAACCCCAGTTGTAGTTGCAATAAATATACATACATATATATATATATATATATATATATATATATATATATATATATATATATATATATATATAAGTCGCAATGCTCGCCGTTTTTAATCAATCTATTTTTATGATGGTACCCAAATATTTATACTAGAAATTTGTCTGTGATAATTAATACCACCTACTCAAATAACATTATAATATACATCAAACTAAGTTAGTTGACAAAACAATCATGTTCATGACTTTCTTTTGGAACCAATCATTTACTTTGGTTTAAAATACATATTGAAATATATGGTATAAAGTTTTAAAACTTTGTGGTTTTAATAATATTGTTTCAAAATAAATTATATTTAAATAAATAAAACCGAAGCTATTAGATTAACCGAAATGATTTTTAAGAATTAGAAAAAAAAATTAAAATTAAAAAGATTGCTTTAGTGGATTGAGCCAAAGCAAGTTTTTGAAACCCAGGTGTACCAATTTTCCACCTTATTTTATTCCTTCTGGTTTGTAACCAGTTGGCCATAAGACTTTATACTTTCATAATTTTATGTTGGGATTATTTGTAAAGGTTTCTATTAAAATACTTAGCAATAAAATAAATGGTTAAATGAATATGATGGGTAGTCATGATTAAATAAAATCATTTAAATTTTTGAGATTTGGGTTAGTTAGATTACGTAAAAATGCCTAACTAAACGTTAAAAGCATTTCTACAGATCTTTAATATTAAGACATGTCCAGAATAGGTCTTATGCCTGGAAATAATTAATATTATAAGATTAACCAGTCATATTAGTTATAGGATTGTGTATCCTAAATTTATAAAGAAAAGTATTCAAGTCAGCTGGCTAATGTATAATAGCTAAATAATACAATATTAGTAAATGAGTTGAGTTGATAAATTGGATGTTAAACTTACTTTAAGTAGTTTCGAAGTTCTCATAATTTAAAAAGACTATAATACAGATAAAAGAGATGAGATTGGATTGTGATTGGTTAAACTTAATACTAAAAGAGTAATAATGGAAATGGAGATTCTCATAAAATAACTGTGGTAATAAAATATCAGTGATGTACCTGTGACACAAATAAATTATATAAAGTCGGTTACGTGAATCTATAAAAGATCTATTAATTGAATACTTGAAAAATAAATCTCGAATATATACAAAGTAAAGTATTAATCTTAACATATTTTGAATATAAAATAGACATACTTTGATAGTATGGGATGAAGTACGCTACATAAGGTTGAAAAAAAATGTGTTATGTGTTTTAAGCTTATACTATTTAATCTTATATATATCCGCTATATTGTTATAGCTAAAGTTTTCAATTACAGAAAGTAATTTATGTATAGTATATATCTCTTGATAACCCATAAATACAATGTCATGGGTCACATATGCACATATTCTTCTAAATAATGCCTCTCAATCTTAAATGTATATTATGATTGATTCAAAAGGGAAAAGGTAGGCATGTGATAATTGGAATAGATATATAGATGGTTACTTGAGGAGAAATTATTAAGGTAATATAAATAGTGAGTCTGGTATAGTTTAACCCATTAGTTAAAAATGAAATTGTTCTTATGAGTCCAGAAAATTTTTATTTTGAGTAATTTATTTTCCTAAACTTTTAATTCCAAAATATTGTATTTGACATACTACTATTATAAAAGGATAAATAAAGTAATGGGAATAAGCTCGATGATTGGTACCATCGATTATATAGTTGTATTGTTATAAATTAAAGATATTATAAAATAATTTAATATCATACATATATGTGTATGTATTACATAAGTTTAAATATTAAACCAGAGATTTGAAAATTCCGTTTGTTTCCAAATAATAAATATACACATGTATATACATACCAGAATCTCTTGATGGTTGGTATACACAATATAATAATCAAATATCTTCTGAAGATAAATGATGTGGGTAAAATACACATATTTGTCCCGTGTAAATTGTATAATTATTGTATAGTTTTTATTTGTTTTATTTAGTTTTTAGTATTATATTACATTATTTTGTGTTTGGCTAGGTCCTGGTGCAAATGGAGCGAAAATGAGCAATAAGGGAATAACCAGCCAGTTGGGCAGAGTGGGGTGCCAGGGGCCGAATTGGAATTGTCGCTATTTTTCTTGATTGAACCGAGCCCGCTATCTCTATAGAATAAGATGCCGCTTTTCATATGTTATATTAAAACAAAAAAACTGCATGACATTTAGTTGAGGGAATCTAAAAGAAGATGGATGTTCGATGAGATTTATATATATTATTTTTCTTTTAGAGTATAGTGGACAACACAAGAAAAGAGAGGAGGCAACATTCATTCAATTAGTTTTCGTTGTTGGTGTGCAGACTTCGAATGGGGCCAGGCCCACTTAGATTTTGATATACACACAAGAAAAATAGAAGTGGCTGTACATGGAGGGACGAAAAAGAATTAGGGCTGACAGAAATTAATTGGGCCAAGCCCATGCACATCAGATGCACGCAAACTTTGGGAGCAGCCATATATATCGATCACATCAGAAATCGTACAGGAGAATTTGGGGGAGATATCATATACATTGACGATCGAACAGAAGATTAGATTGGGGACGCACGAACAGGAAGGTGTTTAGCAAAGATTCAAGGCTACGGAATCATCGGGATCGAGCGGGAGGCTTGGAGAACAAGGAATTACCGGGTTTAGTTATCCGATTCTTTTAGTTTTCTTATTTTCTTTGTTTTATCCAATGAATTCTGAATTTAAACCTTGTTTGGTTGCCTTTAAAACCATGTTTTTTGGCTAAACCTTTCGTTGCTACCTAGGTTAAGATGAATATTTAATAAAGTTTGGATTTCTATTCGTTTATTATCGTGTGTATGGATTTTTCTTAAAAAGTAAAGAACTTTGGAATCTTTAATTTAGTGCATATGCGTATCTAGTTTTGATTATTGATTGTTTATTCGTTTCACATGAACCTTGGTGAATGTCTTTCATAGGATAGGTTTGTGTTGATTGTTCGAGTCTTTGAAGGGTTCGGGTAGTCTTTGGGTGAATTGGCCAATAACCTTAGAAACGATAAATAAAATATATTTAGAACTTGATATTCTGCTAATCTTGTCGCTGAGAGGCTCGAGCTTATTAATAGGTCTCGGTTTGATATATAGCTAGGATTAGGTTTTGAGAGAAATCGGTCTTAGTTCCCTAATCTTATTCGTGTCTATTAAACTAAATTAAAATCCATAGTTTCCTTAGACTTTCGCCCTGAGAGGTAGATTGTCGGATTAAGGCACTTTTAAAGAAGTTAGAGGACTGAGAGGAAGTCTAACCAACCGGTAGTCATAACAGCCCTGTAGAGTCTCACAGGTTTCTTCCTGAGAAGGGTCGGGAGGTCTTAGTAGGGATTTCTTAGGGTTTAGCACACAAAGATCCCGGTTCCATACCACTTTAGAAACGAATAGAAATCCATTCCTAGTTAAATAGGATTCTAACCTAGGTAGTTGCTTCGCCACCTCTGATCTAAACCTTCGTCCAAAATCACGTCTAGTTAATTTAGTTAATTAGTTTAATTTTAATTGTAATTTTAGGATATTTAGAAAACCCCCCAAACAACAGAACAGTTAAGTACAGTTAGGTTAGTCAGTCTAGTCAGAGTCTAGTTAATGTAGTCAGTAGAGTCTCGTGGGTTCGATACTCGGACTTACTTAGGCTATACTGCATTGACCGGTACACTTGCCGGTTGTGTGGTCTAGGTTTTAGAGAGTCTTAGTTTATAAATTTAAAACTTAGAGTGTCTAGTTTAGGTTAAAATTAGTTAGTTTTAATTGGACCACTTTTAGCACATCAATAAACATAAGAGAAAATATCATTGGTGATTCTTATGAAAACATGAAGTCATATAAGAATAAATCCTGAAACATATTATGTTTTAAAATACCATCTGTCTCAATAAAATATTCCGTGCATCGGAATCTCATAATATAAGCATGAATAAAGTTGGCTGTAAGCATACTTATTACATTGAACCTAGCTATAGTATCAAGGGAGACAATGATATATTTGAAACTCCATTCTCCAACCAAAAGAAAATCATAACCATAATAATATCTATGCTTAAATGAAAGAGTTAGGATATTGATATTTACTGGTAACAACCAGGACAGTATTTAGACTTGAATCTAAGAAAAATGCCTTAGTATAAAGCTTTGAGATAAGCCAATTACTTGCGTAGATACAGTGTGATGGTTATTGGTATCCCGTGAGGATGATGACTAGAACAGTGCAAGTATGATAAATAAGCAATAACAACTGGCCACTGTTATTTCTTGTTTATTGATACTACTCGGTTCTAGAATATGATCCATCATGAGAATACTAATTTCCTTGTTCCTTGATACAAGCCATAATAAATAATGTACTTCTAAAATCATTATTTGAGAAAATTCTATTTATGGGAAATACAATGATAACTACCTCTCCGGCAAGTCTGGGTATGATGTGGTATACACTCCAGCTTGTCCGGGTGAGATGGGGGTACCTCTCCGGCGAGACCGGGTGAGATGGGGTATATGTTATGTTAATGGAATTCCCTAAATAGTACCATGATTTGATGTCTAACCTGTTTTTGGAAATATGAATCTGTTAAATACACTGACGTGATGAATGGTGTGTATATTACAGTATGTGAAATATATGATTATATAGATATGTATATCTATGAGGAAATCCAAAGACCATATTGATTGACAATTAGGGATAAATCACGAACATGTGTGTCAATGATAATTCTAGATTTAATTATCAGGAATCTCTCTCGTATACGTCTATAATTCCAATGTCAAACATTATTTCGTTTGATCATCAGTCTCGAAACTCGTGCGACAAAATGAACGACGAGAACCCTATAAGTTGGGACGCCATGGAAAGTATAAGATTTCCCTTTACGATTATTAATGCATTAGGAAGCCTGTAACCAAAAGTTGTGCTAAGACACAAAACAGCTAAAAACTTATAAAGAATCGTTTTACCTTTATTAAGAGCTCTTGAGAAAATCAGAGTAATCACGACTAGATATACTTACAAGAACTTTCTTCCCCTATGATTCTACTAAGATTTACCATTCGGAACCCTTAAATTTGTTTGAAATGATAGGAATACGTACCTAATTAATAAATCTTTAATTGTACCTCTTCAAAGGTTATAGAAGTAAATGAAGAATTTAAATCTATTAAAAGATCATACAAATTAAAGGAAAGAATCTCAAAGCATAGAGAATAGTTCTGGTCAAAGTAAAGTGAAATTCAAAATTAAAAAAAAAAAAAAAAAAACAGAATATACCTAGAAACTAAACTAACTAAATATTCATCCATATTTCAGGGAATCTCGAGGACGAGATTTAAAACAAGGTGGGGAGGATGTAACTTTCCCTAAATTTTTATTTATATAAAATATATAAATACTTATGTTATTAAAAGAATGCATCATGGGTAAAGTTAACCAATGGAAATATGAGGTATTTTGGGTAAGCGTAGGAACTATTTAATAATTAAATTATAAAAATACATTATATTTGAACCTACTCTGTTTTAATGAAACTTGGTTCAAAATGTAGATAAAATTATTCTCGTTCTAATGGCATATTTATTATTTTATAAAACGTTATATTTTTAAAGTTATAAGCACCAAATAAGTGAAGCAGCTTAATTAATTATATAATATATAAACTAATAAAAATCAAATTTTACATTTTACAAAAGAAGTGTAGGTACGTTTTAATATGAATTAATAAAATCAAAACCTACATTTAACAAAAAGTGTAGGTAGGTTTTAATATAGAATATTAAATCAAAATGAACATCTGTATAGTGTACGTGGCAAGAAATATGAGATGTAATTATGGCAACGTGATGGCTAAGGTTCAAAGTTTTACTATATATAGAAACTAACTTTCAAACAATTGCTTATGTTCATCCCTTTCGATCCCTCTCTTTAAGTCTATAGTTCTATTTTTATTTCCTTAAGTATTGTACTTAAGATACTCCAAAGCCCTGCCCCATTTTAAGTGTTTTAACCCTTGATCACTGATACCTTGTCCAAGTGACGTAGGGCCCCGTAACGTATGTCAAGGCTCTGCCTAAATTCGTTGGGGTTCTGTCTCGTGACATAGGGATAAAGTAGAATTGGGTTAGTATACTTAATGTGAGTGCACTATATATTTTATTAAATAACCCAGGAGTGATACCCAAAATATAACAACCCTCCCGAATATTTTTCTGACACCATACACTTCCTAAAATACACCCCGTATGTGAAAACCGAGCACGAAATACAATATATTATTAAAAATAATTAAAAACAAGAAAATATATGTTTAGGCGGGCCGCGACAACCCTCACCCTTAGTTTACGCGGGCGGTTTCAAGGTGGATACCTGATGTCGTTGATTTATAAGTTAAAGCGGGCCGCGTAAGGTTCCCTTAACAATAACGCGGGCCGCGAGAGATCAGGATAGTGGCGCAGCCCGGTGATGGCACGTGTCATCATCGTGGCAGGTCTAGACAATGATCAGGACAAGCTACGCGTTGACCCAGTTTTGACGCGGGCCGCGTAAGCTTTGTGCTTATATTACGCGGGCCGCGAGAAAACCCAGGTGAAGCACTATATAAGCAGGCCATCGGATCTTCAGTTGAATTCGCTCACAAACGTTTCTTTCTCTCAAATTTCTGATAGTAGGCTTATTATACGCGGGTATTATACCCCCCTAATTAGCGAAGCTCTGCCTCGTTGTAAGTATCATAACCCCTGGATACGTATTAGATACTCTGCCCGATTGATCTAAGGTTCCGTAACGGCTGTCGTGGTTCTGCCCGACGTAGTTGTTGGAATACCGTCTCGGGGAGGGTATTACTAATGTTAAAATGGGTTATTATACTAACACGTGTGCATTGTATATTTAATTAGATTATAACCAGGAAGTCACAAAGGAAAGCCCTATAATAGCAATGTGAGTGATCCTTCTTTCTATGTACTCATTTTTGTGAGTTGATCCACTTTTTGTTAACTGTTTTTACAAAACCTTAAATACCTTTCTATGCGAATAACAGTTATTGAGTATTTGTAAGAATACAATTATCGTGGGTATGTTGGGGTTTTGTATACAAAATTGGTTACAACCTGGTTAAGGAGTAACATTTCCACAAGTCGGGTTTCGACAGTACCAACGGGTGATAATTGATATAACTTGAAAACAAATGTAATTGCGGGATCGCCCTCAATACTGTTCACTATGACTTTTTATTTAAACTTGATTAAACTGGGATTCACTCACCAGTATTTCCTGCTGATAAAATGTTTTAAACACGTGTTTCAGGTAACTTAGTATGAAGCCAATATAAGCCAGCTGGAGAGCACTGAAGGCTTGGAAAAGTGGCAATAAAGTTACCTAAATTAAAATAGATGTTTTTAAATAAAATAGGATTTATTCCTATGAAAATTTGTGTACTGCAAACTTGGGTTTTATCCCATGTGTTTAATATTATGAAAATATGGTGGTTTTACTCTGATAAAATATTTCCTAACTACGGTCCTGATGAAAAATTCCGCTGCCAAATTGATAAACACCGATACCACCGAAACTGGCTCACGGCCGCCCGTTCCCGAGTTTGTATAAGGGGGACGGGGGTTGTGACATGGATAACCCATATACCCCTCATTTATCCCCTACTCCTCGTCTCCATAACCATCATCCCATGTCTCTGTTCTCGCCCTATTGTCCACTTGCTCAAACATAGCACCCGACCGGTTCGGGTGTGGTATTAAATTCGGTTGATTCGCGGCCCGCAACGGATCGGGCTGTGGTGGTAATCGGCTTTCTAGAGAGTAGAGTGGTCCACCAATAACATGAAATTCTCCGGTTGGAGCAGAGGTTGGTTGGGTGGTTGTGCTTGATGATGGTGCAATGGGTGTGGTTTGTTGTTGTGATTCAGATGTAAATGGAGGTGGTGGCATTGGTGGCAATTCAGTAGTCGATGTTGGTTGGGGTGGTTGCTGTTGTGGGGTAGATTGGTTTTCTGATGGATTCATTGTGGCTTGAATTGCTTTTCCCTTCAAGGCTGAACGAAGAAGCAGATTTTGACGTTCAGTCTTTTCAATTTCGGGATCAAACCAGAGCGGGGAAGATCTTCCTGAAAACCTAGTATGCATGCAAAAAGATTACCTGCACACAAGTAAACAAGAAAACAAAGCGTAATACCGAACAAGCGAAAACTACACAAAAAGAAATATTTTTGGGTTTTTATGATTTTTTTTAAACAATGAAAGAAACAACTACTACTAAACTAACACTAAGCGCACGAATTCCTCAGCAACGGCGCCATTTTGACGACTGTCGTAAGGGTCAATCAAAAACCTAAATAAACTACGTAGATAGCGTAAGTAGGGTATCGTATCCACGGGGAATTTGTGGTCAGTGTAGAGATTTTAACTAAAAACTAATTATCTAACTTGGGGGTTTGATGATTTTAATTGTAAAAAAAATATAATATAAGAACTAATTAAAGAAGTTGTAACCAAGATGAGAAAAAGTAACTTCCTCCCGGAATCCCAATTACCCGTTTAACATAAAAACCTGTTTACTGATTTGAAACACCACATAGACATGGCCTCGGAATTAATGAATTTGATTAGTTAATAGGGATAGTTTTTAAGATTCACTATGCAACCTAATAACCCGTTTGTTTGTATCAACTACCCACCAATTTACTAACACGCTAACAACGCAAGGAAGTTGCCAATACGCTTAATAAACGACAGATAATTCAAACACAAGATACGTTTACCAATAATCCAACACAAGTGGTCAAGCTGTACCAATTACAAAAATCCGTAAACAAAGTTCAATGCCAAACAAAGCAAAAGTTCATCCGGGCAAAAGTCACTGAAAGATTTAGCCGCCCATGATTGCCTTTGCCGCTTCGGTTGTCATCTCGATTAGGTTAGACTTCATGGATTGGCTGATGAAAAATATTGAATTCATACTCTATGCTTCGTAATGTGACAGCCGTCCTCCTTGAATTGTAATACCCCCTCTTATTCACGTAAAAAGTTTGCCAAGCCCATGTGTGGCCCAACAACCCTCCAATCCTCTATTAATGAGATGTGATAATGTTTTATATATAAAAACCAAAATATTCACGTGATGCTCAAAATAAGTCCCCCACTTTCCTTTGTATGCGTGTATATAGTTGAGAATGATGATGGCTAATTGATAGATGCCCAGTCTCGAAGTCTGCCTATGTATATATGTGATTTTGTGATATAAAGGCACTGCTCCTCACATGTTGTTGGCTACTCTTCAAAAGTCCAATCCCTCACATGAATAATGGCGGCCCACTATAATGATGTTTGTTTATTATTTTTTTTTTCAAGATCCAAGTGATGCTCACAAAGAAGTCCATGTAGCCGCCCCTTCGTCCATCGTGCTGTAGCCTACATCCCATGCTGACTTATCGAACCTGCTTTTAACTCGTTTACTCTCATTACCCATTTTAATACCTACTAAACACAAATAACGCCAATACACAATAAGTATATAACAAATATGAATTAATAAATTTAATGTGCTAGTACTCTACATAAACTAGTATAAAATGCGACATATTTTAACCCAATATCAGCGGGCATGTACTAGGCCCCTGCTGTGGGACCCGTATGAGGAATCATCCTCATCAATTGTGCGGACATCACAGTAAGATGATCCGCGATCTTCACGCCTGCTTCTCGAGGCTGGACGTGAGGGTGCCCTGCCGTCGTTTTGTAAAATACGACCTGCAGGTGTATGCGGTGCCAGGGTAGGCTCGGCTTGTACTTGCGCTTCCGCACAAGCGGATTTTGTATGTTGCGGCCAGTAGGGCTGCCTACTGGTCGTACCAGGCATGGGGGTCCATGTCTGGAGGAATCACAGATGCGTATTGTGATAGGTCGTGTCCGAATGTGAGGGACAGACCCCTTTGCGTCGATGTGCCAATGTGGCCAGGATTTGGGGCTGAGGGAGTAGTCCCTACCGGCCCTGGGTTTGTGGGGTTTAGGTTATCCCCAGTGGTGTTGTTTAGGTGATCAAACATGATCTTTTGAGAGGGAGAAGGATGGTTGAAGAAAGTACTAAAAGCCCCACGGTGGGCGCCAATGATGAAACAATGGTTAACCGGGCGGGGTTAACTCACTGGTCTCGTCAAGAAGGGTTAATCCCTTCCTCTCGAGGATCGCTGGCTAGATCGTCTGCTGGTTGATCTCCTGCACAAGGAAAACAAACCTTGACTCGCAACAAGGAGGATGGGGTGGGGGGTGCTCCTTGTTACCACTCTCCGGCGTGAGAATCAGTAATCTGCTTGGGAAGCAAAGTATGATAGTAGTAGTAGTGAGAGAGTTGTGAAGAGATACCTCAAACCTGGTTTGGGGTTGGTATTTATAGCCGAGGAGTGAAGGAGGAGGTGGATGGACGGACTGACGACATGCTGCACCTTTGCAGGTGTGTCAGGCTTGTCAGTTGTGGAGGTAACACCACGTCAGTCTGTCGCTTACGTAGACCTGACAGGCGACTGTCATTGGTGCTACTTGCACTGTGGTGTCAGTCCCACTTGTTGAGCGCACAGGATGCGGTGCGGGCCGCATCGCTGCTTGCGGTTACTTTTGATGTTCCTGCGTCTCATGCTTTGATCAAGAAATACGCGAGATGCGGTGCCAGCCGCATCGTCGTCCGTGGAGACTGTTGCTGTTGCCTGCATCCCTTGTCGTGACGAAAATGCCCATATGATGCGGTGCCAGCCGCATCGTTATGTTCATCTGCTTCCACATACAAGGTAAGGCTTCTCATCCTCAGACCGATTGGATTCGAAGTATGTGACCGCATGGACGCGGTTTATTGCTGGTGGGGGTTTATATGATAAGGGTGATGGTCGATTTAGGACCATGCCCCTTCAGTAATGGATACCGATTCTTAATCGTGACCTTGTCTTCACGGTAGTCAATGCACATACGCATTGATCCGTCCTTCTTTTTAACAAACAATATCGGTGCCCCCCATGGCGATGAGCTTGGCTGTATGAATCCTTTCTCCAATAATTCGTCTAATTGTTTCTTTAATTCCTGCATTTCGGCGGGTGCCAAACGGTAAGGTGCTTTAGCAATCGGTGTTGTTCCTGTTAATTCCTCTGGAAAGACATCTGAAAACTGGGACACGACTGGAATGTCTTTTAATTCTTTTCCTTTAGTGTTAGTGATTATAGAAATCAAATACACTATAGATCCTTTTCTTATATAACTTGCAGTTTTCATCACAGAGATGAATTTAGTGGATCTAGATGATTTATCTTCTTTAATTGTGATCCTTTCACCCTTTGGTGAATTTACTTGAATTGACTTTTGATCACATATAATACTAGCTTTATTGGTTATTAATCAATCCATTCCTAACACAACATCAAATCCTGCCAGATTCATTAGGTAAAGGTTTGCAATAAATTTTTTTATTAAAAATTTCTATTCTTGCTCCCTGCAAGATTTAAGAAATTCTAACGGTTTCTCCATTTGCTGTCTCTACTAGACATTCTTGTGTTAGTTTAGTTAATGATTGATTCAGAAGTTTGCAAAACGAAGTATTAATAAAACTTTGGTTTGCACCAGAGTCAAATAATACTTTAGCAAAATATCATTAACTAAAAACGTACCAGCTATGACGTCTGGAATCATCTTGGCTTCATCTGCAGTTAGAACAAATGCTCTAGCATTTTTAGGGTTCTTGTTGTTTGCAGTTGGAGCTAACTTCAGACAGTTTGGCTTGATATGTCCTTTTTCTCCACAGTTGAAGCACATTCCATTAGTTGGTTTCCTTCTACAGGTTTCTTCCTTATGTCCTGGTGCTTTGCAGAAATTGCAGTAAGTAGAGCATCTTCCAGAATGCTTCTTTCTGCAGGTTTTACAGTATGGTGCAGAGGTAGAACCTACATTTCTACAGTTGTAATTCCCCGAACGGAATTCTTGAGTAAGCCTCAGGGATAAGTTTCTCCTCTGGTCTTCTTCTCTAGTACGCACCAGTTCATCAGTCAAGGTATTGGCTAGTTCTACTGCTTCTTCTATGGTTTGGGGTCTAGCTGCCTTAACTACATGTCTAATTTCTCCAATGAATAACGGGAGATTAACACCGGTTCAGGTGATGCAAGGGTTGGTACTATCCTAGCATATTCAAAGAATGTGGTAGTGTAACCCTTACTGTCTACCTCGGTCATTCTAAGATTCAGAAACTTATTTGCTATCTGTTCCTTTTCATTGGGAGGCAGAATTTCCTTTCTACTATGTTTTTGAATTCTTCCTATTTTATGTTATAAACCCTATCACTTTCTCTTGACTGGAGGATAGTGTTCCACCATTCTAGGGCTGCATTTTTAAACAAATTCGAAGCAAACATTATCTTATCTTCTTCAGCACATTTGCTTATTTTTAGAACAGCCTCAGTCTTCTCTATCTAGCGTAGAGCTGCATTGGGTCCTTCATTTCCCGAGAATTCTATTGGTTTGCAGGACCAGAATTTTTTATAAGAACAACCATATGGCATGGTTCTTCTTCTTTTAGGAATGGGTGCTTGAAGCACGGGTCCATTGTTCACGCTGTGTTCTGGTTCAGTTGGTCGCTTACCGCTATGCTTACTTTTATTATTCGCTTCTTGAACCGTTTGAATAATAAATGGCATTGCATCTATAATTCCTTGTGCCACTATGTGTTGAACGACACTATTATCCATTTGGTTTCCATTGTTGTTCGGATTCTCGTTATTCAGATTATTGTTATTTGAGTGGTTGGCGTTCTGAATATTATCATTCTGGTTTTCCTGATTCACTTCGTTATCCATCTGAATTTTAAACATTTACCAAATATTAATATCACAAATAATATTTGAATATAGCCAATCACATGACAAGCACTTTTGGTCAAAAGCGTCGAGCATTGCGACTTTTACTCTATTCATATATTATGCATCTATTACACACCAGTACTGGAATTAAAATTACAATACCGACTGAAATGTAAAGCTACAATACTAGTAGTATGCATCCATAGTTTTTTTTTCTAACACATACACACATATATTATTATTATTATATTATTATTATTATTTCTACCGTTCCTGTCATCACATTCACTGATATGGATTCATCCAAAAATCCATATTGCGCTTGTCGTATTTCCATACGCGATGCTCTCCCACCTGTCTCATTCTCTCACTGCTTTATAAAATTTCCTCACCGAAAGTCCTAAGTTCTTGTACGTTTTCTGCACTCATTGGGGGTGCAGGTTCTAGGACTGGGTTTGGAATCTGGGGTGCAGGTTCCTGGTACGGGGCCTGGGATGGGTAGGGATTCTCTAAGATCTCCCTAATGTATGCATCATTAACGTAATGGATCTAACCCTGGGTAGGCTCCTAGGTTGGGCATTGGCACATTTTCCTGTATCGGGTTTTGTTGCACATAGTCCCTAACATCGTCCCACCAGAGGTCGTAATTGTTTGAGTCTAGGGGATTTGGTGCAGGTACCCTAGGTATCTCCTCCGGGTTGTAATCAGGCATTTCTCCTTGATTTCCAAGGTTTTCTATTTCCATGGGTTGATCAGGAATTGGAGGTTGTGGTTGGGGTGCTAGCATTTGTTCCAGGTTTGGGTAAGCTGCAGTGGTTGCTAAAATATGGATAATGGTTATACCCCTATTGAGCATATCCTGGGCATAGGCATTAGTTTCTCTTTTAGCTGCGGCTAACACTCGCTGTTCCTGCAACTTTTTCATACGTTTTCTATGCTCGTGTGCTCCCCTGCTGAACCATCCCCTCTTTTTCTGAGGAAATGACTCTTCAGACTGAGCCTTAAACACAAAGATTCCTTCTTCCGTATCAGCAGAGTACCCTGAGAGGGCAGGCTGAGAAGAGGAGGTGCCTTCGCTCCTAGGCGAACCAGACAATTGACGGTACGCGTCAGATGGTCCTTGGTCGCTCATACTGTAAACTAGCAGATAGTCAGATAACACATAACAAGAAAATACAATTATGCACGTATTTCCGTAATTTATTTTACAAACACTTTGAATTTTGATGTCAGCGGAACACTTCTGTGGCTGAATCAGTGGCATAGCTCTGATACCACCTTCTGTCACAGCCCCCGATCCCTGATTCTCGGGAACGGGCGGCCGCGAGCCAGTGTCGGTAGTATCGCGTTGTTAATCAATTTGGCAGCGGAATTTTTCATCAGAACCGTAGTTAGGAAATATGTTATCAGAGTAAACCACCACATTTTATAATATTAAACACATGGGTAAAACCCAAGTTTTCAGTACACACATTTCATAGGAATAAATCGTATTTTATTTAATAAAAACATCTATTTTATTCTTAGGTAACTTTATTGCCACTTTTCCAAGCCTCCAGTGCTGTCCAGCTGGCTTCTATTTGGCTTTCACATATTGTTTTAAAAACATTTTGTCAGTGGGAAATACTGGTGAGTGAATCCCAGTTTAATCAAGTTTAAATAAAAACTCACAGTGAACAGTATTGAGGGCGCATCTGGAATTACATTTGTTTCCAAGTTATATCAATTACCACCACACGGTAATGTCGTTCCGACTTATGGTGATGTTATTCCTTTACCAGGTGGTAACAAATTTTGTATACAAAACCCCAAATTTACCGACTGTAATTGTATTCTTACAAAACTCAATAACTGTTATTCGCATGGAAAGATATTTAAGGTTTTGTAAAAACAGTTAACAAAAAGATTTACAAAAAGTGGATCAACTCACATTGCTGTCTTAGATTACTCTTTAGGGTTTCCTGGTGAAAATCTATAAATTACACAAATGCACGTGTGTTAGTATAATAACCCATTTTAACATTAGTAATACCCTCCCCGAGACGGCATTCCAACGACTACGTCGGGCAGAACCACGACAGTCGTTACGGAACCCTAGATCAATCGGGCAGAGTATCTAATACGTCTCCAGGGGTTATAATACTTACATCGTAGCAGAACCTCGTTATTTAGGGGGTATAATACCCGAGTATAATAACTTTCCTACAGAAATTGTGATTTGAGATTGAAATTGTGAGCGAACGGAAATGAAATCCGATGCGTTCTATTTATAGGGCTGATACTGGATTTTCTCGCAGTCCGCGTAAAGGTAAGCAAAGGCTTACGCGGCCCGCGTCGTAGGGGGTTTAGGCCGTAGCTGGTCCGGGTCACCACCTAGGTTCAACACGCAGGGGACACGTGTCAGCACCAGGTTCTGCCGCGTTCTTGATTTCTCGCAGCCCGCGTTAACTTAACATAACACTTACGCGGCCCGCTTGAACTAAAGAAATCAACGATATCAGGTTCAACCCTGATACCGCCCGCGTGAATGGTTGGGGTGGGTCTACGCGGCCCGCCTCAACTTGATTTTTCTTGTTTTTAATTTATTTTATATGTTATGATCTAGTTTGGGCTCAGTTTTCACATACGGGGTGTAATATAAGACATATTGGGACATTTTAAATAATTTTAGGGTGTCCGAAAAATTATCGAAGGTGTCGGTGCAGGGTTGTTATACTAGCCTTCTTAGCTAAATAAACTTCCTATTGTATCTCCACCCAGTTTTTTTATGAAAACTCTAATATACTGTTACGAGTGATTATTTTTACCTTCGTTTTGATATTAGTTTCCTCATAAGGAGTTGTGTGTGATAATATACAACTCATCCAAACATAGTCAAACAAGTAATCAAAACCCTTTTAGGTTTTTTTTTCCTTTTTTTTTGTTTTTTATCTTCCTTTATAGGTGTTTTCTTTTTAAATTTACTAAATGGATAGTTTTTAAACTATTTTAGTTTTATAACAAAGGAATGGTTTTAATAATAACTAAAAAGTGTTAGTTTTTGTTATGTAATGGTTTAATTGTGAAAAATATTTAATCTTTTTATACAGAAAATGTGAGTAAATGGTTTTATTTGAGTTCGCTCCACTTCATAAACCCATCATGCCCGTTAACTCTTTGGTACACATCCTCTTTGATCCCCCCTCTTTAACAATCCGGCGCGTTGTTTAGCATCCTTTCAAAGTGATTTGACAGTGGGCGCCAAGTCACTACACATGGTCTAAAAGAACAAAATTCCGGTGTTCAAGATTCTACATCCAATGTCTTTCAGACTTAAGACTTAAGCTGATCAAAATACAATCAATCGAGAGATAGAAGCAGTTGTTTCAATCGAAGTTATGCCAAGATCTTTGGCATATCATCCTTCTAAGAATATTATTGGTGAACTGCAAAGTGGAGTGAAGACAAGAAGTCAAATTAATCAGGGTTTGAGATGTTTTTATACCCAAGTGGCTCGGTTGCAAAATCGGTTTTCTCTTCAATGCTATATTTCTCAAATAGAACCGTAGAATTACAAAGAGACACTGACTAAGGAGAGTTGGGTAAATGCAATGCAGGAAGAATTGTTATAACTCGAGAAACTGAGTGTATGGAAGCTTGTCGATTTGCTCGATGTTGACCTTAATACAAGATCTTTAGTGATTACACGGAGTTTAAGGAACAAAGAAAAAAAAAGTAAAAAAAATAAAAAAAGGGGTTTAGTACGAATTATGTCTTTTGTTTAAAATAAATCCATAAGTACAAGACCACCAAGTTAAGTTAAGCGGTTAATTTTCATTCCAAGATTAGTGTTAGGGTATACGGGGCACTATGCGGGGAGTGGTGCGGTAACCCCAGTCCCCGAGCGGGAACACCACCGCCATCACTTCGGGGAGGGGAAGCGGGGTGGGGGATCGGTGAGAGGTTACCGCATGAGAGAGAGGAGAGAGAGAGAGAGAGGAGAGAGAGAGTGTGATTGGTTGTTAATGTGGGTCCACTCTTTTTCCACCAATCATACTTTTTTCTTCTTTTTTTATAAAAAAATAATTGTGTGAGTGGAGTGATGCCAACGTTTGAGTGCAAAATAGGGACTTAAGAGGGGAGTTGACGTGGCGCGTGCTGATTGGCCGTGTGTAAGAGAGGGGACTCCCCTAAGAGAGGAGTGCCCCTCTCACCCTTAAGCTACATAATAAGACCTTGCTAGAAGAGATATTTTTGTCCAATAGTCTAATTAGTTTAATATATACATGTATGTATTCAAAATATGTAGATTTACACATATGTACAATATGAAATAAGAAATCGTCAAAATGTAAATACTAGTAAAAGTTCCACCCCAATGACAACAAGAAAATGTATATACTACAAAATTTATAGCAGTATTGGATTCAATTGCACATACTAGGCCCCTGTTTAACAAAATTTAAATCTATATATAGATTAAAAAAAGGAACCAAACGCAACTATGCATTTAGTGTTTTTTTTAAGTTAGCGCAATTTGTTAGAGAAAAATAAAATTATCAAAACGTTAAAGGTGTATCATATATATATATATATATACTATAAGAGTTGAAATTAAAAACTATAATTCCATCATCAATTAGTCTTGCTACAATCTCCTTTTTTATCAACAACCAACAACAGCCAAATTCATTCAACACCCAAAAATCAAAGCTAAGCAAGTAGCTACAATCTCTTGGAAATGGTTATAATCTTACTGGAAATCTCCGCACTTCATGAAATCTAGCATTCATATCTTCATCTTCTGAACAAGAAGACAACCAAAACTCATCATCATCAGAGAACAATGATGATGAGGTGATGGTGTTTATGTCAAAAACCTCATCTGATTCTTCGACCTCATCGATATCATCATCAGGCAACCCTTTTAAGAAAGGATGCTTTAACAACATGTTAGCAGATAATCTACACATAACCTTTCTACACAAACATTTCTCCAAGAAACTCCTCCCTTCGGCAGACAAACTGCTAGAAACAGAAAACAAGTCACGTCCATCACCAATCCGACTTATCATCTCATTAACACCCAAATCCTGATATGAATACCAAAGCGGTTTTCCAGTCAACATCTCATAAACAATACACCCGACCGCCCAAACATCAGCAGGCTTTTCTTGAACACCATTAACCACAACTTCAGGTGATAGATACATAGGTGTACCCCTCCAACAATGCGCATAATTATTCAATATATTTTTCTTAATCTGCTTCATCCTCTTTGCCGATCCCAAATCCCCAATCTTAGCAATAAGACCACCAGCTTTCCCTGCATTGGCTACTAGCAATACATTTTGTGGCTTCAAATCACAATGAACATACCCTCTTTTGTGAATGTGACTCAACCCGCGAAGAATGGATCTCGCATGTCGCCTCACTTCCAATTCCGACAATCCTTTTCCATTTGAGCTCTTGATTGCATCGGCTAAGGTTCCACCAGAACCATACTCCAACAACATGTTATACACCATCCGACCGCTCTCCCCGCTGGTGATTTCTTCCCCAAAACACTTGATCACGTACGGACAACCGCTAATATTATCCATAACCTCTTTCTCCTTCTGAATTGAACCAGAAGCAGAAACCTCAGCAGATTTCACGGCCATAACTGGTGGATACAAGCTGTATCTGGATTTATCGTTCTTCAGATTTGTGATGAAAACACAACCGAAACTGCCTTTTCCGATCATTACACCTCTGACCCATGCAGCACCATCTCCATACATCTTTTGTGCATGCTTCCAATCTTCTTGCTTACTTCTCTTCCCTTCATGATCCTTGTCTCCACCAAACAAGCGTCTTTTCGTCGTCTTCGGCTCCTGTAAGTTCATTTTCATGCAAACTGATGTGTAAAACGTAAGGTTTTTGTAACAAATTATGGAAATATGTTGTGGGTACTGGTGTTACAATTGTGTATGTGTATGTAAAAGCAATGATATTAGAACTCTAGAAGGATGATCACTGATCAGGGGTGAACGTAGGGTTAGGGTTTAGTAGAAGAAAGCGTATGGAATGGATATTGGTTTGTTAATGGTCGAAGTGCGGATGAAAGCTTATAAATGAAGGTATATATCGCACAGAATAACGGTTTTTTTAATCTGCCTTCACGGTCAAGTTTTATCCTATTCTTAGGAAAATGTTTTCTTTAGAAAATAATAATAAAAAGAACATCATAGATTAATTAATATTCGATAATTAACACTACATTAGTATACCTGCCAAGGTAGCATAGTACAATTCACTTGAACGTGAGTTTCTAAAAATACTCTATTAATCAAAACTGTTACGAGTGATTATTTTTATCTTTGTTTTAATATAAAGTTTTGTCATAACGGTGTTGGGTGTGATAATATACAACTTATCCAAACATAGTTGAACAGGTAATCAAAACCCTTTAAGTTTTTTTTTTTATCTTCCTTTATAGGTGTTTTTCTTTTTAAATTTACTAAATGGATAGTTTTTAAACTATTTTACTTTTACAACAAAGGTGTAGGTCCCTTTCACGGAGGATGACGAACCTAAACCTTGTTATACAAACCCACTAGCGAGTGCGGAATCCAAGCTAGTGAGCAAACCGGGATGAGACAAGTATAAACACAAACACACAAAGATTCACCGATTAACACCACTGTATTAATACGTATGAAAGGTTTCAGTTACAAGCTCAATGTTCACAAATGTGCTTTGCAAACTCTCTAGTGTGTGTGTGTGTTTTCGGACAGAATGCTCTCAACTCTCTCTATCTGTCTGTGTGCATCTGTCTGTCTTGACCACACTGCATGGGTATTTATACCCATACATTGCAAGTCTGTCCGAAGGATCAAGGGGACTGCTCGATAGATGATCTATCGAGCATCCAGCATTCGAAGGATAGGCATATACCTCGAAGGATGGTGTATCCTTCGAGGTCCAACAGCATCCATCGAATGTTCATCTTTCGAGCACATCGAAGGATCTAAATCAACCTTCGAAGTCTCATCCTTCGAGACAGACAAATTACAACTAATTTACTAACTGTTGGCCAAGTCAAACCAGGAGGACGGTTGACTTGGTCAACTTACAGGACTGACAAGGACATCGTTTACATCGAGACCGAATACAGACAAAGTACAGACACAAGTGCACCAACAAACTCCCCCTTGGCTGTAGCTTTGTCTCGAACTTCGATGGTTGTGAATTTGTCTCAATCTTGATCATCTTTGATCTTCATGTCTTCAAGACTCTGATGTCCTTTCAAGTCTTCAATGTCGGAGGATCTTCAAAGTCTTCACGTCTTGAAAGCAGAGAGTGTATCAACAAACTACCCGTATCATGTAGGAAGTGTGTTGACAAACTCCCCCTTAACATAAACTCCCCCTTGAGTTATGCTCGTGAAATACTTGAACTTTATGAAGTGAGATCCTTGTGGTGTTGATGATGGTCAGCGGCTACTCGATCATTTTCATCACTTGAGTGCCTTCACGTCGTGTCTTCGTTCCAAAGCTTTGTCATCGACCATGTTCTCCCCACCTTTAGAATCTGCACATGCAAGAAATCTAAACGCATAATGAGAACACTGCTTGGAATATAGTTAACATAAACAAATGACACACTGATGACCATGTCACTATCAAACACCGTCCGACAGTTTGAAAGTTTAATAAATTTATCAATTTTAAATTCTAACTTTCAAAATCTGCAAATTTTGACCGTTTATGAAGATTTAGTCAATTCGGTTTTCAGTCAGGTTTCAGGTAACGAAGACTCGAGCTCCAACATCGTACGATTGAAAATAAAGTAGAAATAAAATCTTTTTGGCTTTTATAAAGTTAAAAGACAACAATTTAAAATCCTTTGAGTGTTATCAAACGACATCACCGCTAATGTCGTGCTGATATGCACCAAACGACGAAACTGTTTAAAAGAAAAACAATAAAAGTTAAGCAGTAAATAAATATATACAGACATTCTTTTTGCGAGTTTCGAGGGTAAGAGAATCATATCAGTGTACGGTCATGCCAAAACACTCTTGTTGTTTAGTTAGTTAACATTAAGATAGGCATCCTATAACAATTATCAGTATTGTTGTCCACTTAAGCTCAACTCATCAGATGTAATCATGGCGAGGGGATACGTTAAGGTATGATTTATACTTACTGACCGGTGTTCATCCACATCACGACACATTCCCGTATCAAGGTATGCACGAGAGTTCATCTTACCGGTGAGTATACCGATTATCATCTGTTTGACCGTATATGATGTGAGATACTCACTTATTTTGATTTGAAAACAAGCCCTATGTGATATAATCACTTATTGATGAGGAACTTGATTTTCGTATGCATGAGGGCACAGGTGCAAGTCCGTGAACAGGTCAGTACTTCCGTACAGCAGAGAGACGAACTTGACACCCGGATAAATGTGATATTTTATCACTTATTTGTTTTGGACATGTGATTGTTTATCACTTATTGAGGTCGAATGCAGTATGTAATATGTACACGTATGTATAGTATCATGGAAGATCTAGACTTGCGTCCCCGTTATTTTTCGGTAAAAGATACAACCATGATACCCAGATGATAAGCAGCATAAAGACCGAATATCTCAGAACCTCGGCAATCTATCAAACGAAATTTCGGTACTAAGACCATATGCCAATGAATGGTTCCCACCTGGTCTTCAGTCGATTAAGATTTATATCACCCTGCACACTTTAAAATGATTGTGAGCCTACCGATACATCTTATATAGAGTTGCTTATCGTTTTTCATTTAAGGTTTAAAGAGGTTTGGATAGACCACTGATGTATTATCATTTTCTCTTTTGCTCGCCAGGAAACTCATTTTTGTTTTTCTATTGTTTTTGTGTTTTTGAAATTTTTCGATGTTTTTGGATTTTCAGATTTTGGATTTACTCCCCCTAAAATCAATAAACTAAGACAAATTGAAAACACAAAGATATTTACAAAAATGATTTTCCGATGTTGGTATTACTCGTATTTTACTTCAATGCCGTTTACCAAAATTAATTTTAATCAGAAATGATTTTATTGAATTTTGGAAAAAATCAGTTGGCATGTCGGTAAGCGGTGCGGACCATGACAACATTGACGAGTTTCATAGAGAAACAATCACGTGTGAGGTGATATTCGAGATCAATGTGTCAGGTCAAAGAGTGCTGTATGAGATGATAATAATTCATAAAGCAGCTTAAATATCGACAAGCATAGGAGAGATTAGAAATTCAAAACCGTATCCTGCAACTGCTTCGTGCGTTGCAAGGAATCTGAATGCTCTCCCAACTGGATATCCACCCGGTGTGGATTTCAAAGTCGATTTTGTAGCTACTGAAGAATCGTTTCACAGCAACATGATCAAAAACCTTTGGTTCCGGCTGGCCTTCCATATTGCACCAGCGAAGGTCTTTGACTTTCTCTTTCAGAAATGATGTGCGGATGTTCAATCCATGCCAAGGCTTCTGCACACATTTCATTGTATTCTTTCCTGAGGACCCGATCAAAAACCATAACAACCAAAATTTTGTCACGTTCTTCATTTGGTCGAATTTTGCAACTTCATTCAGCCACATTCTTTCATCAGACATTTTTGTCTACTTTTCCTTTTCCTTCCTCTCCATTAATGACAACATCATTCTCCTAGATATAACAATATTTCGGAGCCTTATGTCGCCAATCTTGTGCATGGACGCTCCACTATCAACAATCCTAAGACTATCAATAGTTCCTCCTAGAACATCCTGCACACTCATTCGGAGATTAGTTGGAGAGGGGGACCCAAGCCTTCACAGACTTGGGTCGTCCGTCATCATCGAGAATTGTAACATCCATTTCCCGATGATTCGGAATTGATGTAGCTCCCCCTGAAACAGTTACCGGTTTTGGTATCCAAATTTGTTTCTGTTTTTCATGTTTAACATCTGATTTAACAGATTTTGTTTGGATGACCTCCGGTTTTAAAACCTTTTCAACTTCTTTTCTTTGTTTCTTTTTCTGTTTCTTTTCTCGTTGTTTAACAAGACGAGGGTCCTGTTTTGGTGAAACAGATCTTTTATGGTAATTGTTACCATGGGGGGCATCAATTTTTGACTTTCTCTTGGTGAGATATGGACAATTCTTAATGATGTGTCCATACTCACAGCATTCAAAGCATGTTCTCCGCTCAACAAACCTCGGAGTATCATAACTGCAATAGCCGGATGATGAACTTCGTGATCTTGAGGTACTTGGTCCTACATCACAACCGTTTGTGTGTTGTGTATAGTTGTTTTGACTGTTTCTTTTCAAAATTTTACTTTGTTTAACAAAATCCTTATTGGATTTGTTTTTGGAAGTATCAATTTTATCAGTCCCTCTTGCTTTCACGAAGTTTATCTTCCGATCCTTTTTCTTGTTTTCGCCCTGTTTGCCTTTTCTATTCTCTTGGGCGGCATGATTTTGTTCACGGGGATCATCAACCTTTGCTTTCAACTTATGAAGATATGGACAATTTCGAATTATATGTCCAATTGTACCACACTCAAAACAATATCTTCGTTCAACAATCCCCGAAGCATCATGTGATCGTCTTGCCGACGATGATGAACTTTGTGATCCCGAGGTACTAGGTTTTGAACAGTTTTGTTCATTTCTTTTCAAAACAGTAGCTTTCTTGACAAAATCTAAGTTAGATTTATTTTCAAACGTTTCAATTTTGTCCGTTCCCGTCGATTTCACAAAGTTTACATTCTTGTTTTTCTTCTGATTCGGCTTCTTTTGAGTTTGAGCCGGTGATTTTGCTTTGGGCTTGGTGTGATTTTGCTGTTTTGGCACTGTTGGTAATTTCTTGTTGGCAAATTGTTTTCGAATTTCAGCCTTTGGAATAGGAGGGCACTGTGTAACTGTAACACGTGGTCCTGTCTTCCCCAAAAACTTACTTGTCGAATTTTCAAAGACTTTACAGATTAAGGATTGATTAACATTCTTAATGGGAAAATCTTTGTCTGAGTAAATTTTATCATCACCAACAAGAGTGTACAGCAAGTTCACACTCTCTGACTCATTCTCAGACGAGGACTCGATTGCAACAGTCTTAGCGGGTTTTGCAGGAGGATCACATAGAATGTAATTCTCGAGAGGTATGTCCCCATCTTTGACTTCCGCATCAGACTTTGCCGGGACAGCATCATCAGATTCATCATCAGAAGAATCAGCATCCTCAGTAATAACTGGAGGATCCTGATTCAGTTCAGCAGAAGACACACATGTATCTGCTGACACATCTGAATCTGAGAGTACTTCTTTCTTGTATCCGAGTCCTGCAGCAAACTCCTTTACATCTAGAGGAACAGATGGTTCAAAGAACACTCTATCCTCCTCGTCAGGCAATGCATCATAATTGTGTCTCACAGGTGGTGAACATTTTTTGTAACCTATGCATGTGACATCCCGTTTTTCTTTCTGAACGTCAATGATGTGATCCAACACATAGCTAGAGCTCAAATAACTGTCTAGCTTAAGCTGGATCGCATCACTTTCAGTTTTGACACAAGCCATCTCCTTTTGCATTATCTCAAGCCGAGATATATACAAGTTAATATCAGTTTGTTTTCTGGAAACCATTTTTGTTAATTCGGGTTTATCTTTCTTCAGGTTCTCAATTACCGATTTAAACTCTTTTTCATGGTTCTCATAAAACATGTTGGCTTCAGTGCACTTTGAAAGATCCACGGTCAACTTCTGGTTGTGAATAAATGTCACATCATACTTTTCTTGCAAAGCCTCGTGCTTACTTTGCAATTCACACCACTTGGCATTCAATGAAACATGTTTGTCTTGCAAGTCAAACAAACTAGCTTGTAAAGCATCATGTTTGCCTTGCAACTCAGACATGTTTGCTTCTAGATCAGCACACTTAACCCTTAATCTAGCACAATTATCACAATCTACAGCAGTGGGTTTATCGGCACATACCTGACTGGAATCACTCTCAGGTGTTGGCCTTTCTGCATCAGAATTAATAACCTCCCTTGATGATTCACATTTAGATCCATCCTCGCTCGAACTTGAAGTTGTATCACCCTCAACTGAAGTTGAAACATCTTCATCTGAACTTCTATCACATTCAGAACTGTTATCATTTCCCGAGGATTCACCATTGCTTGCATCTTTGACAATTTCAGTATACAACGCCGATTTTGTCTGACAACTGTTCCTTTGATCAAGAGATGATGGTTCTACAGTAGAACGATGGTGTTGTAAACCAACTGGGGGTAATGGATTTCCATACAAGTCTGTGGTCGGAGCCGGCTTTACAGGAACTTGTATTGGATTGCCAAACCAATCTGTTTTTATTTTCGGTTCACTTTGCCTTTGATTGGTAACTGATGCCCACATTTCTGCAGTAATTCGAGGTGGTGTGGGAGATTCGGCCCATGATGGAGATAAACTTGTATTCGTGTATTTTCCATCGTCTATTTTCCATCGTCTGGAGCCGGTGTACCCCACCATGAGGGAGTGAAACCTGAACTTGTATATTTACCACTGTCTGGGGCCGGATTCCACCAATTCGGATTCATGATTGATAAGCAAAATAAATGCTAAGTGAATATTCCGAAAGATCACACAGCCGAAGGATCCTGTTCGAAATCACAGACACTTGTTAATAATAGAAAGACCACAAACGAAAGATCAGATCTTGTTCGAAGGATCAACAGTGCTCGAATGATCACTGTTGAATCTCGAACAATGATTTCGAAAGATTCACAAGCTCGAAGGATTCACTATTTGAAAGATCCCTATCTTTCGAGTATATATCCTTATCTTTCGAATAACTGTCTTTCGGATAGATTCCCTGATCGAAAGATATGTTTCGGACTTCGAAGGATGGGTCGAAAGATGATGATCTATCGAGCCTTCCTTGATCGAAAGATGGTCTTTCGATGTCGAAAGATATCTTTCGAGATTCACTGACACACTGACACTGATGTGAAAGGTTGGTGAAAAGGTGATGGGTTGGTGAGAGTCAACTTTCGGCAAAAGGTATGGACAGACTGTACCTTCTTACCAACTTTGAAAATATTACCCAAAATGGACACCCCTTATCCAGAACCAGTCACCGGAATAATGACCGGAGATATGGCCGGAAATTACCAAGTCACTTAAAAACAAGTTTTCAAGTTACCCAACCCAACCTAGAACACTCCCGAAGGTTTAGAACTCGTTTTTCAGTTTTAAGATGTAAGAAAAACCACCAAAACGGGTGCTAAACCTAGTGTCCAAACACACCAAGAACTTGAACAAAACCCGGTTTTAAACAAGGTAAAGAGCCTTAGCTCTGATACCACTTGTAGGTCCCTTTCACGGAGGATGACGAACCTAAACCTTGTTATACAAACCCACTAGCGAGTGTGGAATCCAAGCTAGTGAGCAAACCGGGATGAGACAAGTATAAACACAAACACACAAAGATTCACCGATTAACACCACTGTATTAATACGTATGAAAGGTTTCAGTTACAAGCTCAATGTTCACAAATGTGCTTTGCAAACTCTCTAGTGTGTGTGTGTGTTTTCGGACAGAATGCTCTCAACTCTCTCTATCTGTCTGTGTGCATCTGTCTGTCTTGACCACACTGCATGGGTATTTATACCCATACATTGCAAGTCTGTCCGAAGGATCAAGGGGACTGCTCGATAGATGATCTATCGAGCATCCAGCATTCGAAGGATAGGCATATACCTCGAAGGATGGTGTATCCTTCGAGGTCCAACAGCATCCATCGAATGTTCATCTTTCGAGCACATCGAAGGATCTAAATCAACCTTCGAAGTCTCATCCTTCGAGACAGACAAATTACAACTAATTTACTAACTGTTGGCCAAGTCAAACCAGGAGGACGGTTGACTTGGTCAACTTACAGGACTGACAAGGACATCGTTTACATCGAGACCGAATACAGACAAAGTATAGACACAAGTGCACCAACAAAAGGAATGGTTTTAATAATAACTAAAAAGTGTTAGTTTTCGTTATGTTTAATCGTGAAAAATATTAATCTTTTTATACAGAAAATGTGAGTAGATGGTTTAATTTGAGTTCGCTCCACTTCATAAACCCATCATGCTCGCTAACTCTTTGGTACACATCCTCTTTGATCCCCCTCTTTAACAAGCCGGCGCGGAGTTTGGCATCCTTTCAAGGTGATTTGACAGTGGGCGTCAAGTCATTACACATGGTCTAAAAGAACAAAATTTCTGTGTTCAAGATTCTACATCCAATGTCTTTCAGACTTAAGCTGATCAAAATACAATCAATTGGGATATAGAAGTAGTTGCTTCAATCGAAGTTATACCAAGATCTTTGTCATATCATCCTTCTAAGAATATTATTGGTGAATTGCAAAGTGAAGGCAAGAAGTCAAATTAATCACGGTTTGAGTTGTTTTTATACCCAGGTGGCTCGGTTGCAAAATCGGTTTTCTCTTCAATGCTATATTTCTCAAATAGAACCGCAGAATTATAAAGAGACACTACCTGAGGAGAGTTGGGTAAATGCAATGTAGGAAGACTTGTTATAAGTCGAGAAACTGAGAGTATGGAAGCTTGTCGATTTGCCCGATGTTGACCTTAATACAAGATCTCTAGTGATCACACGGAGTTAAAAGAAGCAAAAAAAAAACCGGTTTAGTACGAATTATGTCTTTTGTTTAGCATAAATCCATATGTACAAGACCACCAAGTTAAGTTAAGTGGTTAATTTTCATTCCCATATTAGTGTTAAGCTACATAATAAGACCTTGCTAGAAGAGATCATTTTTGTCCAATAGTCTAGTTAGTTTAATATAGATTTACACATATGTGCAATAACCAACTGGGGTAGCCTAGTTGGCCACCGACACCCACCTCTTCTCAAAGGTACCGAGTTCGAGTCTTGGGAGTGGCATATGTCGCCCAGGGTAAGAACTCAGCATGGGGAAGTCACCGCGGAGCTAGCTTGGTCGGGTAGCGGCTCCCGGAGCGAGATCACTCCGGCGGTTGGGAGGACCGTGCACTATCCCCCACCCACATATGTGCAATATGAAATAAGAAATCGTCAAACTGTAATACTAGTAAAAGTTCCACCCCAATGCCAACAAGAAAATGCATATACTACAAAATTTATAGCAGTATTGGATTGAATTACACATACTAGGCCCCTATTTAACAAGATTTAAATCTATATATAGATAAAAAAAGGAACCAAACGCAACTATGCATTTAGTGTTTTTTTTTTAAGTTAACGCAATTTGTTAGAGAAAAATAAAATTATCAAAACGTTAAAGGTGTATAATATATATACTATAAGAGTTAAAATTAAAAACTATAATTCCATCATCAATTAGTCTTGCTACAATCTCCTTTTTATCAACCAACAACATCCAAATTCAATCAACACCCAAAAATCAAAGCTTAGCAAGTAGCAACAATATCTCTTGGAAATGGTTATAATCTTACCAGAAATCTCCGCACTTCTTGAAATCTAGCATTAATACTTTCTCCGTTTGCACTTGCAGTGACATCCACATCTTCATCTTCTGAACAAGAAGACAACCACAACTCATCATCATCAAAGAACAATGACGATGAGGTGATGGTGTTTATGTCAAAAACCTCGTGTGATTCGACCTCATCGATATCATCATCAGGCAACCCTTTTAAGAAAGGATGCTTTAACAACATGTTAGCGGTTAATCTACACATAACCTTTCCACACAAACATTTCTCCAAGAAACTCGTCCCTTCGGCAGACAAACTGCTAGAAATAGAAAACAAGTCGCGTCCATCACCAATCCGACTTGTCATCTCATGAACACCCAAATCCTGATATGAATACCTAAGCGGTTTTCCAGTCAACATCTCATAAACAATACACCCGACCGCCCAAACATCAGCAGGCTTTTCTTGAACACCATTAACCAAAGCTTCAGGTGATAGATACATAGGTGTACCCCTCCAACAAGGCCCATAATTATTCAATATATTTTTCTTAACCTGCTTAATCCTCTTCGCCGATCCCAAATCGCCAATTTTAGCAACAAAACCACTAGTTTTACCTTCATTTGCTACTAGCAATATATTTTGTGGCTTCAAATCACAATGAACATACCCTCTTTTATGAATGTGACTCAACCCGCGAAGAATGGATCGCGCATGTCGCCTCACATCCAATTCTGGCAATCCTTTTCCATTTGAGCTCTTGATTGCATCGGCTAAGGTTCCACCAGAACCATACTCCAACAACATGTTATACACCATCCGACCGCTCTCCCCGTTGGTGATTTCTTCCCCAAAACACTTGATCACGTACGGACAACCGCTAATATTATCCATAACCTCTTTCTCCTTCTGAACTGAACCCGAAGCAGAAACCTCAGCAGATTTTACGGCCATAACCGGTGGATACAAGCTGTATCTGGATTTATCGTTCTTCAAATTTGCGATGAAAACACAACCGAAACTGCCTTTTCCGATCATTACACCTCTGACCCATGCAGCACCATCTCCATACATCTTTTGTGCATGCTTCCAATCTTCTTGCTTACTTCTCTTCCCTTCATGATCCTTGTCTTCACCAAACAAGCGTCTTTTCATCGTCTTCAACTCCTGTAAGTTCATTTTCATGCAAACTGATGCGTGAAACGTAAGATTTTTGTGAAACAAATTATGCAAATTATATGTTGTGGGTATTGGTGTTATAATTGTGTACGTAAAAGCAATGAAATTAGAAGTATCACTGATCAGTGGTGAACTTAGGGTTAGGGTTTAGTAGAAGAAAGCGTATGGAATGGATATTGGTTTGTTAATGGTCGAAATGTGGATGAAAGCTTATAAATGAAGGTATATATCGCACAAAATAGCGTTTTTTTTATCTGCCTTCACGGTCACGTTTTATCCTCTACGGGACCTAGATTCTTAGGAAATTGTTTTCTCTGGAAAAGAATAAAAAGAACATCATAGATTAATTAATTTTTAATTATTAACACTACATAAATTAGTATAGAAGCCAAGGTAACAAAGTACAATTTACTTGAGCATGAGTTTTTAAAATTACTCGATTTATCTCTTTTAAAGTATGTTTTTTTATGGGAAAATATAAAATAGGAAGTTTATTTTGGCGGATAGGAAGCAATAGGATTATGACATGTGGTAATATTTAAAATAAAGAGCAAGGGTATTTTAGTCAATCATATCCTTTCTTCTTCCTTTTTCTCCCCAGTAACTTCAAAACCCGCCATTTTCAAAACCCATCTTCAACCTTTTCTTCGCTTTCTATCTCAATAATCACTACATTATAGTGCGATTTTCGTCAACAATCAATGATTCAAACACCCGATCAACGTGTTCTTCAGCTTTTTTTGAAGAAAACCCAGTTTAATTTCATACAAAATCTCGTTTTTTCTCATGATTTTGAAGATAATCACTCGATCCGTTTGATTCGATCGCTGATAAGTGTTTCTATCATTCAAATTTCGTCAATCGTTGAAGAAATCGGCTTCGATCCATGTTAGAAATTCTTTAATTTCAGTTTTATGATCTGGGTTTTTGATTTAGTCGTTGCCTTTTACGTACTTGGCGGGGTCCGGGGGCATCGCCCCTGGCGGAATTTTTTTTTTCCGATTCAACTGCTTTAATAAAAATGCATCAGAAAATTAAATTTTCTGTAAATTACCTCTGCAAAACTGCATTCGTAGACAGTTTTTTATCTTCTGCTTCCTGGTTCAGACAATTCACATACAAAACTGCAATCGTAGACAGTGTTTCTGGTTCTGTGAACAACGTCTTCTGGTCATTGCGTTTTAGACAGATTTTAGTTCTATGAACAACAGTTTCTGGTTCTGTGAACAACAATTTCTGGTCATTGCGTTTTAGACAGTTTCTGGTTCTGTGAACAACAGTTTCTGGTCATTGCGTTTTAGAAATAAAATATTTTTGAAATGTTTTTACTCATTGCGTTTTAGGTAAACACATTTGATGTGTATTCAGTTCATTGCGTTTTAGAGAGAACATTTTCTTTTGTGTTTTTAGGCTATTGCGTTTTAGAAATAAGACATTTTTATGTGTTTTCTAGGCATTGCGTTTTAGAAATAAGACATTTTTAAGTGTTTTCTAGCCATTGCGTTTTAGAAATAAGACATTTTTAAGTGTTTTCTGGCCATTGCGTTTTAGAAATAAGACATTTTTAAGTGTTTTGGGTGCATTGCGTTATAGGTAAAACACATTCATTCTATTGCGTTTTAGAAAGTACACTTTCTTTTGTGTTTTTAGGCTATTGCGTTTTAGAAATAAGACATTTATTTGTGTTTTCTGGTCATTGCGTTTTAGAAATAAGACATTTCTTTTGTGTTTTTGGTGCGTTGCGTTTTAGAAAAAGTCATTTTTATGTTTTTTTTTCATTGCGTTTTACGCAACTGGGTTTTCTCCATTGCGTTTTACGCAACTGGGTTCTCAAAAAAAATCGAAAATATAGCAATAGTATACTCGTTTTAAAGATAAAAACGCTCGTTTTTTGTGCAATTTTTGTAAAAAAAATAATGTCGTATGAAAAAGTTATTAACGTTTAAAAAATTGGAGGGAATTGGAGGAGAGAGAAACTATTGTGTTGGATTGACTAGAATGCCCCTAACAAACCCACGCACCTCTTTTTTTTTTTTTTTTTTGCTTCAATTTAATTCATTTAATCTTAGCCCTTGATTAACTAAATGGATGGTCAAGATCACTTCCTAGCCTTCTTAGCCAAATAAACTTCCTATTGTCTCTCCACCCTGTTTTTTTATGAAAACTCTAATATACTGTTACGAGTGATTATTTTTACCTTCGTTTTGATATTAGTTTCCTCATAACGGAGTTGTGTGTGATAATATACAACTTATCCAAACGTAGTCGAACAAGTAATCAAAACCCTTTTAGGTTTTTTTTTTCTTTTTATTTTTTGCTTCAATTTCATTCATTTAATCTTAGCCTTTGATTAACTAAATGGATGGTCAAGATCACTTCCTAGCCTTCTTAGCCAAATAAACTTTCTATTGTATCTCCATCCTGTTTTTTTATGAAAACTCTAATATACTGTTACGAGTGATTATTTTTACCTTCATTTTGATATTAGTTTCCTCGTAACGGAGTTGTGTGTGATAATATACAACTCATCCAAACATAGTCGAACAAGTAATCAAACCCCTTTTAGGTTTTTTTTTTCTTTTTTTTTCTGTTTTTTATCTTCCTTTATAGGTGTTTTCTTTTTAAATTTACTAAATGGATAGTTTTTAAACTATTTTAGTTTTATAACAAAGGAATGGTTTTGATAATAACTAAAAAGTGTTAGTTTTTGTTATGTAGTGGTTTAATTGTGAAAAAATATTTAATCTTTTTATACAGAAAATGTGAGTAAATGGTATAATTTGAGTTCGCTCCACTTCATAAACCCATTTGTTGATGCCCTTTTGTGTCTGTCACTAGTCTTGTAATTACGATGTATTTTGTACGGTCTTTTGTCGTTTATCGGGTCTATATTTGCCGTCGACCAAGTCGGATATCCTCCTATCCGCTTGTGTCCGACTTGTTTGTCTCCTTTTGGTATGTAATGATAACACGAACAATGCATGTTGCATACAAGGGTATTTCTGTCATTATGATTGTGTTTGTTTGTGGTTTGCTGCAACTGTCTGTTTGCAGCAAACAGATCACATATTGCAGCCTTCGACGAAACAGGCTGTTTCGTCGAACATATAACGACGAAACAAGCCTTGGTCATTTGATTCTGTTTCGTCATGTTCAGCGACGAAACAGACTTGTTTCGTCGTCTGATTGGGCTTGTTTTGGCCCAGTGTCTGGCCCATTGTGTTTCGTCGAGCCCACCTTGTGTTTCGTCGAACGCTGGCCCAGGCTGCTATATATAAGCACATTCTGTTTCGATCAGAGCAAGAGATGAGAGAATACCCTTAAAGTTACTCTGTCAAATTGTGTGTGTATCAGTTTGATCTGGTTCTCATCCCGTTTAATCAATAGATTGTGTTTCGTTGGTTAAACCATTGTGTGTTACCGTCTTACATGTTTGATTTGGCTTAGTTACGTGGATTCCGCACACGTGACTTTGTTTGCTATAAACAAGGATTAGGTTGTGCTATCGATCCTCCGATTTCGGGACCTACAAGTGGTATCAGAGCTTTAGGCTCTTATCCTTGTTTAAAATCAAACATCGTTCAGTTGTTATCAAGTGTTTGTGGTTGATTTTCAAAAGGTTTCTTAAAAATTCATATTTTCCGGAAAAGTGCTATAAAAAACTGCTTAAATATTGTTGTTTGCTAAAGAGTTTTGTCAAAAACCTTGTTAGATTGATTGTGCTAGTGATAAACCGGGTTTTTATTGAAAGTCTTGTGCAATTTCGCGTTTTCAGAAAATTTGTTGGTGACCGAAAAATTCATATTTCTGGGCTTGTTCTTCATATATTCAAGAAACATTCAAGTGTTCTTGAGTATTCATTGTTTTTAAAATTTAAAGTTAAAACCAAAAAGAATTAAATGAATTAAAAAAATTGTTCTCCATATTTGGTTGGTGGTTAAGAATGGTGTAAGCTGAAAACGGGTTACTTTGTCAGTGAAAAGGTAAGGTTTGGGTTGAAAAGTCTCACCAACCAATTCACCAACTATCTGTTTACTTTATCAACGAATCAGGTTAACGAAGAAACAAGCAAACGACGAAACAAAAGCGTTTCGCCGATAACAATCTTCGACGAAATACAAACTGTTTCGCCATAATCCATCGACGAAACACGTTTCGTTTCGTCATAAGTGATTTCGACGAAACAGAATCTGTTTCGTGGGAAGTGTTTCATCGTGTGTATTGTCATTTTTAAACAGAAGGTTTGCAAAAGTGTTATAACATTGTGTTTTCAAGTATTTGATCAGGTATTCTACTTGTATACATCAAAGATGAGTTGCACAAGTCCGTGGGATTGGAGTACGGACCCACAACCAGGTCAAGATCAAACTTCCGCAGCTGCGTGGGCAAGAAGTATGTTTCCTCAACCATCCATATGTGCAAGTCAATGGGCGTTAGTGTCGAATCAGAATCAAAGTATTCAAAATCTTCTGCTTAGCGAAAGTGAAACGGGTAGCAACAATCGCCCACCCAAGTTGAATCATATGAACGACTTTCCATCATGGAAAGGTCGTTTCCACACATACGTTCAAGGGCAAAGCACCGAACTTTGGACGTGTTTCATTAATGCATTCAACCCTGCCCTCGAAGTAGCAGCATCAACTTCAGCAGGTTATGCTAATATGCTTGAAGATGACAAGAAAGCTTATGACTTAGAGAAAAAGGCATTTGCTATTCTTACACAAGCGCTTAACAAAGAAATCTATCATCAATTCTCTTACTGCAAAGACACGAAAACATTATGGGATGCCTTGGTAGCGAGAGGAGAAGGAAATACAGCTACTCGAAAGTCTCGCCATGATTTGTTAATGAAAGAGTTTGAATCATTTTAGTTCTTGGAAAATGAAACCCTAAATGATATGACTACACGTTTTTATCATTTGATTAGTGAAATGTTTGCTTATGGGGTTTTGGCAACTCAACAGGAAATGGTTGCTAGGTTTGCTGATGCTTTACCTCCAAAGTGGAGTTCGTTCATTGAGTTGCTGAAGCATACGGGTACTCTAGATACGGTCAACATCTATGAATTTATTCAGAAGCTGGAACACAAGAATGATGAAGAAATCTGGAAAGCTAAACGAGTTCCTGCTCCTCAAAATACATAAATGTACCTTCCAGGATTCGACTCTTTGGCCAGATCCAGTGCAGCTCAGCAACCAAAACTGCAAATGACATTTGTGTTAAATACAAGTTCCTTTCCGTTTCCTCAGTCAACTCCTACTCCGGCTTTCGATCCAAGGGCCTATATTCCAACACCTCAACCTTCACCTCCAGTTAATACTACTTAACCTCAGTTCGATCCAAGGGCTTACATTCCTGTTCCATCACAACCACAAGTCCAACCACAACAGCAAGCTCATTATACCAACAATCCTCCACCTCAAAACCCTAACACGGTCCGAGTCGATACTTCAAACCCCTCACAAGTTAGCATTGAAGTAGCAAAGGAGCATATGGAACTCATTAATACGATGGTCAGTGCTTACTGCGGTTTGGTCGCAGGTCAAATTGGAAACATCAATATGACCAATGAAGATTATCAACAGATCGACCGTGATGAAATGGAGTTAATGGATATCAAATGGGCATTTGCAAGTGCAGTTAGAAGGGCAAAGGACTTCATGGCTCGAACCGAAAGAACTTCGTTGGAAGGAAAAAAGGATACGAAGTACGGGTTTGATATAAATGCAGTCACATGTTTCAATTGTGGGGAAAAGGGGCACTTCAAACGTGAGTGCACCCGACCTAGCAAACAAGGCAATCAGAACCCATTCAGAAATCAGACGAGTACTTCCAATGTCAATGCCCATCAAGAGAATCGTGAAAGGAGGATTGTAGCAGTGAATAACATGTCACACCCCAAAATCCACACTGCGGAGTACCACCGCTTGGAGGCGTGACATGACCAGGATCAAGCCACCAATCATATTGAACATAGCATTTAAATATTAAAAGTAATCAAAACAAACCATCACAATATAATTGGTGTTTAGCAAAACATAATTCGAGTAGCGGAAGCATAAGTATGTAAACCCAAAGTGAATCATAAGTTCAAATGTTTAAACGTTAACATGGCATCCACGATCCATGTCCCACAACGACCTGCTCCTCCCTGTGCAAGCTCCATAAGTACCTAAGGTCCTGCAAGGCATGCAGCAGAGAGTCAACGACTAGTTGAGCGAGTTCACAGTAAGTAAGTTCGTAATAGCAAAACGTATGTTCATTTAGTGGGGGCTTCCCAAGTATGTATGTACTACTAGTGGGGGTTTCCCGTGATTATACTTATTACTAGTGGGGGCTACCCATATTTATACTTACTAGACTATTTGCAACCATATGTTCTTCTTAGCCCGAGAACAGGAATACGTACAAGGTCACGTAGGTTTTACGTGAGTGCCCTTCCCCGAGGACAGTGGTACGCGTGGGGTTTACGTAGGTTTTACGTAAGTGTCCTTCCGACCCGGAAGACAGTAGTAGGTATGAGTTTACGTAGGTTTTACGTAAGTGTCCTCCCGACCCGGGAGACAGTGGTAGATACTAATTTACGTAGGTTTTACGTAAGTGTCCTGACTAACCTGAGGACGATGGTATATAGTCTAGCAATAGCGTAAGTACGAGTAATTATCCAATCCAAATCTTCCAACCCAATTCCCAACCCGGGAATCCCATGCCTTGGCTGTGTGAACTCACCTTGGTTTGCTCGGCAGATACACAGAAAGCTCAAGTAAGCTATATGGTGATCAACCACGTCCTAGCATGGTTATCATACAAGTCAGGTTCGTATTCGAATATGGCACGTATGTTCTACACGTAATGTACACAAGTAAAATCATGGCATGCACAAGTATTTCATAGCAGTCCAAAAGCAGACACGTAAACAAGTCCAAGTATCCGGCCCAATCAGTTGGGCTCGTGACAGTGCAAGTCCAATGATAATGTGCAAGTGTTCACGGTCTCGAGTCGAGACTAACGATCTCGAGTCGAGACTAAGCGGTCTCGAGTTGTACTGGTTTCGAAGTCTCGAGTCGCAACAAGGAGGCAAACGGAAACCCGCGACAAAGAAAGAGAACAAGACGGAAGAGGAGATTATGTCTGAAAAGCGTCATAATCAAATCGCTTATCTGGATCCGGAATTTGTTGATGCACTTTTGTGTCTGTCACTAGTCTTGTAATTACGATGTATTTTGTACGGTCTTTTGTCGTTTATCGAGTCTGTATTTGCCGTCGACCAAGTCGGATATCCTCCTATCCGCTTGTGTCCGACTTGTTTGTCTCCTTTTGGTATGTAATGATAACACGAACAATGCATGTTGCATACAAGGGTATTTCTGTCATTATGATTGTGTTTGTTTGTGGTTTGCTGCAACTGTCTGTTTGCAGCAAACAGATCACATATTGCAGCCTTTGACGAAACAGGCTGTTTCATCGAACATATAACGACGAAACAGGCCTTGGTCATTTGATTCTGTTTCGTCATGATCAGCGACGAAACAGACTTATTTCGTCGTCTGATTGGGCTTGTTTTGGCCCAGTGTCTGGCCCATTGTGTTTCGTCGAGCCCACCTTGTGTTTGGTCGAACACTGGCCCAGGCTGCTATATATAAGCACATTCTATTTCGTTCAGAGCAAGAGATGAGAGAATACCCTTAAAGTTACTCTGTCAAATTGTGTGTGTATCAGTTTGATCTGGTTCTCATCCCGTTTAATCAATAGATTGTGTTTCGTTGGTTAAACCATTGTGTGTTACCGTCTTACATGTTTGATTTGGCTTAGTTACGTGGATTCCGCACACGTGACTTTGTTTTCTATAAACAAGGATTAGGTTGTGTTATCGATCCTCTAATATCGGGACCTACACCATCATGCCCGTTAACTCTTTGGTACACATCCTCTTTGATCCCCCCTCTTTAACAATCCGGCGTGGTGTTTAGCATCCTTTCAAGGTGATTTGACAGTGGGCGCCAAGTCACTACACATGGTCTAAAAGAACAAAATTCCGGTGTTCAAGATTCTACATCCAATGTCTTTTAGACTTAAGCCGATCAAAATACAATCAATCGAGAAATAGAAGCAGTTGTTTCAATTAAAGTTACGCCAAGATCTTTGGCATATCATCCTTCTAAGAATATTATTGGTGAACTGCAAAGTGGAGTGAAGACAAGAAGTTAAATTAATCAGGGTTTGAGATGTTTTTATACCCAAGTGGCTCGGTTGCAAAATCGTTTTTCTCTTCAATGCTATATTTCTCAAATAGAAACGTAGAATTACAAAGAGACACTGACTAAGGAGAGTTGGGTAAATGCAATGCAGGAAGAATTGTTATAACTCGAGAAACTGAGTGTATGGAAGCTTGTCGATTTGCCCGATGTTGACCTTAATACAAGATCTTTAGTGATCACACGGAGTTTAAAGAACAAAGATTAAAAAAATAAAAAAGGGGTTTAGTACGAATTATGTCTTTTGTTTAGCATAAATCCATAAGTAAAGTTAAGTTAAGCGGTTAATTTTCATTCCCAGATTAGTGTTAAGCTACATAATAAGACCTTGCTAGAAGAGATCATTTTTGTCCAATAGTCTAATTAGTTTAATATATACACTAGTAGGAAACCCGCGCGATGCGGCGGGGGCGACAATTGACAATGCGGTACTCGTTTTCTGATAGTTTATCAATCCTCTAGTGGATTTTCACACGCTTACGACAGATACTAATTTTTAATAATGTTTAAATGGAAACGTAAACGTAACGATACCTTCATGTAACATATTAAAAAGGTACGTAGAATTAAAATATTATAGTGAGTTCCTTTATTTTACGCAACAGGATTTAGGTCAATACTGATTTGGTTCATTACGACACTAACAATCGATACCCTTACCGATATTATTCGATTGGAAATCTGAATAGCTTATGCTACCAAACAAGTACTATACTCTGAAATCTGAATACAACTATGTTTTCATCAAAATTTATGTGGTAATGTGGGAAAAAATTAATACAATTGTATTCGGCCTTTTTTTAATAAGTTAACGAATACAAGTATTAAAGAGTAGCAAATTAAACACACTAGTAGAAAACGGAAGAGTTTAGGCCGTTCAATATTTTGTTTTAAGCGGTTCATAACCTAAAACCTCCTAAAACATTGCTTTATTTATTTTCTTGCCAATTAATAGCCCAAAAAAATAAATAATCGCTTAAAAAATCTCATTATGGGCGGTGTACAGTGAACTCCCAAACAACTATTTTATTTTGGGCCAAATTTGGTGAAAGCCCAGAAAAATAAGATTTTTCATGTAAGCGGCAAATGATACCGCCAAACATTTTACTAAAAAATAATTACCTCAAAATGGATCTTCCAAACAAACTTAGAGAGACTTGAAACCCTAACCTCTCTTCCCCAAATCGCAACGCACAGAAGAAATTGGTAACAACTCTACTTTTTTTCCTTATATCTTTCCTTTCTAGTGTAATCTTTTGAATGAAATTGATTATTATTCTAGAATTTTAGTTTGTTGATATGTGTTGGAGCTTATTTTGAAGAGATTTGTGAAGTTTAAGTAGTTTTGAATGAAATTGATTATTGTTCTAGAATTTTAGGGGTTTATGAGTATCTCATGTGGTCTCTTATATTTGTTGGTTGATTTTGATATAATATATGTATGTGTGTATCAGTGCATTGTTATTCCTTCTTCAATTCAATAAAGTTTTCTTTTAATCTTCGTTTATGGCTTATTATTATTATTATTATTATTATTATTATTATTATTATTATTATTATTATTATTATTATTATTATTATTATTATTATTATTATTGTTATTGTTATTATATTATGCTCTTTTTATACTAGTGATTTGATAGGTGATCTTTCATTCTTATTTCTTATATATAGTTTTACATTTTAAAGCCACTAAATTTAAGTTTATTATAGTTCTATTGCTTAAATAAATCTTTTGAAACCCCAGATGGATATGTTTTTGATGACAAAAGTCATGTTTATTTGCTAATTAGTCAACATCTTGTTTTTAATTTTCTGCATATTAGAGAGTTAGATCTTGATTAAGCATATAGTTGGTTTTTCTGCATATTTTCTGTTGGACATAACTATAAGTGTTATAGTTAATATGCTTATTGATAGCAATTGCGACCCAGAATTGCTAGCCGTCGTTCGTCAGTACAATCAAGTTAAAGATGGCCATACGGTTTGGCATCGGTATGGGTCCGTCCGACCAAACCAAAAGGCGATCCATGACCCGCTTAATGCTTATGATTCTGCAAACCCACAATCCATTTGGCGCCAAAAGACTACAAGCATATTGTGTTTTATGGATGGATACTTGATTAATCATGTCAGGTTGATGTAGTAAGAAAATACTATGTATCCACCTGCTACTCTTATACATTCCCTAACATATGTTATACAAAAATCATATAAGTACACTAATTTTGGTTCCTACGTAGATAAACAAGTCAACTGTAGCTTTTTGCAACACAAAGTTATCAAATGTATGCTTAACGGTGCAACAATCCAGTAGTTTACATTTTTGCCACACAATAATGTTACGGGCACCATAAACAAAATGCATGCTCTAAGTTTTGTTGCCTCTCTTTGAAGCTGATATAATTTTCAAAACTGCAATTATTCTAGGAAGAAGTTCAGTTATTTCACTCGGTTTTCGATGCAAAGTTCAGGTAAGTACCCACACATTATGTGTTCTTTACCTCCTTTTGCTTTTAATTTGATTCTGAGTTCCTACCCTATTGCCCACATGAACTATACTAATTTTAATCTGAATTCCTACGAATATCTCCCATACTTTGAACTCTACTAATGTTTTCATCTAGATACTTAACGATTAGACTATTATTTAAAAGTTACATAGACAAATTGGCTACTCAAATGTTGTTAGTTTGATCTAAATTTGAAGTGTAATGTGATTTTATATCTGTGTATATTCATTTTGTTATCTTACACCATTATATTCTTTATGGGTATTTGTTTACATATTTTGATGAAAAAATAGTTGGAGGAAAATCAGACTAAGGAGATCCACGTAGAAAAAGAGACGCACGAGGAGATGCTTTTGACGCAGAGGTAACTGTTTCCTAAGACCCTCTTCTCTAAATCATTTGAATAGAGGTGGCGAATTGCATTGTTGTGGGTCAAAGGAGTCTAGCCAACCTGTTATCATTTATTGTCTTTTATTGCATTGGTTTTATAAATTAAGTGATGTTTTAAATATTGTATTACAGTATACAAAGGCTCGTTATGTTCGTCAAGATACTAAGATAAGTAATATATTGGCATGGCACTGAAAGCAAAGGTATGTGTAAAAGAGTTTCAACATTAGATAAACATATACTTGCTCTATAGTCTATATATTATATTTTATTTTTTTAATTGGATTTCATGATTTTGAAGATAAGATTTTCACGGTGATTATGCATAGGAAAAAGATTACATAGCTTCAGAACATGGGATTGCACTTAAAAACAACCGCAAAAGGAAGTTGAGCAAAAGGCTAAAACAAAACAAGTAAAAACGAGTAGCTCAACTCAATTCTAAACTCAGGTTAAAATTAGTACTAAAGAGTTCATATAATGATATATTTACTTTTTAACTCTCAAAAGCAAAATCCTAGCTCATTTTTTTAACACTTGAACAACTTATAACTTGGGTTAACAGGTATGCATGCATAGTGTCAAATTTTCACCAGAATCGCCACATCGCGCTCACACTATTTATCATTGCACATCGCACTTTAAACTCGCAGCGTAGCGCTGGCAACGACACTAGTGGTAAGTTGAAGAGTTAGCTGTAACACCCCAAAAACGGGTTTGGTAAATTAAAACCCGGTTGATATAAAGAAATGAGTTTTTTAGTCTCTTATATAATCAAAATGAAACTTGAGGGACCAAAACCGTTATGTGGGGAACATGAGTTTTATAAACTAAGGTTAAAGCACCACACACACAGTATATGTGTGTGTATCGATGTCCAGGAAGAAGAAAAAGGGTTCAAACCCTAGTCTCTCTAAAATCTTCAAATTGGAAGGCTAAATGAAGCTTAAATTCATAACCGAGCCTGGATTAATGATCACCTTCACAAGGGGATCATAAGGTATGTTTTAAAACCTAGATTGGTGATCTTGCACGAAGTGGGTTATGTTCTAATCCATGAATTGGTATGAAATTAAGTATGAGCATGTGTTAGAATCATCATATAGAATATGGATTATGAACGATTTGGAGTAATTTGATGTTTGGAGGTGAAACCCACTTCTAGTGGTGAAGATGGCGACATGGGTGTGTCACCCATGTCCAATCCTTGTTCAAATCTTGTTGTGCTATGTTGCATGTAATGCGTTCTTGTTAGGTAGATTGAATGTAATATGAATTTGTTGATGTTTTTGTGTTAATTGATGAATGAAAGCATGAAGTAGGAAGTAAATCATGAAACACTTGTACATTATGCATAAATTGTGGTATGCACACCAAGTGTTTGATGAAATGCCTAGGTGAGATTAATAGATGAAATGGTATGCGAGTAATGGATGAAATCGTATAATATGGGGATATGATGTATTTGATGATAAATAAACATGAGAAATCTATTTTTAGATGGAATTCATGTAGGATTTGGTTGGCCATGTTATTTGGTAAAAGTATGCATTAGAATATTGTACTCTATGTTGGAGTGGTATGATGTTTACTACATGTTTGAATAATTGCTTAATCAAAAATTGATAAGTAAAAGTACACTAAATGTGAATCATATGAGATCATTAGAACAGGATGAAGTTAGAATGATGTTGGGTTGTTAAGCATAGGTCATGGTGTTAGTTGTAGAATTATGTTACTAGAATGAACGGAATTAAATATGTTTGGTATGTGCATATAACTAGATGATCATGTGGTTGTATGCTTATTGCATCGTAAGTATGAAATGTATATAGTGTCATTAGTATAGTCTACTATAATGACATGGCTGTATGAGGTTAAGTCGAAAGTTCATATCATAAATTGTTGACTTTTTGAAAGTCAACTGTGCATAAGTAGCAATGTTAGACTTTTGTCACAATTGTAATATTATAGAAAGTCATATGATGCGTGTTATATCCATATGTGTTATATGTGATAACATGATGAATTATATGAGTTTGAAAGATTGACTTGTGGAAATATGCCTTATGCTTGTTAGAATTGACAAATGAAAGTCAAATGTGAAACATGAATTTGATATGATTGTTAATATGTACAATCATGTATGCTAACAAGAATGTGAATGCGATGACATGAAAGTATAGGGATCATGTCAAGATAGATGGAAGCATGGAAGGTTAACGGGTAAAAAGGAGGCGAGGAAACGGATGCGAATACGAACACTTAAGGTAAGTGATTTCTAAAATCACTTCTTATTTATAAATAAAGTTTAATATGTGGTATATAGGGAAACCAAGTAAGAATTTACAGGTAAGGGTATGTACCAAGGTAAGTTCATATGAACTTCGTCTATCCTTAATGTAAATTAAGATGATAGTTTCATCATGTTAATGGAATGTGCATGATGTTGCTGAATGTTCATTGTGTTAATGGAATGTGCATTATGTTGCTGAATGTTCATTGTGTTAATGGAATGTGCATAAATGTTGCTGAATGTTCATCGTGTTAAGGGAATGTGCATTTTGTTGCTGAATGTTCACCGTGTTAATAGAATGTTCATTATGCTGCTGAATGTTCATCGTGTTAATAGAATGTTCATTATGTTGCTGAATGTTCACCGTGTTAATGGAATGTTCATTATGTTGTTGAATATTCATCGTGTTAATAGAATGTTCATTATGTTGCTGAATGTTCATCGTGTTAAGGGAATGTTCATTATGTTGCTGAATGTTCATCGTGTTAAGGGAATGTTCATTATGTTGCTGAATGTTCATCGTGTTAATAGAATGTTCATTATGTTGTTGAATGTTCACCGTGTTAATGGAATGTTCATTATGTTGATGAATGTTCATCGTATTAATAGAATGTTCATTATGTTGCTGAATGTTCATCGTGTTAATAGAATGTTCATTATGTTGCGGAATGTTCACCGTGTTAATGGAATGTTCATTATGTTGCTGAATGTTGATCGTGTTAATAGAATGTTCATTATGTTGCTGAATGTTCATCGTGTTAATAGAATGTTCATTATGTTGCTGAATGTTCACCGTGTTAATAGAATGTTCATTATGTTGCTGAATGTTCACCGTGTTAATGGAATGTTCATTATGCTGCTGAATGTTGATCGCGTTAATAGAATGTTCATTATGTTGCTGAATATTCATCGTGTTAATGGAATGTTCATCATGTTTGTTGGAAGTTAGTCGGTTATGTTTGTTTGTAATTGCATTGATTTATGTTGATATGTTTATAGATAAGGCCCAACTTACAATAAGTGAATGTGACTTGTATGTATGTATGTAGATATGGAACTGTAGCGTGTGTAAGTAGTGTGAACTTGTATGTACGCACATATGAATGGGATACGTATGAATGTACTTAGATATATGAAAGTGTATACACGTGTTGTAATCTAATGATTGTAGATCACTAGTATACATATATGTGAAGATGTGGGTTTTCAATATGTTTGAGATTACGTAACCCTAACCATGTTACTATTGAGAATGAAATGGAGTGCAGGTATGGGAACGCCGGACTCTCGAGGAATTGATGTCGTACTCGAGTAAATAAAATTGAGAGGATGTTTCAATGGAATAGCTTACGTAGTTAGAATATGATATAGCCTTTTAAGTATATGTATTAAATTATATATGATGTCACCATGTACTAACGTGTTGGTTATATATGGTGATCGCAGGTTAGTCAGATATTCATGATGGACAAGTGAACGAGGGTCGAGTTAAAGATCATGGATTGTACGGGAAAGTGGTCACGTTGTTTGTAATTATTTGTTAACATAGTTACATTAAATAAATGATGAATGATGTATTTATGTTAAAAGGTTGACCTAAATGGTATTCAAGTATGATAGAGTAGTTAAAAGAAAAGAAATTTTATGGTACGTATTTCCGCTGCGTCTTTTCAGTTAAAGCGTGTTAGGGTCTTACAAGTTGGTATCAGAGCCCTGGTTTGAGGGAAATCAAGTATGAGGAAGTAAATACTTGAACTCAAACCTGTGTGCTCTTGTGATAAGGAACCCGTACAATCTGAGACTCGATCAAGATCTAAGTGTAGAAGCAAAGGTAAGTATGTACTTAAGTATGCATTTGAAGAAAACAAATAGTATGTTATGTGTAAGGTAAGCATGATTGCTTGGAAAGGATGATCCGTGAATGCGGTCTAGGACCGACGTCAAGGCATGTAATAAGAGTGACCCCAGGTACGTAAATTTAACATGTGGGCGCACATAATGGTATGATCTAGCAAGTGAAAGAAAATTTTGAATGAAATATAATAATGGAATGGTAATGAAGAGTTGAAAACGTTACACGTGCCGAAACTTATTTCTTCGGACATAAGGCGGTGATTACACGAAGACACGAAACTAGTATGTGGATTGTGTACCTGACCACTACACAAGAAACATATGATATTCGTGAGACCGTGATAATTGTTACAGGTATGTCAGTTAGAATTAGGAAGTAGGTGGACGTGAGGGTGAAGAGAAATGTAAGACTTTCAGGAATGAAAGTATGAATGATTTGTTAGAATCCGCGAGACGGATTCGAAACATGAAAGGAATGAAAGCATGAATGATATGTTAGAATCCGCAAGACGGATTCGAAACCAAGAAGTAATAAAAGTATGAATGATATGTTAGAAACCGCGCGACGGGTTCGAAACATGATGAATGATAAGAATGAAAAGATTCGAATGTGTAAGCAATTACAGACTAAGCAAGTAAATATAAAGTAACTGAATGAAAGAATGATCATACTTGGCACGCAAACCTAAATTTTAAAACGAAAGGAAGAAGTTTCGAACAAGTTATGTGTTAAATGTGTTAGAAATTGACTCTTAGGAGTCATAATAAATGACGGGCTACGACGCGGACAATAATTTAAGTATGAATGAGAAGGGTGAGTTTTGTTAAGAATACCAAAATGATGTAATGGATGTCCTTGTAGGTAAACATGAAGGGAAAGACGTATGAATGTGTACCTCTTTACATCTACGGTAAGTAAGAAATGTCGGTTTGACCTTGAAAAGTCAAACTGCAAAGGTCGACAAAATAAGTAACCAAAATAAAAGAATTGCATGTAAGGAATGAAGTGTGGAAAATGTTATAGCATGTACGTAGGAAATTGTAAAAGAATTATAGGTGAGTAATCACCTAGTATAATGAATGTTTGAATGAAAAGTGTTAACCGCTAATTTTGTAGATGTCAATGGTAGAACTCTCAAAGTGATGAAACCAAACGAATTGGTGAATGAATGTGCACGAGTAAAAGCTCAGTACAGGATGAATGAAAGCTGGCCTGGTACGGTTAGTACACGCGAAGGAGCCGATCGATCTGGTTTACGGATCTCAGAAGCACGAAATGAAATCAAAGCAAGTATAAAGTTTTAACTCATACCGGATAGATATGGATTAGTAAATTTAAAAGCGACCTACGAGATGAATAATGGAATAGGTATGGTAGGGCATGGAATGTATGACTTTTAATAGTTGATGTAAGAAGAGAACTATGTCATTAATTAAGAAGTAAATCTCAAAAGTTGTGAGTGAAAGTTTTGAGTACTAATTAAACTCTCGTATGATTAACTTGCACGACACGCTTAGTTGTGTATATTAAGTAATACAGCATGAAGTGAAAGCAATAGTAATGTGAAATGAACGAAATGATTTAAAAGTAATGTAAAGGTATGCAAGGTACGAGTAACCGTAGAAAACGTAGAATGAGGTTAACGTTGGAGTTAAGCATGTAGGTGGGATTATGTAATAGTAGTTTTGTTATGGTAACAAAACAAAAGTTAAATGTTATACAGTGCATGTAGAGAATGTAATTTTTTTATGAGATAAAGATATTAGATCCGTTAAGAACGGGTCATACGAATGTATGTCTGATTACAAGTTGAAGGAGCATGTGTATTGGCCCGTTGTTGACAGGTCAAGGAAATGAAAATGATATGTGAAAGTATGATAAGGAAAGTATTGATTTATTAGGAAGAAGTCAATTATTTGAATAATTTATGAATCAAGAATGAATAGTCACCCATTTTTATGGTGTACCAGTTAGAGTTAAGCATATATGAGCATGTATAAATTACAAAGTAAGTCGTATAGTCGATGAAAACGATATGAATATCGGAATAAACAAAAAGGAATGTTATTAATAGGATGTTGGAATTGTTTCAAGTAAACAAAATGGTATATTGCACGTGATATACGAGTATTGGAATGATGAATAAACGCTAGCTATGAAGCGTGATAGACACTAGCAATATTTAGTGAAAGTGACACTAATAAGAACTCTGGGACGGGTTCTTAGATGGGCTCGTGGTCTTGTTGATGGGCCGGGAAGGAAAGATAATTAGTGTTAAATGGAAATGAGAAAGGTTTCAGGGACGAAACCTCATTTAAGGGGGGGTAGACTTGTAACACCCAAAAACGGGTTTGGTAAATTAGAACCCGGTTGATATAAAGAAATGAGTTTTTTAGTCTCTTATATAATCAAAATGAAACTTGAGGGACCAAAACCGTTAAGTGGGGAACATGAGTTTTATAAACTAAGGTTAAAGCACCGCACACACATAGTATATGTGTGTGTATCGATGTCCAGGAAGAAGAAAAAGGGTTCAAACCCTAGTCTCTCTAAAATCTTCAAATTGGAAGGCTAAATGAAGCTTAAATTCATAACCGAACATGGATTAATGATCACCTTCACAAGGGGATCATAAGGTATGTTTTAAAACCTAGATTGGTGATCTTGCACGAAGTGGGTTATGTTCTAATCCATGAATTAGTATGAAATTAAGTATGAGCATGTGTTAGAATCATCATATAGAATATGGATTATGAACGATTTGGAGTAATTTGATGTTTGGAGGTGAAACCCACTTCTAGTGGTGAAGATGGCGACATGGGTGTGTCACCCATGTCCAATCCTTGTTCAAATCTTGTTGTGCTATGTTGCATGTAATGCGTTCTTATTAGGTAGATTGAATGTGATATGAATTTGTTGATGTTTTTGTGTTAATTGATGAATGAAAGCATGAAGTAGGAAGTAAAGCATGAAACACTTGTACATTATGCATAAATTGTGGTATGCACACCAAGTGTTTGATGAAATGCCTAGGTGAGATTAATAGATGAAATGGTATGCACGTAACGGATGAAATCGTATAATATGGGGATATGATGTATTTGATGATAAATTAACATGAGAAATCTATTTTTAGATGGAACTCATGTAGGATTTGGTTGGCCATGTTATTTGGAATTCATGCATTAGAATATTGTACTCTATGTTGGAGTGGTATGATGTTTACTACATGTTTGAATAATTGCTTAATCAAAATTCATAAGTAAAAGTACACTAAATGTGAAGCATATGAGATCATTAGAACATGATGAAGTTAGAATGATGTTGGGTTGTTAAGCATAGGTCATGGTGTTAGTTGTAGAATTATGTTACTAGAATGAACAGAATTAAATATGTTTGGTATGTGCATATAACTAGATGATCATGTGGTTGTATGCTTATTGCATCGTAAGTATGAAATGTATATAGTGTCATTAGTATAGTCTACTATAATGACATGGATGTATGAGGTTAAGTCGAAAGTTCATATGATAAATTGTTGACTTTTTGAAAGTCAATTGTGCATAAGTAGCAATGTTAGACTTTTGTCACAGTTGTAATATTATAGAAAGTCATATGATGCGTGTTATATCCATATGTGTTATATGTGATGACATGATGAATTATATGAGTTTGAAAGATTGACTTGTGGAAATATGCCTTATGCTTGTTAGAATTGACTAATGAAAGTCAAATGTGAAACATGAATTTGATATGATTGTTAATATGTACAATCATGTATGCTAACAAGAATGTGAATGCGATGACATGAAAGTATAGGGATCATGTCAAGATGGATGGAAGCATGGAAGGTTAACGGGTAAAAAGGAGGCGAGGAAACGGATGCGAATACGAACACTTAAGGTAAGTGATTTCTGAAATCACTTATTATTTATAAATGAAGTTTAATATGTGGTATATAGGGAAACCAAGTAAGAATTTACAGGTAAGGGTAAGTACCAAGGTAAGTTCATATGAACTTCGTCTATCCTTAATGTAAATTAAGATGATAGTTTCATCTGTTAATGGAATGTGCATGATGTTGCTGAATGTTCATTGTGTTAATGGAATGTGCATTATGTTGTTGAATGTTCATTGTGTTAATGGAATGCGCATTATGTTGCTGAATGTTCATCGTGTTAAGGGAATGTGCATTTTGTTGCTGAATGTTCATCGTGTTAAGGGAATGAGCATTTTGTTGCTGAATGTTCACCGTGTTAATAGAATGTTCATTATGCTGTTGAACGTTCTTCGTGTTAATAGAATGTTCATTATGTTGCTGAATGTTCACCGTGTTATTGGAATGTTCATTATGTTGCTGAATGTTCATCGTGTTAATAGAATGTTCATTATGTTGCTGAATGTTCATCGTGTTAAGGGAATGTTCATTATGTTGCTGAATGTTCATCGTGTTAATAGAATGTTCATTATGTTGCTGAATGTTCACCGTGTTAATGGAATGTTCATTATGTTAATGAATGTTCATCGTGTTAATAGAATTTTCATTATGTTGCTGAATGTTCATCGTGTTAATAGAATGTTCATTATGTTGCGGAATGTTCACCGTGTTAATGGAATGTTCATTATGTTGCTGAATGTTCATCGTGTTAATAGAATGTTCATTATGTTGCTGAATGTTCATCGTGTTAATAGAATATTCATTATGTTGCTGAATGTTCACCGTGTTAATAGAATGTTCATTATGTTGCTGAATGTTCACCGTGTTAATGGAATGTTCATTATGTTGCTGAATGTTCATCGTGTTAATAGAATGTTCATTATGTTGCTGAATGTTCACCGTGTTAATGGAATGTTCTTCATGTTTGTTGGAAGTTAGTCGGTTATGTTTGTTTGTAATTGCGTTGATTTATGTTGATATGTTTATAGATAAGGCTCAACTTACAATAAGTGAATGTGACTTGTATGTATGTATGTAGATATGGAACTGTAGCGTGTGTAAGTAGTGTGAACTTGTATGTACGCACGTATGAATGGGATACGTATGAATGTACTTAGATATATGAAAGTGTATACACGTGTTGTAATCTAATGATTGTAGATCACTAGTATACGTATATGTGAAGATGTGGGTTTTCAATATGTTTGAGATAACGTATCCCTAACCATGTTACTATTGAGAATGAAATGGAGTGCAGGCATGGGAACGCCGGACTCTCGAGGAATTGATGTCGTACTCGAGTAATAAAATTGAGAGGATGTTTCAATGGAATACCTTACGTAGTTAGAATGTGATATAGCCTTTTAAGTATATGTATTAAATTATATATGATGTCACCATGTACTAACGTGTTGGTTATATATGGTGATCGCAGGTTAGTCAGATATTGATGATGGACAAGTGAACGAGGGTCGAGTTAAAGATCATGGATTGTACGGGAAAGTGGTCACGTTGTTTTTAATTATTTGTTAACATAGTTACATTAAATAAATGATGAATGATCTATTTATGTTAAAAGGGTTGACCTAAATGGTATTCAAGTATAATAGAGTAGTTAAAAGAAAAGAAATTTTATGGTACGTATTTCCGCTGCGTCTTTTCAGTTAAAGCGTGTTAGGGTCTTACATTAGCTAACAAGAACCATGATGTCCAGTTAGTTGATCTGTGGAAAGCAATTTCTTGGGTGAACAATCCTCTATGAATGGGTGCAACGTGCGGGCTGAATCCACTAGTTTTATGATAGTAGCTAGATACGGTTAGGTTAGTTTTGTATTGTATTGTGTTTGAACAAGTTTTGTAAACTATGCAAGTTATAATGTAATTAAACAGGTTTTATATATGAATTTGTTTGGGTTTCTTTCTTTTTGGCTGGATTGATATTGTTTTGATGAAATTATTATAATTTATTTTTAAATTCCTTTTTAATTCTTTCTGAGCGATTGATTGTTGCCTTGAATCATTTGAATCTTTTTGGGCGGATTAACTGTAGCCCAAAATGATACTTACATTTACAAGGTTTTTTGGGCGGTCAGAAAACCGCTCATAACCTTCGTTTCCATCGCCTAGACAAATCATTTCTGTCGTAGTGAACAAATATTAAATGTGTTAAAAACTATATTATTAGTATAAGGGTGAAACTAAAAAAGTACATGCATATATTATTTAATCTATATAAATTACTAATCATTTTCATTATATTGACTTAAATCGTTCATTTACACCTTTTTATTGGATTTGAGAATGTTAAAAATTGATTCACTTTTTTTAATTATCATTTAAACTTTTAGTTAATACATATTTCAACAAACTGCTTGGATTAGTTATGAAGCTAAAGTACCAAAACAGAAGGAATTCAAGTGGATATCATATAATAAATAACTTTCATTAATCAAGTGTTGTTAAATGAAAAAACAACAATAATAACAAAGAATTACCAAGTCAAGAATATGTTTTCAGTTTACAATATAATGCATCTATTTGGCTTGAATTAAAGTATCACCTGTACCCGAAATCAAAATTTTTAAACTAAATGTTCATTGAGTCAATGGATATCGACTTAGATGTGTCCATGTGATTAAACCAGCAAGTTCTCAAAACGGCTGTGCTCTATACCAATGTTTTTTTTTTTATAAAATTGACATGTCAATGAACATGCCACCTTGACGGTCCACTAATCAGGCCAGTTCCTAAAACTGGTAAACATCATAAGTAATTTAAAATTTTTAAAAATTTTGTATAACTAACAAAAACAAAATACAGAAGTAATTTAACTTTTTGCAATGCAAAACATAGGGGCTGAAGTTTAAAATTAATTATTAGATGAAATCTTACTATTTTAGAAAGGAAAAAACTTTAAAAATGTTTAAAAAGCTTTGAAAATTTAGTCCAATCACCAATTTGTCGGTTCAATAATCGGCATGAAAACCAGTGAGCCCAAATGAAGGTGGTTCAGGAGTAGTTGACACGGTTACTTTTGTAGCTAGTTTCCGTTCCGACTGGATGGTATGATTTGGTACTGTGAACACCGCTTTGTAGCTAGTTTCCGCTCCGACTGGATGGTATGATTTGGTACTGTGAACACTGCTCTATGCAAAAATGGTTGTAAGTAATGCTTTGAAGGTTCAAGAGTAGATGACTCTTTTGGTTTAGTTTTGATGAATTAGCTTTAGGGGTAGAGCTTAAAGCAACAACCACCACCCAGTTATATGCTTTGAGGCGCATGGTTCCAAACAGAAGCTTACTGATACCCAACATCTGAGTGTATATATAAAGTCGCAAGACACCCAATTAGCAGCAATAGACATTCCAATCTGAAAAGATGCATAAATTTCCATATCAACTAATATTCATAAGTTAATATGAAAGTATACAGAAAAACATTCTTACAAAAATCTAAACTTTTTAAGAGGTTGGAGGAGTTGAAAAAAAAGTTGAGAAACTTTCAACCCATCCAAATGTTCAACACAGTTTGACAAATTTCCGTTTTAACTAATTTTTATTTTATCATTAAGATAAAAACGCAACCAAGAGTCTCAAGTCTCCAAGACCAACCAATTCATAAGTAAACGGGTCAAAGTACCAACTCCCGTATGGACCAGTTTTGTTATTAAAGCAATGCAACTCAAGGCAAACAGGAGCAACGATTTATCACTTGCATCCCATGAACTCAAGGATGTGCCTTTTATGATTCTGGATAAACAAAGAACTTTTTTACCCTAAGTTGTTAACTTTTTTAGATTAAGATTTGGTGTTATTAAAATAGACGCTTACAGTGATAGGAGGAAAATTGTTGAGAACCAATTGATTATCCACAAGCCGTTCTAACCTTATTCACCACCAACTTTGCGCCACTTCCAGCACCAGCTTAATCGAAATATCCACCCACTGTAGCAGACACCGGCCACAAATTAGGGTTTCAATTGATGACATTACGACAGAAGTAGAAACAAATGCGTAACCCACATCCAATATTTGCTGCAAGTGAAATATTTTTTCAAAGAATAATCGATAAACCATTAACTATAAAAAGCCCTAATCTATTTTAGAAATCATATGAGAATAAACAATGATTTCTTCTGTTTGCGACCATCTTTAACACTTTTTTGCAACAAATTCGGAGAGTAACACTACAAATTCAATATCAAAGCTTAATGATTGAATTCAAAAACTTACCACTAAAAAAACAAAAGTTACTTCCTGCAACTTCAAAGCCTTCTGTTCCATCGTCTTCTTCTTAACTTATCATTTCCTATCAACACTCCATTTAAACCTCTTTCTAATCCACCTCCATCTTAATCTCCCACAAACAAAACCTTTAAAAAAAACATTAAGCCCTGCAAATGTAAAACCAATATTACTAATGCAGGCTTATCCTCTAATAACATAAATATACAATGTTTACAAGCAAAGAATCAATTACTCCAGCCATCCCAAGACAAACAAGAAAGCGATTTACCAAATTGTTGCCACGACATGCTGGATGGTATGGAAGACGCAAAATGAAAGGATCTTTAAAAACAAACCACCTTCCTTGACGAAACTGTCGGGTGATATCAAAGCAGCCTCATTATTTTGGATTAGGAGTCGGGCGAAAGCACACAACCTTGAGTGGCAAAGATGGTGCAGATTCTGCTTTGTAAACTTACCATTGTAATTTTATTCCTGACATGTAGTTTTGAACATGCTTGTTTCAAAATTTTCATTTCTGTACTCTTTGTAATTGTGTTTGAGCATTTCTATTTTAATATAACTCGCCTTTTTGTAAGTGCAGTTCCTGCCGGGTAACTGTCGCTTATCAGTTCTGGTCAACCAAAGCAGAAGTCCAAGTTAAAGTCAACCATAACGAAGAATTCAAGACCACATGAAGACCTGCATTGATCAAGGGGGAGTTTGTTAATGCACTTTTGGTGATAAGTGCAAGGCTTCCAACATTTAGGGTCTTTATTGAACAAGTGTCCAAACTTAGTCCCAAGAAGTTCCTAGGGACAATTTGTCCCAAGAAGTTCCTAGGGAGAACTTTTGTCTGAGTTTTGGTGTAGAATTGGTTTGTCCGAGGTTTAGTCCCTAGCCTATATATATGTGTGTATTGTGTAGATTAGGGCAACGATTTAGAGAAAGCTGTGTGCAACTATTGTAGCTTGGTGCACCTCTCCCACTCGTTCATCCTTCTGTGTGAATTCTAGAGAGAGAGAGACTATGTGTTAGTGAGAGAAAGCTAGGGTTTAGATCTTTGTGATCTAAACCAGCTTGTAGATGATGTATACTCCTTTGGTTTGTGTAATCTGTGATGACTGATTCATAATAAAGAGTTCATCTTCTACATCTTTCTATCGTGTTCTTCATATTTTGTTTCTTCATGTCTTGAATCAAGTGTAATGTTTGATGTTCGTCATCGATCCGGTGCTTTCACAGTGGTATCAGAGCATGGTTACCGATTCGGAATGGTCTAACCGCCTTCCGAATCACCATTGCTCTTGATTTGATGTTTGTTTCCGCCAAACATCTTGAAGACTTGAAGATTTTGGAGAAAAGTTGAAGAAAATGAAGCTGTTCTTGGTTGTTTTGTTCTCCAAGTTATTGCAGATATGAGGTTTGATCCAAAAATTGCTCTGTCTGAGTTTTCCTTAGTGTTAAACTTGTCTGAGTTTTTTTTTTAAAAACTCTGTGTTTGTATTTCCGGGGTTTTGGTGAACTAGTGTGAAGTCACACTAGGGAGTTTGTCCGGAGACTTGTGTTTTTCTGAGCTTTTCATTTGTCTGTTCCGAGGATGTGTTCCAAGGATCAATTCCGAGTTTCAGGACTACTTAAAAGTCCGAGTTTTCTTCAGTCAAGTCTGAGTTAATGGTCCGAGTATTTGAGTAATGGTCCGACCATCGATTTGAGTAAAGAAAACAGTCAGTCCGAGTTTTTGACTTAACTCCGAGTTTTGTCTACTCCGTGTTTTATAGATGTTCAACAGTCTCCGTGTTTAATCAGTTTCAAAGTTAAGCTTTTGATCCGGGTTTTAACCCTTGATTCCTGTCAGATTTTTAACCTCTGTATATGCTCCGAAGGTTTGAACTTTTATATGTCCGAGTTTTATCTGTATATCTGAGTTTTGAACTTCCGAGTTTTAACTTAAACTCTGTTTGTTCCGAGTTTTGCTAAGTAATTATATGTCTCTATGGTCCGAGTTTTTTTGTTCATATCTGGTTCCGAGTAACAGTTCTTCACTCCGAGGTTCATCAAGCTCTGCTGTACCGAGTTTTTGTTTAAATATGTGTGCAGTGGGTCCGAGGCTTTAATTGGTCCGAGGCTTATATTGAGTCTCTTGTTTTCTCCGAGTTTCTGTGTCATATCAGTCAACGTGTTGGTTCCGAGCTCCGAGTTTCTCAGCAAACTGTCCCGAGTTTCAAATACTTCTCAGTGTCCGAGGTTCCACAGGTTCCACAGTTCCGAGTTTCAACAGTTTGGTTGGTCCGATGTTTGTTATGGTCCGAGGTCTATTTTGAGCTTATATGTCCGAGGTTCTGTTCCAAGGATTGACTGGTTGATATATTTCCGAGTTTTATGTATGTTCCGAGTTTTGAAAGGTCACCGAGAATTAAAGTATGAGTGTTCCGAGTTTTAAAGACAGTTCCGACTTTTTTGTTAATTACTTGAACCGTGTCCGTTTCTGAGGTTTCTGTCCGAGTTTCTTGTTCGGGGTTGATAATCCGAGTTCGGGGTTGATAATCCGAGTTTTGATAGTCTCTGAGTTTGGGTTTTTAAAATGTTTCCGATGTAATTAAAGCATTGCAGATGAAACTATTTTACAGTTCCGAGTTTTTTATATGTTTAACGGATCCGAGTTTTAATATGAATCTTGTCCGAGTTTTATTCAGTTGTCTCCGAGTTTTGTGATGTTGTTATTCCGAGTTTTTGAGAGCGGATTGTTATTCCGAGTTTTTGAGAGACGGTGACACGGCGTCGTTTGGGATACCGAAGCAGGTTGTGGTATACGAGCCGGAGAAGTTGAGTATTAATGAAACGGCGTCGTTTGGTGAGGGTTTGAACTCGAAGTTTCCGGTGATTGCGAAACCATTGGTGGCTGACGGTAGTGCGAAATCGCATTAGATGTTGTTGGTATTTATTAATGAGGGTTTCGATTGCTTGAGCTCGCTCGGGCCCACAATGAGCCCGTTTTACGTCGTGATTTTGGATCTCCACATGCCTGAGAAGGACGGCTTCGAAGTTGCCACACGGATTCGTAAGTTTCGTAGCCGTAATCGACCATTGATTATTACGTTGACTGCGAGCGCCGAAGAACAAGTGTGGGAGCGATGTTTGCAAGTGGGGATGAACGGGGTGATCAGGAAACCGGTTCTGTTGCGGGGCTTGGAAAATAAGCTTCGAACGGTTTTACAACGAACTGGTGAACGGTTATGGGTTTTTCGGATTTCTTTCCTTGTTCTGAATTTCTTTGTAATCTAAGTACTATTCCGATGATCTGATTCGAGTTTTCAAGAGCTTTCGGGTTTTACGAGTTCCGAATTTTCTAGAATTCCGGGTTACCTGGGGTACCGGATTTTTAACTAAGTTTAGAAGCTTGTGTAGTTCGGAAGTTTCGAGTTGTGCATGTTCCGAGTTTTTCTAGTTATTTTGGGTTACCTGGGGTACCGGATAACTAACTAAGAGTCAGAATTATGCGTAGTTTGAAGACTTGAAGTCGTTTTCGGATTATCGAAAAGTTTTATGGTACTTATGTTGTCCGGATCAAGTGAGGAGGTGAAGAAAATAAGACTTGCTTGGATTTTCTGTTTTGTTTACAAAGTCAAGGGGGAGTAAAAATTTTGAAGTTCCTATTTTCTTTGTAAATATAAAGCTTGTGGGTGAAATAGCTCGTGTGTGATGGAGTTTTGTCACGTGTGTTTATGTTATTAATCAAGTGTTGTCGTGATGAAGCTGGATTATCGGTTGACGACTAGTTGAAGATTGAGCCTTATTAAGTTGCTATTTAGAGTAGAGAAGATTAGTTCTGGTCTCGAAATAATGTGGGGCTTCTTGATTTGAGGGGAAGGTCGGAGATGAAAGCCATCGGGGATTCAGGAGATTCGCGAAGATAGGAGATTGATTCATGAAGATTCGAGATGAAATGATTTCAGACACTCGGTTGAAGACTATGATCAAGATGGTTGTAGGTCCCTTCACGGAGGATGACGAACCTAAACCTTGTTATACAAACCTACTAGCGAGTGCGGAATCCAAGCTAGTAAGCAAACCGAGATGAAGCAAGTAGAGAAACAAACACACAAGAGTTCACCGATTAACACCACTGTATTAATACGTATGAAGGTTCCAGTTACAAGCACAATGTTTACAAATCTAACTTGCAAACTCTCAAGTATGTGTGTGTGTTCTTGACAGAATGCTCTCAAGCTCTCGAGTATATCTTTCTGTCTGTGTGTAAGTCTCTCTTTTTTTTGAAACACAACACACTGCATGGGTATATATATACCCATACACAGCAGGTCTGACCGAAGGATCCGATAGATGGTCCGAAGGATCATCTTTCGAATACGATGCTTTCGAAGGATCAGCAAGGACCTCGAAAGATTGTCTTTCGAGGTCTATCTATCGAAGCATATCTTTCGAGGTGATCGAAGGATCTACATTATCCTTCGATCACTCATCCTTCGAGTCAGACAACTTACATCAATTTTACTAACTGTTGCCAAGTCATACCAGGAGGACGGTTTACTTGGTCAACTTACAGGACTGACAAGGACATCGTTTACATCGTGACCGAATACAGACAAAGTACAGACACAAGTGCATCAACAAACTCCCCCTTGGCTGTAGCTTTGTCTTTATCTTCTATAGATGTAGACTCGTCTCGAACTTCGATGGTCTTTGGTCTTCGAGTTCTCAAAACTCTGATGTCCTTTCAAGTCTTCAATGTCGGAGGATCTTCAAAGTCTTCACGTCTTGAAAGCAGAGAGTGTATCAACAAACTACCCGTATCATGTAGGAAGTGTGTTGACAAACTCCCCCTTTACATAAGCTCCCCCTTGAGTTATGCTCGTGAATGACTTGATCTTTATGAAGTGAGATCCTTGTGGTGTTGATGATGGCCAGCGGCAAATCGATCATCTTCATCTTTTGAGCGCCTTCTCGTCGTGTCTTCATTCCAAAGCTTGTCATCGACCATGTTCTCCTAGCCTTTAGAATCTGCACATGCAAGAAATCTAAACGCGTAATGAGAACAACTGCTTGGAATAGTTAGTATGACCAAATGACACACGAATGACCATGTCATAATCAAACACCGTCCGACAGTTTGAAAGTTTTACAAATTTATCAATTTTAGTTTTCAACTTTCAAACACTTGCAAATTTTGACCGTTTATGAATATTTAGTCAATTCGGTTTTCGTTCAGGTTTCAGGTAACGAAGACTCGAGCTCCAACATCGTACGATCGAAAATAAAGTAGAAATAAAATCTTTTTGGCTTTTATAAAGTTTATATTAAAACACACATAAAATCTTTTTGGTATTTTTGAATAGATTAAAAGGCAACAATTTTAATATCCTTTGAGTGTTATCAAACGACATCACCGCTAATGTCGTGCTGATATGCACCAAACGACGAAACTGTTTAAAAGAAAACAATAAACGTTAAGCAGTAAATAAATATATATAGACATTCTTTTTGCGAGTTTCGAGGGTAAGAGAATCATATCAGTGTACGGTCATGCCAAAACACTCTTGTTGTTCAGTTAGTTAACATTAAGATAAGCATCCTATAACAATTATCGGTATTGTTATCCACTTAAGCTCAACTTATCAGATGTAATCATGGCGAGGGGATACGTTAAGGTATGATTTATACTTACCGACCGGTGTTCATCCACATCACGACACATTCCCGTATCAAGGTATGCACGAGAGTTCATCTTACCGGTGAGTATACCGATTATCATCTGTTTGACCGTATAAATTGTGAGATACTCACTTATTTTGATTTGAAAACAAGCCCTATGTGATATAATCACTTATTGATGAGGAACTTGATTTTCATATGCATGAGGGCACAGGTGCAAGTCCGTGAACAGGTCAGTACTTCCGTACAGCAGAGAGACGAACTTGACACCCGGATAAATGTGATATTTTATCACTTATTTGTTTTGGACATGTGATTGTTTATCACTTATTGAGGTCGAATGCAGTATGTAATATGTACACGTATGTATAGTATCATGGAAGATCTAGACTTGCGTCCCCGTTATCAAACAGGTAAAAGATACAACCATGATACCCAGATGATAAGCAGCATAAAGACCGAATATCTCAGAACCTCGGCAATCTATCAAACGAAATTTCGGTACTAAGACCATATGCCAATGAATGGTTCCCACCTGGTCTTCAGTCGATTTAAGATTTATATCACCCTGCACACTTTAAAATGATTGTGAGCCTACCGATACATCTTATATAGAGCTGCTTATCGTTTTTCATTTAAGGTTTAAAGAGGTTTGGATAGACCACTGATGTACTATCATTTTCTCTTTTGCTCGCCAGGAAACTCATTTTTGTTTTTCTATTGTTTTTGTGTTTTTGAAATTTTTCGATGTTTTTGGATTTTCCGATTTTTGGATTTACTCCCCCTAAAATCAACAAACTAAGACAAATTTAAAAGACACAAAGATATTTACAAAAATGATTTTCCGATGTTGGTTTACTCTTGCTTGACCTTAATGCCGTTTACCAATACTAAGAAGTCAAATCTAGATTTGTCAAAAGCTTTGGTAAATAAGTCGGCACGTTGGTCATCGGTGTGGACCTTAACAACATCGATTAGCCTTTTCTCAAAGCAATCACGTATGAAGTGATATTTGATTTCGATGTGTTTGGTCTTTGAATGCTGCACAGGATTTCTAGTGATATCTAAAGCAGCAGAATTATCAACGTAAATAGGAGTAGTTAGGAATTCAAAACCGTAGTCCCGCAATTGTTGTTGGATCCAAAGAACTTGGGAGCAACAACTTGAGGCAGCAATGTATTCAGCTTCGCATGTTGATGTAGCGACGCATGTCTGCTTCTTGCACTGCCATGTGACTAGGCGATTTCCTAAAAACTGACATCCAGCCGTTGTGGATTTGCCGTCGATTTTACATCCGCCAAAATCAGAATCACTGAATGCGACCAAGTCAAAGTTATTATCCCTAGGATACCACAGACCGGTGTCAGGGTACGCCTTCAAATAGCGAAAAATCCTTTTGACAGCTGCAAGATGTGAGGCCTTCGGGTTAACTTGATATCTGGCAAGCAGGCACGTTGGGTACATTATATCTGGCCTTGATGCTGTGAGGTACATAAGGGATCCGATCATCGCGCGATAGTATGAAGGGCTAACAGGTTCACCCTTCAAGTCAGGAGTTATTCCGTGATTAGTTGGCAATGGGGTACCAATGGGCGTTGCATCGGACATCTGGAACCGGCTCAAGATGTCACCAACATATTTAGTCTGATGGATGAATATCCCAGACTCCGTTTGTTGCACTTGTAGGCCCAAGAAGAAATTCATTTCCCCCATAGCACTCATCTCGAACTTATCCTGCATAATGCGCTCGAAATTCCTACACAAAACATCATTAGTAGACCCAAAGATAATATCATCAACATATACCTGTACCAGAAGAAGATCTCCATCTTGTTCTATGATGAAGAGAGTACAATCGATAAGACCTCTTCGAAAACCGTTCTCCAGCAGATATGTAGATAAGGTTGCATACCAAGCTCGTGGCGCTTGATGAAGACCATAGAGAGCTTTGTTGAGCAACCAAACCCGATCGGGATGGACAGGATCTTCAAAACCTGGAGGCTGTTCGACATATACCTCTTCTTCAACCACACCATGTAGAAATGCACTTTTGACGTCCATCTGGTAAACCTTGAATCCTTTGAAAGAGGCATAAGCCAGAAAGATCCGAATAGCTTCCAGACGTGCAATAGGTGCATACACTTCGTTGTAGTCGATCCCTTCAATCTGACGAAAACCTTGAACGACTAAACGAGCTTTGTTCCGAATAACCACTCCACGGTCGTCTTTCTTGCATTTGAAGACCCATCGAGTGCCAATCTTCTTGTAGTTCTCAGGTTTTTCAACAAGCTTCCAAACACCAAGCTTATGAAATTGCTGTAATTCTTCCTGTATGGCTTCAACCCAAGCACTGTCTTTCAATGCTTCTTTCCACGACTTTGGTTCTTCTTGTGATACGTAACACGCGAAGGACCAGTCATTTTGTTGACCAGATTCTCTTATAGCTGAATACAAACCAGCATTCCGGTTGTTTCTCAGCTGATTACGCGTCTGCACACCGTGATGGACATCTCCTATTATGTTCTGCTGGGGATGGGTATCGTGAATCCTCATTTCAGGATTATCTGGCACACGAGCATTGATACCCAAATTGGTAAGATTAAGATCAACAACCAACTCCACACCAGGAATGTGGGTAGAGGTGGATGCATTCCCTTCAGCAGTATCTATATTCTACGTATGAGGTGTATCACCAGAGGCACCTTGAACAGGAGCAGCTGGAGCTGAAGATCCTTCGGCTGCATCATGATATTCATCATCTTCAGAAGATTCATTATAATCAGCAGCATCTTCATAAACCTCATTTTGAACCATATTGTTGACAGACGAAGAAACTTGAGGATCAACAACAATAGGTCTAACCAAAGGCGAGACAGCAGCGTTGTCACTTTCCAACAACATCCTAGCCGCTGCTGATTCTTCGTCAAAGGTTGGCAGATTGAAGGAGTCAAATAGCCTATCATAATCGAACATCCACGGATCACCCGAAGCCCTAACAGGACTCGTGTACCTTTGAACCCTAACTTCACTCCATAGCTCAATCTTTTTGGTAGCTAGATTCCAAACACGAAAATTCGGAGTAGCATATCCAAGGAAGAAACCCTCAATAGCTCTTGCACCAAACTTTCCATCCGGCTCAATCATAGTACATGGAGCACCAAACGGTTCAAGGTAAGAAAGATCCGGTTTCCTTTTCTGAAGGAGTTCGAAGCAAGTCTTGCCATGTCTCTTTACTGTAAGAACTCTGTTTAACGTGTAGCATGCAGCTGATACAGCCTCCCCCCAGAATTGAATAGGGAGTTCCGACTCTACTAACATTGTTCTTGCAGTTTCTATAATCGTCTGATTCTTCCTCTCAGCGACACCATTTTGTTGTGGAGTATAACGAGAACTGTACTCATGAAGAATGCCTTTAGAAGTACAAAACTCATCCATAATTTGATTCTTGAATTCGGTTCCATTGTCGCTTCGGATCCTCTTTACTTTCAACGAATAGAGATTCTCCAACATTGTAAGAAGATCCTTGAGGATGCCAGGAGTTGCACTCTTGTGTGCCATGAAGGATACCCAAGAAAATCTAGAGTAGTCATCAGTAACTACTAAACAATAGGCATCTCCGAACGTTGTTTTGTGCTTCATAGGTCCAAAAAGGTCCATATGAAGACGTTCGAGAGGCATGCTGACAGTGTTGATTTTCTTCAAAGGGTGAGACTTCTTTGTTTGCTTCCCTTTTTGGCACGAGACACAGATATCTTGTAGGTGAAAACTTCGAACAGGCACACCATTTACAAGATTATTTTTCAACAAATGGTTCATCTTCCTCAAGTGAATGTGTCCCATTCTTCTGTGCCAAGATATAGACTCCTTTTCCGTGGCTTTTGAGACAAAGCAAGTGACTTGTGCAGATGTAGTAATCGCCTGGCTCATGTCGAGAATATAAAGATCATTAACTCTCGGAGCCGATAAGAGAATCCATTCTTGTGGAATTTTGAATCCAGGTTTCAGCACATAGCAGCCGGCATCATCAAAATGCACAGTGAATTTCTTATCGCAGATTTGCGACACACTGAGAACATTGTGATCAATTTGCTTCACATAATTGATCTTATCAAAGCACACGATGCCGTTGGAGATACTTCCCTCTCCCGTGATAAAACCTCCTTTGTCACCCGCAAAAGCAACATACCCTCCTCTAATGTTTCTCACGTCGTATAGGAGCCGTAAGTCGCCAGTCATGTGCCTGGATGCTCCACTATCAACAATCCAATGACTATTAATAGGTCCTCCTAGAACATCCTGCACATGTCATGTAAAAACATCAGTTGAGAATGGGGACCCAAGCCTTAGTGGTCTTGGGTCGTCCCTGAGCATCACGAAATGTGATATCAATCTCTTGATGGTTTTCAAGAACAACTGCTCCCCCTGAATTGTCACCCGACTTAGGTAACCAAGTTCGTCTTTGCCTACCAGTTTTTGAAGATTCTGGTTTTACAGGTTGTGACACACTTGGTTCCCTTTGAACTGTTTTAATCTCAGATTTTAAAGCTTTTTCAACAGTTTTCATGTTCTTACGTCGTTGTTTAGTTTCTTGTTCTTTTACAGTTCGTTTATCTTGTTTAGGTGAAACTGACCGACGTTGAGGATGAACTGTTTCAGGTGGAGCTTTCTCAACAAATTTACTCTTTGGAGCATTTGGGCAGTTTCTGATGATGTGCCCAATTTCTCCACATTTAAAACATGTTCTCCTTTCAATAGATTTTGGAGAACTTGATTGACCACAAGATGTCGAACTCGTGGAACCCGAGGTACTAGCCTTTTCATCACACCCATTTGTGCGTTGAGTGTAATTGTTATCACTGTTACGCTTTAAGATTGTTACTTGTTTTACAAAATCCGTGTTAGATTTGTTTTCAAAAGTTTCAATCTTATCAGTACCCTTGGATGACACGAACTTGACATCTTTTGCTTTCTTTTGAAAACGAGCTCCTTTTGTTTCAGACTTCATCTGAGAGACTTTATGCTTTTGAGCTCGTTTGACTGGTTGTTTACCATTAGAAGCAGCAGGTTGTTGAGTGGTTGAAGATTTTTGTTTACCAAACTGTTTTCTAATCTCAGCCTTAGGAATTGGATCACATTGTGTTACCACAATTCCCGGAAGTGTTTTTCCCAAAAATTTGTTTGTGTTGTCTTCAAAGACTTTGTCAATCAAAGATTTATTTACATTTTTAATTGGGAAAACATGATCTGAGTAGATTTTATTATCTCCAACCAAAGTGTACAACACATTACTGCTTTTAACAGTAGACACACATGTCTTATCAACTTTGACAGGATTAATCACTTGTTTCTGAACAGGTTGCACGACAGGAGTAGGAGGATCACAAAGAATATGATTCTCAATTGGAATTTCTACTTCTTTTGTTTCATCAAGTGATTCATCCTTGTTATTCACATCTGGTTCATCATCTGAAGAATCATAGTCCTCAATGATTGGAGGACTTTGCTTCACGGATGATGACGTTTCTGGTTGCTTAGACGATGAATTTTCCGGTTTGAACCCTAGGCCAGTAGCAAATTCCTCAACATCTAGAGGCACACTGGGTTCATACCGAGGCATTTCCTCCTCATCAGGCATCTTGGTATAATTGTTCATCAAAGGGGGCGGACATTTCTTGTACCCTATGCCTTTCTGATTTCCCTTTGGTTGTTGAACATCGATGATGTGATCAAGCACAAATTGGGAGTTAGAATAACTATCCAATTTCTGTTTGATCGCATCATGCTCGCATTGGGCAATGGCTAATTGCTTTTTAGTTTCTTCCACAATGTTAATGTATTCGTTTATACTTACTTGCTTGTGGTAAACTACTTTGTTAACCTCAGACACGTTTTTCTTTAATGTTTCTATTACAGATTTAAATTCTTTTTCATTCCGAGTTAAAGCCATGTTTGCCTCTTTGCATTTCGACAGTTCAATAACCAAATTCTGATTATGACTATGAAGCTTTTCTGATTCAAGCTTCATATCAGCACATGTTTCACAAACAATAGGAGCAGGAGGTTCAGAATTTACCTGACTAGAAGAGGCTGAACCATTTGCCATAAAGGCAGTTTGAAAAGAAAAAGCTCCATCTTCAGAAAATAGCTTCTCCATTTCCTTTGATGCGGTAGCAGCCTTCCTAATCAGAATTGATTTCTGACATTTAAGCTCATCAGCTTCATTCAATAGATCCTGAATATCATCATCTCCTTCCTCCTTCTTATCAGGCTCTGAGTGATTATCGCCAGAAACAGAGCCTTCTTCATCTGAGCTTCCAGAATAACCAGAACTATCATCACTTCCAGAAGACTCTTCTTTATGAACATGCTCAATGATCTTTGCATAAAGAGCTGTTCCACTTCCCTGATCACCTTCACCAAACTGCACTGACCAGTCACAGCCCTCATCAGCTTGAACAGCCAAGGCCCGATTGGTATTTGAAGATCCAAGCTGGCCCTGATTGTTATTAACTGCCACCATCCTCCTCTCACGGTTTTCATTCACATTCGTCGTACTCGTCTGGTTTCTGAAGGGGTTGTGATTGCCGTGTTTTGTTGGTAAAGTGCACTCACGTTTGAAGTGCCCTTTATTACCACAGTTGAAGCATGTAACGGCGTTGATATCAAACCCATACTTCGTATCTTTCTTTCCTTCTAACGAAGTTCTACCAGTACGAGCCATGAAGTCTTTGGCCCTTCTAACCGCACTTGCAAAAGCCCACTTGATATCCATCAACTCCATTTCTTCCTTGTCGATCTGTTGGTAGTCTTCATTGGTCATATTGATGTTTCCAAGCTGACCTACTACCAAACCACAGTAAGCACTGACCATGGTGTTGATAATTTCCATATGCTCCTTAGCAACTTCAATGCTAAGGTGTGAAAGATTTGAGTTGTCGACTCGGATTGTGTTAGGATTTTGGGGTTGAGGTTTAGGATTGCTTGCATAATGAGCTTGCTGTTGTTGTTGTTGTTGAGGTTGTGGTTGTGGCTGTGTTGGGACAGGAATGTAAGACCTCGGATCAAATTGAGGTTGTGGTGGAGCAGCTGTTGACTGAGGAAATGGAAAGGAACTTGTGTTGGAGACAAATGCAGTCTGCAGTTTAGGTTGCTGAGCTGCAGCTGCTCTTGCTAGAGCATCGAAACCCGGAAGATACATTTCTGTATTTTGAGGGGCGGGAGCTCTCTTGGCTTTCCTGATTTCTTCATCATTTTTGTGTTCCAGTTTCTGAATAAACTCATAGATGTTGACTTGATCTAGAGTTCCAGTATGCTTCAACAGCTCAATGAAAGAGCTCCACTTTGGAGGTAAGGCGTCAGCAAACCTACTCACCATGTCTTGTTGAGTAGAGACAACTCCATAAGCACACATCTCACTAATCAAATGATAGAAACGTGTGGTCATATCATTCAGAGTCTCGTTTTCCAAAAACTGAAAAGATTCAAACTCTTTCTTCAACAAATCATGCCGAGACTTTCGAGCAGCTGCATTGCCTTCTCCTCTAGCAACTAAGGCATCCCACAATGTTTTCGTGGTCTTGCAATATGAGAACTGATGGTAGATGTCTTTGTTGAGTGCTTGAGTAAGTGTGGCAAAGGCCTTTTTCTCCAATTCATAACCCTTCTTGTCATTTTCAAGCATATTGGCATAACCCTCAGAAGTGGACGCAGCAGTCTCCAGATTTTCATTGAATGCATTGATAAAACACGTCCAAAGATCGGTGCTTTGCCCTTGGACATACGTGTGAAAGCGGTTTTTCCATGATGGAAATTCATTCATATGATTTAGCTTTGGTGGACGATTGTTACTGCCCGTTTCGCTTTCACTGATCAAAAGGTTTTGAATGCTTTGACTTTGATTGGATACCAAAGCCCATTGACTTGGACTGATTGATGGAGCAGGAAACATACTCTTTGCCCAAGCTGCAGCAGACGTTAGTTCTTGACTATTAGATTGTGAGTCCAAACTCCAATCCCAAGGACTTGTACAACTCATTTTGATGAAATAATAATTGAGAACCTTCACAAACACAAACTGTTAAGTTTAAACAGACAAGAATTGAAAGATACTGACTTGTTCGAAAGATCGAGACTTGTTCGAAGGATCAACAGTGATCGAAAGATTACTGTTGAGTTTCGAGCAAAGTCTTCGAAAGATTCACAATGAAAGATCCTTATCTTTCGAGCAATTATCACGAAAGATTCACAATTCGAAAGATCTTTATCTCTCGAATACTGATCTCGAAAGATTCACAATGAAAGATCCTTATCTTTCGAGATGAATCCTTATCTTTCGGACAACTAACTTTCGAAAAGATTCCAGAAACGAAAGATAATGCTTAGACTTCGAAAGACTACTCGAAAGATGCCAATCTGTCGAGCTGTCTCTGATCGAAAGATGATCTTTCGAAATCGAAGGATATCTTTCGGAAGCTTCTGACACACTGACACGATGGGACAGGTTGGTGAAAAAGGTGATGGGTTGGTGAAGTTAACTTTCGGCAAAAGGAATGGTCAGACCTCACCTTTTCCCACCAACTCTGATTTTGAAATAAAATATTCCAAAAATGGAACACCTTATCCAGAACCAGTTACCGGAGATATGACCGGAATTTTCGCCGGAAAATACCAAATTACTTAAAAACAAGTTTTCAAGTTACCCAACCCAACCTTGAACACTCCCAAAGGTTTAGAAACCGTTTTTCAGTTAAGAAAAGCAAGAAAAACCACCAAAATGGGTGCTAAGCCAAGTGTCCAAACACACCAAGAACTCGAACAACCCGGTTTTAAACAAGGTAAAGAGCCAAGCTCTGATACCACTTGTAGGTCCCTTCACGGAGGATGACGAACCTAAACCTTGTTATACAAACCTACTAGCGAGTGCGGAATCCAAGCTAGTAAGCAAACCGAGATGAAGCAAGTAGAGAAACAAACACACAAGAGTTCACCGATTAACACCACTGTATTAATACGTATGAAGGTTCCAGTTACAAGCACAATGTTTACAAATCTAACTTGCAAACTCTCAAGTATGTGTGTGTGTTCTTGACAGAATGCTCTCAAGCTCTCGAGTATATCTTTCTGTCTGTGTGTAAGTCTCTCTTTTTTTTGAAACACAACACACTGCATGGGTATATATATACCCATACACAGCAGGTCTGACCGAAGGATCCGATAGATGGTCCGAAGGATCATCTTTCGAATACGATGCTTTCGAAGGATCAGCAAGGACCTCGAAAGATTGTCTTTCGAGGTCTATCTATCGAAGCATATCTTTCGAGGTGATCGAAGGATCTACATTATCCTTCGATCACTCATCCTTCGAGTCAGACAACTTACATCAATTTTACTAACTGTTGCCAAGTCATACCAGGAGGACGGTTTACTTGGTCAACTTACAGGACTGACAAGGACATCGTTTACATCGTGACCGAATACAGACAAAGTACAGACACAAGTGCATAAACAATGGTGGATGTACTTTTACAAAGTTCAGTTTGTTATTAACTTATCGAACTGAGCTTCATGTCTTTGTGAAGTTTGAAGTGTTCAAGATTGGGCATTGGAAATCCAATGTTTCTTTCTGCTACCGGTTAGGTTTGAAGATTAATGTATCGAGCGATATTCCTACATGTGGTTGTAGGTCGGTTCGCGTTAATTTGATTCGGGAGTAGTTTGAGGGGGAGGATCTACAGTGTTCGATGTTGGATTCTTCGGGTTTCTCAAAGCGGCCTTAAGTGATCATCAGCAAGTCTTTGATTAGAAGGGTTGAAGATCGCTGTGCTCTACCTAAAAGATCAAGTCTCAGCCAAAGTTGAAAGCTGACATGATATCTTCAGTTAAAGGGGAGTCTCTAAGTGCAGTATCCGGTGATTGAAGATTATCGATGCCACACAGAACTGATGCAACAGTTAAGGGGGAGACTGTAACTGCAGTTCCTTCCGGGTAACTGTCGCTTATCAGTTCTGGTCAACCAAAGCAGAAGTCCAAGTTAAAGTCAACCATAACGAAGAATTCAAGACCACATGAAGACCTGCATTGATCAAGGGGGAGTTTGTTAATGCACTTTTGGTGATAAGTGCAAGGCTTCCAACATTTAGGGTCTTTATTGAACAAGTGTCCAAACTTAGTCCCAAGAAGTTCCTAGGGACAATTTGTCCCATTCCTAGGGAGAAGTTTTGTCTGAGTTTTGGTGTAGAATTGGTTTGTCCGAGGTTTAGTCCCTAGCCTATATATATGTGTGTATTGTGTAGATTAGGGCAACGATTTAGAGAAAGCTTTGTGCAACTCTTGAAGCTTTGTGCACCTCTCCCACTCGTTCATTCTTCTGTGTGAATTCTAGAGAGAGAGAGAGACTATGTGTTAGTGAGAGAAAGCTAGGGTTTAGATCTTTGTGATCTAAACCAGCTTGTAGATGATGTATACTCCTTTGGTTTGTGTAATCTGTGATGTCTGATTCATAATAAAGAGTTCATCTTCTACATATTTCTATCTTGTTCTTCATATTTTGTTCTTCATGTCTTGAATCAAGTGCAATGTTTGATGTTCGTCATCGATCCGGTGCTTTCACACTTTTATTAAAAAAACAAATAAATAAATAAACACCTTACACGAGGACTAATTCAAAAACAAAAAAAATATAGCAATCCATTTATATAAGTTAAAATCCATTACCTGGGATATCCACATGTTGAGTACCCCAAAAACTGAAGTAATCAGCATCTCACATAAGCCCTAATTCGAAAGCCAAGAACCCAAAAACTTAAATGGATGAAAAAGTACAACAATCCTTTCATATGAGTTTGATTGAACATAGTTAGAATCTATTACCTGTGAAACTAACCTATTAAATCCACGCACATTGATCAATATTTTGAACAAATAGAAAGACCAAGAAGGATGTGGTGAATACCCAGATGATGCATCGCTTATCAAATTTCAAAATAAAAGCTGAAATTGACATGTTGGTTACCTTAATCGCTAGGGCTTATGTTGAGAAACTCTAATAGATTCTTTAATGCAATAGTGTGATGAAATCGGTTGTGATACGTCAGAAGTGATGTCGAACACTTGATAATCTTGAAGGGTGAAGAGGAAATGTCGTGGGAGAAGCAACAACGACTGCTAGGTTTTTGGGAGAGGAGCGGGAATTCAAATTGGTGATATGAGATCCGCATATGGTGCATGAATGACTCTACTACCTAATTACCGATAATTTTGTGAAAGATAAAAAAGGAAATTAAAGTCTAACTAAAATAAAATAAATGGACCAAAATGTAATTAGTGTTATCTACATCACATAAGATTGTACGTTATGCTTTAAAATAAAAATAACAAAATTTATTTTTTAGATATCTTAAAATGCCTAGAAATATAATTCCTAAAATTTGCAATCAGAACATGAAAGAATAATATCTAGTAATATAATTCGTAAAAATTTGAAAGATATAGAATTAGTTGTTATTTTTTTCTTTAATCACTTGTACTTGATTTGTACCTTTTAATCCGTGCATCGATATTGAACAAGACAAGTACCGAAACGTCGACAAAAATATGTAGGTCGTCATGCTATCTTTGGATTTTTTTTAAACAATATAGTTTATAAAACATGTCAAGAATATGTAAAAAAAATTATAAGTTTGTTGTGGAAGGGTGAGTTGTAACTAATTATCTATAATTATGTTAAAAACTCAGGGATTTAAGTGTAATAAGTTTAGGAGCTAAAAAATAAATAGCGTTTAAAAGACCAAACTACCCTTATTTTAGGGGTCTTTTTATAAATAAATGGGGGGAAAAGTTCTTATTTTTTGGGTATCTTAAAATGCCCTTGTCTCATGCATTATAATATAGTATAGTATAGATGTATGTATCTTGTAGATTTACACATATGTGCAATATGAAATAAGAAATCGTCAAAATGTAAATACTAGTAAAAGTTCCACCCCAATGACAACAAGAAAATGCATATACTACAAAATTTATAGCAGTATTGGATTCAATTACACATACTAGGCCCTATTTAATAAAATTCAATCTATATATAGATTAAAAAAAAAGGAACCAAACGCAACTATGCATTTAGTGTTTTTTTTAAGTTAACGCAATTTGTTAGAGAAAAATAAAATTATCAAAACGTTAAAGGTGTATCATATATATATATATATATATACTATAAGAGTTAAAATTAAAAACTATAATTCCATCATCAATTAGTCTTGCTATAATCTCCTTTTTTATCAACAACCAACAACAGCCAAATTCATTCAACACCCAAAAATCAAAGCGAAGCAAGTAGCTACAATCTCTTGGAAATGGTTATAATCTTACTGGAAATCTCCGCACTTCATGAAATCTAGCATTCATATCTTCATCTTCTGAACAAGAAGACAACCAAAACTCATCATCATCAGAGAACAATGATGATGAGGTGATGGTGTTTATGTCAAAAACCTCGTGTGATTCTTCGACCTCATCGATATCATCATCATCAGGCAATCCTTTTAAGAAAGGATGCTTTAACAACATGTTAGCAGATAATCTACACATAACCTTTCTACACAAACATTTCTCCAAGAAACTCCTCCCTTCGGCAGACAAACGGCTAGAAACAGAAAACAAGTCACGTCCATCACCAATCCGACTTATCATCTCATTAACACCCAAATGCTGATATGAACACCAAAGCGGTTTTCCAGTCAACATCTCATAAACAATACACCCGACCGCCCAAACATCAGCAGGCTTTTCTTGAACACCATTAACCACAACTTCAGGTGATAGATACATAGGTGTACCCCTCCAACAAGGCCCATAATTATTCAATTTATTTTTCTTAACGTGCTTCATCCTCTTTGCCGATCCCAAATCGCCAATTTTAGCAACAAAACCACCAGTTTTACCTTCATTGGCTACTAGCAATACATTTTGGGGCTTCAAATCACAATGAACATACCCTCTTTTATGAATGTGACTCAACCCGCGAAGAATGGATCGCGCATGTCGCCTCACATCCAATTCTGGCAATCCGTTTCCATTTGAGCTCTTGATTGCATCGGCTAAGGTTCCACCAGAACCATACTCCAACAACATGTTATACACCATCCGACCGCTCTCCCCGCTGGTGATTTCTTCCCCAAAACACTTGATCACGTACGGACAACCGCTAATATTATCCATAACCTCTTTCTCCTTCTGAATTGAACCCGAAGCAGAAACCTCAGCAGATTTCACGGCCATAACCGGTGGATAGAAGCTGTATCTGGATTTATAGTTGTTCAAATTTGCAATGAAAACACAACCGAAACTGCCTTTTCCGATCATTACACCTCTGACCCATGCAGCACCATCTCCATACATCTTTTGTGCATGCTTCGTCCAATCTTCTTGCTTACTTCTTTTTCCTTCATGATCCTTGTCTCCACCAAACAAGCGTCTTTTCATCGTCGTCTTCGACTCCTGTAAGTTCATTTTCATGCAAACTGATGCGTAAAACGTAAGGTTTTTGTGAAACAAATTATGCAAATTATACGTTGTGGGTATTGGTGTTACAATTGTGTGTGTGTATGTAAAAGCGATGAAATTAGAAGTCTAGAAGGATGATCAGTGGTGAGCTTAATTAGGGTTAGGGTTTAGTAGAAGAAAGCGTATGGAATGGATATTGGTTTGTTAATGGTCGAAGTGCGGATGAAAGCTTATAAATGAAGGTATATATCGCACAGAATAACGGTTTTTTAACCTGCCTTCACGGTCAAGTTTTATCCTATTCTTAGGAAAATGTTTTCTTTAGAAAATAATAAAAAGAACATCATATATAGTTTAATTAAAAATTAATAATTAACACTACATTAGTATACAAGCCAAGGTAGCATAGTGTAATTCACTTGAACATGAGTTTTTAAGATAACTCTATTAATCTCATTTAAGGTATGTTTTATTATAAAACTGTTACGAGTGATTATTGCTATCTTTGTTTTAATATAAAGTTTCGTTATAACCGCGTTGTATGTGATAATATACAACTCATCCAAATATAGTCAGAACAACTAATCAAAACCCTTTTAGGTTTTTGTTTCTTTTTTGTTTGATGTTTTTCATTTTTAAATTTACTAAATAGATAGTTTTTAAACTATTTTATTTATATAATAAGGGAATAGTTTTAATAATAACTAAAAAGTGTTAAAGTTTTTGTTGTGGTTTAACTCTGAAAATTATTAATCTTTTTTATATAGAAAATGTGAGTAAATGGTTTGCTTGTGAGTTGGCCTCGCTTCACAAAGCCATCACACCCGCTAACTCTTTGGTGCTCATCCTCTTTGACCCCTTCTTTAACAAGCCTACGCATTGTTTAGCGTTCTTTTAAGGTGACTTGGTAGTGGGTGCCAAGTCACTATACATGGTCTAACAGAAAAGCGTAATAACCACAAATATCTCAAGATACAATTACGATTTTGGAAACTGTAGGACCGTGTTTCGGGACCGAAACCGTGATTATCATGTGATTAGTTCATAGACGGGAAGATTAGAAACGGATGAAAAACTTACTTGTATAGGTTAAGTAGCATAACAATACAAGCCGGCCCGATTAACAAGCTAACCGATCCTTACCAAAGGAGTACACATCCGGGGAGAGACCAAGTGGTGATCTCTCCCTCTGAGGTCTAACACTTCCTAAAGCTTCAAGTGTTGGAAATGACTTGGGGTTGCTATTTATAGGCACACCCCCTTGTCTTTCAAACACACACGGTCTAACGAATAACCTCTCTTTTGACCATTTCAAACGAGCGAGTCTATACACGTTCGTTAGACCGTTTCACTAACTATTACAAAATCAACATAAAATAAATCTAATCTATTCGAACAGCATCGAACACAAAATCTGCATTAACAGTAACTTACTCATAACAAGATCTCTATTGATCACTCGGATTTAAAAGAACACAAAAAAGTTTAGTAAAAATTATGTCTTTTGTTTAACATAATCCATAAGTATAAAACCACCAAGTTAAACGGTTAATTTTCGTTCCCGATATAGAGTTAAGATGCAAACAAAACAAGACCTTGCTAGGAGATCATTATTGTCAAACAGTTAAATTAGTTTAATATATGAAGGTATGCATCTATGTATACGTAGATATATGTGCACCATGAAATAAGAAATGGTTAAAATGTAAATACAATTAGTAAGTTCCACCCCAATGCCACCAGGAAAATGTATATACTACGAAATTTATAGCAGTGTTGGATTTAATTACAAATACTAGGCGCCTGTTTAACCAAATGATAAAACACAAAAAAATATAGTTGTGATATGCCTAAAAAGGATACTGACACGTATTTTAAATCAATGGAAAACCATAAAAAAAAACTAACAGTGACATTGGTCCCGATGGTATTGACACCGATACTGATGTTGTTCGATTTATTACGACACCGGTACCCAGCATAGTTTACAGTTTACGATAAATATTTTATTTTGAATAATGTTTCGTTCACAACAAAATTTAAATCAAAATGTAGATAGAAAAGGAACCAAACACAACTACTGTTTAGTGATTTTTTAAGTTGACAAACACAATTTATTTGAGAAAAATAAAATTATCAAAAGGTTAAATGAGTTAAAGGTGTATGATATATACAGTATAAGGTTGAAACTAAAATTAAAAAAAAGTATTAAAATTTCTTTTTTTAAATTATTTTGTAATGTATATATAACTAGACTTTTGACCCGTGCCGCGCGTTGCGGCGGCAACAACGTGTTTACGACTACGTTACACGTGTTACGATGATGACATTAACATTTAATGCCCGTGCTGACTTATTACACACGTTATATCCAAGACATTAGTACAATAATTATTAAAAACTCTATTTTAGCGAATCTTATAAAATAAACTAAATCTTCCATTTCCGATAACTTACAAATTAGAAATATTGTATGTAAAATGTACAAATATATTTTTTATTTCACTTTATTTTTATCAAAAGAAAAACTACAAAGTGAAAATGATGATAGAGGCTTTTAAAACAATCCTTTTATTAATTATTTTGAGAAAACTAATGAATTACTTCTGAATTTTGAGAATTTATATTTTTTATCAGGATTTTAATAAATATTATTAGGTTAATACAACTGGATTTTTAAAACCATCAAACAAAATTGCCACCATTCACTCTCTCCCTCCCTCTATTATTTCCTTTCTCCCCACACTGCCACCGTCGTAGCCACACCACCTCCACACTCCAAGTCCGCCGCAGCCACTACCACAATCTCTCACCAAGTTCCAATATTTTTTTTCTCCAATTCTCTAGCTTCCATTTCTCTTTGAAAACCCTATTTTTCTCTCTAAAAAATCCAAACTTTTAGCACATCAACCCACTGAAAGAACAAATCTGAAAAAATGGATAGTGGAGGTGGTAGTGGTTGTAGTACCTGGCGATGGCGTGGTTGTGGTTGCGGTTGCGGTTGTGGCTGCGGTGGTGAAACCGCCTCTTAGCGGCGGTGGTGGCGGTAGAACCCATTGGGGGATGTTGTAGTGGGTGGAGAAAACGCCCTCCGAACAAATGTACCTTTAAGGGCCAGGTAAAATCATGCAGTGAAAGTTAAAAAAAATATGAAGCGTTGTGTTATCTGTCCAACTTAATACGGAGCCGGAGGTCGACGGTGGTTCACCGCTAAGGTGGACAAGGAGGAGGTCTGTAAAAACTGTTTGGGTGGACCTGGAAATTTGTACCGTGTTTGTCTAAATGTAGGCTGAAATGAAGCTCTAAACAAAGGGTAAAGTTGTAATTTGTGTCGGTGGCACTGTAGCCACTGACCTTTATTTTTAAGATAATATAAATAGGGTTATTGGATTTTACCACCCCTACATATTGGCTATTGGCCGCGATCACCCTCAACTATTTACTTTGACACCCGTCAACCCCAACTTAACACTAAGTATGTTCTGTAACCACGTTGTTAACTCACCACTAACTTTTGATCTTGGTACTATACTTTTCGGGGTGTCAGAGTGATCTTAGAAAGGTTTTAGGGATCTTACGACACCCCAAAAGTATAGTAACAAGATCAAAAGTTAGTGATTAGTTAACGGCGTGGTGACAGAACACGCTAAGAGTTAAGTTGGGGGTGACAGGTGCCAAAGTGATAGTTGAGGATGGCAGCGGCCAATAGCCTACCTGTCACACCCCTAATTTCCACGTGTCACCGGTGGGCCCGGTGGGGGATTATCGTGACGTAGTTGATATCGTCATAGTCAAACAACACAAATTATAATGCACAGCGGAAGCAAAGATAGAATTATTTCAACTTAAAATTTATTGTAATATCCAAGTATCACAAAATGTCGAAATAAAATCCACAGGCAGAATGAAACAAAAAGGAAACTTCATTTCAACAGACTTCATGCATCCTAAGCTTGCGAGACTTCTATGGATGCTTAAGGAGTGACCAGCCTATTTCGCGTAGTACCTGCACTTAGTCTTTTTGGAAAATACGTCAGTTTACACTGGTAAATACAATTCAACTGACTCACTTTGAAAAACGTTTAAAATTGATTTAAATGCACGTGGCATAAAACTTTTTATAACTTGGGATAATTATTTGCTTAATAATCTTGTAAAAGAATTACATGTTTGTTCTGCGTTCAGTAGCCCGGGTCGCGTCGGGTTAAAGCTCAATAGACACACCACTTAATATAAATCGCCGCGAGACTCCTCCCGTGCCGACGATTATATGCAATAAAATACACTACGGGTGTACGCCTACACCCGTGTGCTAAGGTCGTGGCCATTCATGGAATGATGCCAAGGATATCCGGGACATGGTCATTAAACCCCCAAAGGCGTTAAACAAACAAAACAGCATTTTCAAACGAGTTAATTTGACAGCACTTAACCATCAATTGGTTAAGGTCAATTCCCCGACCAAGCGGTATTTTATATACCGTACCCCAAGCCCGTATAGGGAAAATAAGTTAAATGTATTTACCTGAGCAAGTATAAACCAAATATAACGAGTGCAAGTAGCTTTTACTGGGCTCCTAGATCTGGAAATTAAGGTTTTAATAACCTATTAGAATCCTAACGGATCTTAAGCTTAGACCGGTTAGTTTTATATAAAGATTACGGTTTTAAACGCACAATAAGGCGAAGACCGTTTAAGAACGTGGTTTTGACCCAACAAGCTTGCACACTTGTTTTATATGGGTAATATAATCACATTCTGAATTTTGAGACCAAAAAGATATGGTTTGACCCGTTTCGGCTATAAGGGTCAAATTAACCACATAAGCCGATCCGAACGCGTATAATGCGTAAGGAGTAACCATATGAGTTAAATACAAGTTTCTGAAGTTATTATGCTTAAAATATGTTGTGATATCAGAATGATAACTTCCATTATGCCCCAAATGATTTTTAAACCAAACTATGCCTCATAAGGGCGTTTTGGTCATTTTCTAAGGTGTAAAAGAGTTAAATTAATGACCTGAGTTACAGGTCTGATTTCATTAGTAAATATACTTAATTTACTAAGTTATAACAGTAGGGTATCAAAATTATGTGAAATTTATTATCTTTAACCTTACTATGCACCGTAGGGGCATTTTGGTAATTTCACAAGTGCCAAAAAGGTCAATTCTGGAATTCTGAGTTCAAAACATTTTCCTACTGTTTAAAATATAAAAACTTGCTAATCACATCAGTAGGTTCAATCCCTTAGGCTTAATAAGGTTCTAATGCACACTTATGTGTTAAAAAAATGCCTAAAAAAGCGATTTGGAGCCATTTCCGGGTTTTCTGTAAAAAGCTGATATTTTTAATATTCTAGAAGGCTCAAAATAATTTATTTATCATAACAAATCAGTAGAAATTGGTTTGAGGTCAAAAGGTTTTGTAAAACTCATTTTATGGCTAAAAAGGGCAAAACCGGCATAAACCGAATAAACCTTAGAACACTAAGTTATGCTCAGCCTAAAAATCAATAAAAATCTTCAAAATTCCCAAAATATTATTTTATAACAGTGGGTAAAAAGTTTAGTATAAAATTTGGGTTTTAATAGGCTATACGTAATTTACGCCATTTAATTAGTAAAGAAGCTCTTAATTACGCTATTGAGCATAACTCTTAATCTAGACCTCAAACTGACTTCAAATTTTGGGTGCAAGTTTATAAATTAGCAACTAAGGTGCCTACCCTTTTACATTTTCAAAAATCACGTTTTAGGGTCAAATGGGCATAATGGTCAACATATAAGCAATTAACGGAAACATGCATGTGAATAGGATATCTATTGAACCGGGTTGTATAAACTCAGAGAGTTATACTAATATGAAAATAGGTTCAAAAGAAGCTCTAAGGCAATCCTAATCTTGGCTTAAACGGGTCAGAACTGAAAGTCAAAGCAGAAGTCAAACTTTGCGACTTTCGGTTCCAAGCCGAGCCTAAACTGAAAATTGTCGAGTTGAACATGTTGGAACATGTTCTTACATTAATTACCAAGTTATTTTAATGATCAAACAGATTGCATGTAACCTACATTGCTAATTTTAAGTTAATTTGAAGTTAAGCGTTCTGTTGACTTTTTTATAGTTAGCTTTGACTCGACAATTTGCATGCTTAAAGTGGGAATCTGGAAATACCCTTTTAAGGGTTTGTTACCCACATAATTACCTACTTAAAGGTATCTTTAATTCGTGATTTGACAGAGCACATTATAAGTAATCACGAAGTCAAACCTTAATTACGATGGTTTGACTTTTAGCTAATTAACTAAGCTAAAAGTAATTAGAGGGGTTTAAGGACACTTACAAGAGTCCTAAGAAGAATTATGGAGCCTAAGAAAACTTGGTGATGTCCAGAGAAGCTCCAAGAGATCTTGAACAAGAGTGCCAAGTGAGCAAGTGAAAAATGGTTACAATACAAGCTCCTCTTATAGTAAGCCAAGTGCCTTAGGATCTTGCCAAGTAACTCTAGGATAGTTAGGAGATGATCCCAGGTGACCCTATAAGACTAAATACTGCCTAGCAAGCCCCTGGTTTCAAATATTTACGTTTTAAGTCGGTTAACAGGTTGAACAGGCAGCTGTCCAAAATCTGCTGCCAGCGACCACCTTACGGACCGTAAGCACATGGCCTTGCGGTCCGTATGTGTTTCTTACGGACCGTAAGCTTAAATCCTTACGGTCCGTATCCGACCTTGCTGTAAGCTCCCAGGTATCCTCCTTACGGACCGTAAGCCTAAGGCTTTGCGGTCCGTAACCGATGGCCAGAGGACAAAATTTTGTGAGCTTTTAAGTCTTAACCAATCAATCAAACTAACTCCGAAATCAGTCCCTCGTTTTCAGATGTGGGACCATCTTGATCAGCTATTGCATGCCTAGCATGCTCTTACATGTTTCCCATTCAATTTCAACTCTCGAGGGTCTTGCAAAGTGACGGAGATTACCAAGAATGAGTCTTGGATTCTCATAATAGTTGGCCAAGGAAAATAATTATATTGATTCCTTTTTACAAGGATTTTATTTAACATTTTCAGTAGTAACAACCTATAATTCCAAAGTCCTTAATAAAGATGCAACTTTATTTATTTGAGAGCAGCCGGTTATCATATAAGATGATTTTCAAAAGATTTAAGGATCTTGGGATTTATAAAAATTCGGGTCGCTCAGAGGTGTTTTAATAACATGCCGTCCTCGGGTCGTTCAGAGGTATTTTAAATAACATGACGCCCTAAAAATCCTACCAAACATCTTTTATTTAATCCGGCTTTTCTGACACGTCTGTCTCTCGTGACACGTGTCTTTATTTCAATGGACAGGAATTTCCGAGGTGTTACATCCTCACCCCCTTAAAAGAAATCTCGACCTCGAGATTTACTGAAACAGTTGAGGGTATTTCTCTTGCATTTTGGACTCTAACTCCCATGTATATTCAGGACCTCTACGAGCATCCCATTTTACCTTGACAATAGGCACAAGCTTTCTCCGAAGCTTCTTTACCTGTCGATCCTCAATTGACACAGGTTTTTCCACAAATTTTAAGCTCTCGTCTATATGCACATCCGTGTGTGGTATGACTAGCGACTCGTCAGCTAGACATTTCTTTAGATTGCAGACGTGGAATACATTATGAATACCATCGAGCTCCTCAGGTAAGTTCAACTTATAAGCCACTGATCCTACACATTCGATGATCTCGAAAGGTCCTATATACCTTGGGCTTAACTTACCTTTCTTGCCAAATCGCATCACCCCCTTCCAAGGTGATACTTTGAGCAAAACCTTATCGCCAACCTCAAACTTGAGAGGCTTTCGCCTTTCATCCGCATAGCTCTTCTGCCTATCTCGAGCAGCTTTCAGGCGGTCGCGAATTTGGACAATCTTGTCCGTTGTCTCGAAGACTAAGTCAGGACCTGATAATTGCGTATCTCCCACTTCTGCCCAGCAAATGGGCGTTCTGCACTTTCTACCATATAGTGCCTCGAAAGGCGCAGCCTTAATGCTAGTATGGTAGCTATTATTGTAGGAGAATTCGACTAACGGTAAATGCCTGTCCCAACTTCCTCCTAGATCAATCACACATGCACGCAGCATGTCTTCCGACGTCTGAATGGTACGCTCACTCTGCCCATCCGTCTGGGGGTGGTAAGCCGTACTGAAATTCAATTGAGTGCCCAGAGACTGTTGGAAACTCTTCCAGAAATGAGATGTGTATCTAGTATCCCGATCCGAGATAATAGATACTGGCACACCATGCAAGGCCACAATCTTATCTACGTACAATTGGGCTAGCATGTCAGAGCTGAAGGTCTCTCTAATGGGCAGGAAGTGTGCTGACTTAGTCAGTCTATCAACTATGACCCATATAGTATCATTTCCCTTCGGCGTCTTAGGCAATTTGGTGATGAAGTCCATCGTCACCATTTCCCATTTCCAAGTGGGAATTTCAGGCTGTTGCAGTAAACCTGACGGCTTCTGATGTTCAGCTTTGATCTTAGCACACGTCAAGCATTTAGCTACATAAGCAGCTATAGACTTTTTCAAGCCTATCCACCAATAATTCGGCTTTAAATCCTGGTACATCTTATCAGCTCCAGGGTGGACAGAATACTTGGAACTGTGGGCTTCCTTGACGATAACATCACGAAGTCCTCCATGTACAGGAACCCATATTCGTCCATTTAATCTCAACATTCCATCTTTATCGTAGGACAACTGTTCTTCAGTTACTCCTAATTTCTCCTCGGAATAGTTAGCTTCCAACACAGCTTCCTTTTGTGCAGCTAACAACCTTTCATTCAAGCTGCTTTTAATTTCAATGCTCTTGGCATTGATCCTTATCGGCTTCACTCTTTCCTTCCTGCTTAAAGCATCTGCGACTACATTGGCCTTGCCTGGATGGTACCTTATTTCACAATCATAATCGTTCAAGGTTTCCATCCATCGTGGCTGTCTCATGTTCAAATCCTTCTGATTGAACAGGTGTTGAAGGCTCTTATGGTCGGAATAGATTACACACTTCGTCCCATACAAATAATGCCTCCAAAGCTTAAGTGCAAATACAACGGCGCCCAACTCCAGGTCATGGGTGGTGTAATTCTTTTCGTGCACCTTCAATTGACGTGAAGCGTAGGCTATGACCTTCCCTTTTTGCATTAACACACAACCCATCCCGGTGTGTGACGCATCACAATATACCACAAATTCTTCAATGCCTTCTGGTAGGGTCAGCACTGGTGCGTTACTCAACTTCTGCTTCAAGATATCAAAAGATTCTTGCTGCTTAGGCCCCCAATTAAACTTAAGGTTCTTACGTGTTAACGACGTTAAGGGTGCAGCAATTCTTGAGAAGTTTTCAATAAAACGCCTGTAGTACCCAGCCAAGCCTAGGAAGCTACGAATCTCTGAAGGTGTCTTTGGCTCTTGCCAATTCATAATAGCTTCTATCTTTGCGGGATCCACTTGAATTCCACGTTCGCTCACAACATGACCAAGGAACTGGACTTCGCGAAGCCAAAACTCACACTTTGAAAACTTGGCATAAAGCTTCTCTTGATGAAGCAGCTTAAGAATGCACCGAAGATGCCTCTCATGGTCAGCTAGGTTCTTTGAATAGATAAGGATGTCGTCGATGAAGACGATGACAAATTTATCTAGATAAGGCTTGCATACGCGATTCATGAGATCCATGAATGCGGCAGGCGCGTTAGTGAGCCCAAAAGTGTAACACCCCAAAAACTCGAGTTCGTTAGCTATTAGTATGTTATCACGTTTAAAAGAAAGGAATGGAATAACTAGGTTATTAAACCTAGTTAAAAACTTGGTTAAAACAAATAGGTTATGAAATTGAGTTAAATAATGAGCAAGTAACAAACATGAGGGGTGGTTTTTGAATAAAGGGAAAGTCTAAATATAAAACAAAAATAAAAACCCCCAAACACACACACCTGGGCGTGTGTGTGTTCGATCAGAGAAGAGAAAGAAAGGGGGAAACCCCTCATGAACCCTAATCAACGAAATTGGATGCGAATTGGGCTGAATTCGAACTTGCATGAGTTGAAATAGCGATTATCTAAGCAAGTTCTAGCCAAGGTAAGTCTTAATTTTCAGTTTTGATGAACAACCAAGGAGTGGGTTTTGTTAAATTCGTGGGTTTGATCTAAATCAGGATGAAATCTTGCTATGTTATCATGTTTAAGCTGAATCTTGGTTAAATTTTAGTTATCTAGTGATTTAGAATGAAACCCATGTTTATGAGTATGATAATGATTATGATGAGCATGTGTATATGGATTATTTTGATTATGTTGATGCATGTGTTACGTATTAGGTTTTGATAGTAATATGATGAAGTTGAAAATGTGATCTTGTTTGAATAAAAGGATTCATGAGGTGAATGTGGGGAGAATATGCTTAAATTGCTTGTACAATGTGCTTAAATGTTAGTGCGCACGCCAAGTGTTCGATGAACTTGCTAGATGAAGTTAGAAAGTGAAATTGTATGCAAGTTGTAAGTTTATATGTATAAAAAGCGATTGTGATGAAAGTAGTAGTTTACTAACTTGAAAAATGTGCCTTAGATGGAATTCGTACATGAATTCGGGTTGAAGGTATATGTTGGTCAAATTTATGCATTAGGAGCTTGTACATTGTGTTTGAACGGGTGAGGTTGCTATGTGGTCTACTAGTCCCTTAATTACGGTTAAAAGTGAACATGTACTAAATATACATAGCATATAACCTCACTAACCAAGGATGATGCTAGGATTATGCTAATTTGATTTTTATAAGACATGGTTGTCAAATGTAGCGTTATGAAGATATGAGTATGTGGGCATTAATTATGTGTTATGTGTGATAATGAATTTGGATTTCGAAGATATTAAATATCGTGGTTGACAAATTATGTCGTATGCATGTTAGCGAAAATCGTTGTTGGTAAGAATAGGTAAATATGTGTTAATTTGGATTACCCGATGAATTATGTGTGTTGGAAAGGATATGAAGTTGATTAGATGTTTTAATGTTTGATAGTAATGACTATGGAAAGTTAAGTATGAATTATGCGAATGATATGATTGTTACATGTACAAATGAGTATGCTAATATGAGCGTGGTTTCGATGAAATGAAAGTATAGGAATCACGTCGTGACGGACTCAAGCATGAAAGGATAACGGGTCAAGAAAAGGCGAGGAATCGGATACGAGCACGGACGTATAAGGTAAGTGATTCTGTAATCACTTCTTATGTTCGGTTGGGTGATATGGCGTTTTGATTAATTAAACATGATGGTTGAGGTCAAATATGTGTTGTAGTCTTATGTCGTAAAGGATGGGATTAAGTTGACCAAAATGCCCTTGATGGGTATTTTGGGTAAACGATTTTAATAAGTGGTTTAGAAACAAGTTATACGATTAGTGTAATGTTTTGGACAAGTATGGAAGTGGAAAGTATGGTTTTGCTAGTCTTAGATCAATTAATGCGCAAATACCCATAACGGGTCAAATAATTAGGAAATGACAATAAGTCAATAGAGCGTAAGATAAGAATTTCCTTAATCCGGATGTGGGATTTTAAGTTCATATGATAGAATATGAATTTACAAGCATGTAGGAAGAAACGGGAGGTTAAACGGGTAAACGGTTCAAAAGTTATGCGCGTTTTAGTGCGTACGGACGACGAAACGGAGCTGCAGAAAAATGCAAAATCTAGAGGGCGTCGCCGACGGGCATGGGGGCGTCGCCGACGGGCTCTAGAAAACCAGTTTTTGTGCTGACGGGTTAATTACCTGTCTACGGGTTTTTGGGCTACGGGTAAATGCAAGGCCCGTCGCCGACGGCCCTAGGGGCGTCGGCGACGGCCTTCCCAAGTCCCAAAAGCTGAAATCTTGTTATTTAAGTTAATTTATGTACCGTGGGCTTCGGTTTGATATCCGTGGACTACGGTGGACTTTCCAAACATGATTTTGATGGTTCCTTAGATGTTTATGGGCTATAAAGCTAAGTCTAAGACCCATGTTAGTGATGTATGATTATGTAAGAGGTACGCGTGATCTAGTACGTGTTTGTTAAAGTATGTACGTATGTAGATGTGTATGTATGCATGTATAAAGATATGTACGAGTGTATGCATGTACGTAACGATGTAGGAAGGGTATGTATGTATGTAGAGGTGCATGTAAGTATGCATAAAGATAGGCATAAGCATATGCGTGGATGTAAAGATGTAAGAAAGGTATATACGTATGAATGTCTTTTGCGTTTAAATGTATGTATGTTGGTGTGTAGGTAGGTAGAACGTATGTATGCGTTTAGATGAATATGGGCTCACGAGGGGATCCATACACGAAGGTATGCACGTATGTAGGTTTGTGTGAAGGCATGTAATAAGTATGTATGTATGTATATATGTATGCATGTATGTATGTATGTATGTATGTATGTATGTATGTATGTATGTATGTATGTATGTATGTATGTATGTATGTATGTATGTATGTATGTATGTATGTATGTATGTATGTATGTATGTATGTATGTATGTATGTATGTATGTATGTATGTATGTATGTATGTATGTATGAATGTAGGTATGTATGTATGTAGGTAGGAATGGATGTAATTAGGTATGCACGTACGTAGGTACGTACGTATGTATGCAGGTACGTATGTAGGACAGTTGCTATTTGTGACCGTAAAGGTATGTATCAGTTTGTATGAAAGGTATGTACGCATGCATCTAATGAAATTGAGTACTAACGGTAATAGTTGCGTGCTTGGTGAATGAAGTGTAACGCAGGAATACCAAAGAAGTCTCACTACGGATCATATGATCAGGATGGGAAAGCTGGGATGTAAAGAGTTAACGAAACGAGAAGTAAACGTGAACAAACCTTGTATGTTTATAACGCGTACTAATGATGTGAAATTTTATGTGGTGAGCGCAGGTAGTACCAGTCATGAGGATATCCAAGGATTGGAGATCGAAGATCGAGTCACTAGAGAGATTGTACGGAAACGTTGATGTACATAATGTAGCATAAGCTATGTTTTTAACTAGTAAATAAGAGGATGACGGATTTATGAGAAAGAACTGTGTTAAAGTTAAATCTTAAATAAGTTGAGGTATTTATAGTGAAAGAAATTTTATGGTACGTGTTTCCGTTGCGACTTTTGACAAATACGAATTAGGGCGTAACAAGTTGGTATCAGAGCCCTGGTTTGAGAGAATCAAGTAATAGAAAGTAAATGCTTGAACTCAAACCGGTGTGCTCTCGTAATCAAGAACCCGTACAATCCAAGACTCGATCGAGGCCTAAATGCAAAAGCAAATGTAAGTATGATTAGATTATGTATTTCAAGGAAACTAATAGTATGTTATGTGCAAGGTAAGCTTAAGAGTTTGAAGAGGATGATCCGTGAATGCAGAATAGGATGAACGCTAAGGCGGGCAAAGGTGCAAATAGGCAAATTAACCCCAGGTACACACTACTAACATGTATGAGTACCGATGTCAAAAGAAAAAGGAAGGGGTCTCCTTGGGAGGGTAATTATTAAACGAAAGACAATGATGTGGTCTTGGGAAAGTTTTAGAAATATGCACGAAACTGAAACCCATTTCTCGGGCATAAGGCGATGATTACACGAAGGCACGAAATTAGTGTGTGAATTGCGCACCTGGCCAGTACGCAAGAAGCATATGACGTTCGTGAGACCGTGGCAATTATTGCAGGTATGTCCGGTAGAACTGGGTAGCAGGTGGGCGCTATGTTGTAGCGAATGCGAAAAAGCAAATCCATTGCGGATTTGGTTATGCTAACGAAGGTTATGAAAGGTTATGCGAGTCGACCGGTTCTAGCGAACAAGTCGAATAAGAATAAGCTACCATCCGTTTTTTTAAACGGGTGATTTTGAATGCTCTAATGAATGCTAGAAGCTTAATCCGTTATACGGATTGAAAGAAGAAGTTATGATTAAAAGCGAAAGACCCAGTTATTAGGGTAGTGGAATGTGTATGCTTAACTCTCGTTGAGAGTGTTTATGCCAAACCCAGTTATTTGGGTAGTGGAATGTGTATGCTTAACTCTCGTTGAGAGTGTTTATGCCAAACCCAGTTATTTGGGTAGTGGAATGTGTATGCTTAACTCTCGTTGAGAGTGCTTATGCCAAACCCAGTTATTTGGGTAGTGGAATATATATGCTTAACTCTCGTTGAGAGTGTTTATGCCGAAACCCAATTATTTGGGTAGTCGAATGTGTATGCTTAACTCTCATTGAGAGCGTTTATGCCGAACCCCATTTACTTGGGTAGTTGAATGTGTAAGAAAGAAGAAAGCTCCTATATGAATAGAACTAAAATGAAGTAATTATGATTCGACAACTAAGATGACTAACCTTAAAACCTTGTTGCTGAAGGTAGGTAAAACTTTAAGTTTTTGTTAAACACATGTAAGAAAGAAAAGGTAAGAATGACATGTTTGAAACCGCTAGATGGATTCAAACATAGAAGGAATGAAGGGTATGAATGTTACGTTTAAATCCGTGGGACGGATTTAAAACATAAAAGGATGTAATGAATGCCTTTATAAGTAAGCATTAATATAGGTTTGAATATATAGGGACGATGAACTATTACTAGTCGGTCAAGGAAATGAGAAGGTTACGTGGAAGTATGGCATGGGAAGTATAGATTTGTTAAGAAGAAGTCAAACATGATAGGTGTATGTATAAATGGAAGTGAGAAAGGAAGTATCGTTAAGAAATGCTAACCCTGATGCTCGGCTTGTTGGCCATGTTCATTTGAACAAAATGAAAGATGGCACATGATGAATGAGTAGTATAAAGTAAATCGATTTATTTTGATTAGCAAATATATGAATGTGATATGCTTAAATAGGGAGTTAGAAACAAGCCGCGTACTTAGATTTGTACAATTTATAATTATAAACAATTGGAATAAATTCGATGAAAGAAACGTAGTAATGCTATGTGTTAAGGGCTAGTATTATAAAGTACAAGACACTAATAAGAGCTCTGGAGAAGAGTCGGACATAAGTATAATTATGAAAGTAACTTACTTAATATGAGGGCATATGAACGATGTGTACAATTACGTTCATGCATGAATAAAACCTTTGCCAAGGTCCCGAATGCGCTTAGGTTGTAGTAAGTATAGTGAATGAACAACCTGAAAGGGGTAAGAGTATAATTGGTCTAGTTTGAATGAGAAAGGTTTCGGGGACGAAACCTCATTTAAGGGGGATAGACTTGTAACACCCCAAAAACTCGAGTTCGTTAGCTATTAGTATGTTATCACGTTTAAAAGAAAGGAATGGAATAACTAGGTTATTAAACCTAGTTAAAAACTTGGTTAAAACAAATAGGTTATGAAATTGAGTTAAATAATGAGCAAGTAACAAACATGAGGGGTGGTTTTTGAATAAAGGGAAAGTCTAAATATAAAACAAAAATAAAAACCCCCAAACACACACACCTGAGCGTGTGTGTGTGTTCGATCAGAGAAGAGAAAGAAAGGGGGAAACCCCTCATGAACCCTAATCAACGAAATTGGATGCGAATTGGGCTGAATTCGAACTTACATGAGTCGAAATAGTGATTATCTAAGCAAGTTCTAGCCAAGGTAAGTCTTAATTTTCAGTTTTGATGAACAACCAAGGAGTGGGTTTTGTTAAATTCGTGGGTTTGATCTAAATCAGGATGAAATCTTGCTATGTTATCATGTTTAAGCTGAATCTTGGTTAAATTTTAGTTATCTAGTGATTTAGAATGAAACCCATGTTTATGAGTATGATAATGATTATGATGAGCATGTGTATATGGATTATTTTGATTATGTTGATGCATGTGTTACGTATTAGGTTTTGATAGTAATATGATGAAGTTGAAAATGTGATCTTGTTTGAATAAAAGGATTCATGAGGTGAATGTGGGGAGAATATGCTTAAATTTCTTGTACAATGTGCTTAAATGTTAGTGCGCACGCCAAGTGTTCGATGAAATTGCTAGATGAAGTTAGAAAGTGAAATTGTATGCAAGTTGTAAGTTTATATGTATAAAAAGCGATTGTGATGAAAGTAGTAGTTTACTAACTTGAAAAATGTGCCTTAGATGGAATTCGTACATGAATTCGGGTTGAAGGTATATGTTGGTCAAATTTATGCATTAGGAGCTTGTACATTGTGTTTGAACGGGTGAGGTTGCTATGTGGTCTACTAGTCCCTTAATTACGGTTAAAAGTGAACATGTACTAAATATACATAGCATATAACCTCACTAACCAAGGATGATGCTAGGATTATGCTAATTTGATTTTTATAAGACATGGTTGTCAAATGTAGCGTTATGAAGATATGAGTATGTGGGCATTAATTATGTGTTATGTGTGATAATGAATTTGGATTTCGAAGATATTAAATATCGTGGTTGACAAATTATGTCGTATGCATGTTAGCGAAAATCGTTGTTGGTAAGAATAGGTAAATATGTGTTAATTTGGATTACCCGATGAATTATGTGTGTTGGAAAGGATATGAAGTTGATTAGATGTTTTAATGTTTGATAGTAATGACTATGGAAAGTTAAGTATGAATTATGCGAATGATATGATTGTTACATGTACAAATGAGTATGCTAATATGAGCGTGGTTTCGATGAAATGAAAGTATAGGAATCACGTCGTGACGGACTCAAGCATGAAAGGATAACGGGTCAAGAAAAGGCGAGGAATCGGATACGAGCACGGACGTATAAGGTAAGTGATTCTGTAATCACTTCTTATGTTCGGTTGGGTGATATGGCGTTTTGATTAATTAAACATGATGGTTGAGGTCAAATATGTGTTGTAGTCTTATGTCGTAAAGGATGGGATTAAGTTGACCAAAATGCCCTTGATGGGTATTTTGGGTAAACGATTTTAATAAGTGGTTTAGAAACAAGTTATACGATTAGTGTAATGTTTTGGACAAGTATGGAAGTGGAAAGTATGGTTTTGCTAGTCTTAGATCAATTAATGCGCAAATACCCATAACGGGTCAAATAATTAGGAAATGACAATAAGTCAATAGAGCGTAAGATAAGAATTTCCTTAATCCGGATGTGGGATTTTAAGTTCATATGATAGAATATGAATTTACAAGCATGTAGGAAGAAACGGGAGGTTAAACGGGTAAACGGTTCAAAAGTTATGCGCGTTTTAGTGCGTACGGACGACGAAACGGAGCTGCAGAAAAATGCAAAATCTAGAGGGCGTCGCCGACGGGCTCTAGAAAACCAGTTTTTGTGCTGACGGGTTAATTACCTGTCTACGGGTTTTTGGGCTACGGGTAAATGCAAGGCCCGTCGCCGACGGCCCTAGGGGCGTCGGCGACGGCCTTCCCAAGTCCCAAAAGCTGAAATCTTGTTATTTAAGTTAATTTATGTACCGTGGGCTTCGGTTTGATATCCGTGGACTACGGTGGACTTTCCAAACATGATTTTGATGGTTCCTTAGATGTTTATGGGCTATAAAGCTAAGTCTAAGACCCATGTTAGTGATGTATGATTATGTAAGAGGTACGCGTGATCTAGTACGTGTTTGTTAAAGTATGTACGTATGTAGATGTGTATGTATGCATGTATAAAGATATGTACGAGTGTATGCATGTACGTAACGATGTAGGAAGGGTATGTATGTATGTAGAGGTGCATGTAAGTATGCATAAAGATAGGCATAAGCATATGCGTGGATGTAAAGATGTAAGAAAGGTATATACGTATGAATGTCTTTTGCGTTTAAATGTATGTATGTTGGTGTGTAGGTAGGTAGAACGTATGTATGCGTTTAGATGAATATGGGCTCACGAGGGGATCCATACATGAAGGTATGCACGTATGTAGGTTTGTGTGAAGGCATGTAATAAGTATGTATGTATGTATGTATGTATGTATGCATGTATGTATGTATGTATGTATGTATGTATGTATGTATGTATGTATGTATGTATGTATGTATGTATGTATGTATGTATGTATGTATGTATGTATGTATGTATGTATGTATGTATGTATGTATGTATGTATGTATGTATGTATGTATGTATGTATGTATGTATGTATGTATGTATGTATGTATGTATGTATGTATGTATGTATGTATGTATGTATGTATGTATGTATGTATGTATGTATGTATGTATGTATGTATGTATGTATGTATGTATGTATGTATGTATGTATGTATGTATGTATGTATGTATGTATGTATGTATGTATGTATGTATGTATGTATGTATGTATGTATGTATGTATGTATGTATGTATGTATGTATGTATGTATGTATGTATGTATGTATGTATGTATGTATGTATGTATGTATGTATGTATGTATGTATGTATGTATGTATGTATGTATGTATGTATGTATGTATGTATGTATGTATGTATGTATGTATGTATGTATGTATGTATGTATGTATGAATGTAGGTATGTATGTATGTAGGTAGGAATGGATGTAACTAGGTATGCACGTACGTAGGTACGTACGTATGTATGCAGGTACGTATGTAGGACAGTTGCTATTTGTGACCGTAAAGGTATGTATCAGTTTGTATGAAAGGTATGTACGCATGCATCTAATGAAATTGAGTACTAACGGTAATAGTTGCGTGCTTGGTGAATGAAGTGTAACGCAGGAATACCAAAGAAGTCTCACTACGGATCATATGATCAGGATGGGAAAGCTGGGATGTAAAGAGTTAACGAAACGAGAAGTAAACGTGAACAAACCTTGTATGTTTATAACACGTACTAATGATGTGAAATTTTATGTGGTGAGCGCAGGTAGTACCAGTCATGAGGATATCCAAGGATTGGAGATCGAAGATCGAGTCACTAGAGAGATTGTACGGAAACGTTGATGTACATAATGTAGTAAACATAAGCTATGTTTTTAACTAGTAAATAAGAGGATGACGGATTTATGAGAAAGAACTGTGTTAAAGTTAAATCTTAAATAAGTTGAGGTATTTATAGTGAAAGAAATTTTATGGTACGTGTTTCCGCTGCGACTTTTGACAAATACGAATTAGGGCGTAACAAAAAGGCATCACTAGGAACTCGTAATGACCATAACGAGTCCTAAATGCGGTCTTATGTACATCCTCCTCCTTGACTTTCAATTGATGATAGCCAGACCTGAGATCTATCTTGGAAAAGTAACTCGCTCCCTGTAGCTGGTCAAATAGATCATCGATTCTAGGCAAAGGATATCTGTTCTTGATAGTAACCTTGTTTAGCTCACGGTAATCAATGCATAGACGCATTGATCCATCCTTCTTTTTGACAAACAGAATTGGCGCTCCCCATGGAGATGAACTAGGTCTGATAAAGCCTTTAGCTAGCAAATCATCTAGCTGTGTCCTTAATTCTTTCATCTCCGTTGGTGCTAATCTATACGGTGCTCTGGCCACTGGTGCAGCTCCGGGGATGATGTCAATCCTAAACTCCACCTGCCTATCTGGCGGCAAACCAGGTAGTTCCTCCGGAAAAACCTCGGGATAGTCAGAAATGACCGGTATGTCTTCGATCCTGGGCTTCTTCTCGTCAATGGTTACTTGTGCCATATAAATGACACAACCCTTACTCGTGCATCTGGATGCCTTAAGCATGGCCATATGCTCTGGTATTCCGTGTTGAGTATCTCCCTGATTAGTGAGTGGCTCACCAGATGGGGTCTTGATTACTACCTGCTTCTTGTTGCACAATATCTGGGCTTGGTTGCGCGATAACCAATCCATTCCTAATACTACATCAAAGCCTGCTAGCTTAAAGGGTAACAAGGATAAAGGAAGAGAGTGGTTCCTAATGGATAGGACACATCCATCTAACACAGTCGAAATTGTTTCTATTGTTCCATCAGCTAATTCCACTTCATATTTCATACTTAAAACTTTAACAGGTAATTTCAACAGTTCACAGAACTTATTATCTACAAAGGATCTATCCGCCCAGAGTCAAACAATACCCTTGCGTAGACATCATTAATGAGAAAAGTACCTGTTATGACATTATCATCCTGAATAGCTTCCTTTGCATCCATGCGGAAGACCCTTGCATTAGTCTTCTTTCCCTCTTCTGTTTTCTTGGCAAGCTTCGGGCAGTTCGGTCTAATATGTCCCTTCTCATTACAATTGAAGCAGGTGGCATCCTTAAGTTTCTTGCAATCTAATGCCTTATGATCCGGGGACTTGCAAATCCCACATAGTTTCTGCTGAGATTGGGACCTAGACTCCTGCCTGCATTTCCCGAAATGGTGCTTCTTACAAACCTTGCACCTGGGCTTCTCACCCGACTGTTGATCTCCCTTCTTGGATCCCGACCCTTTCTTGTGGTCGTCATTGCCCTTCCGCTTCTTATCTAAGCGTCGCGACCCATCATCTTCGCATTTCTGTTTCTCGGCATCTGCGGCCCTCAGTGATCTCTGTCTAACTGCATCTTTTGTAAGGGACAGAGATAGGTCAGCCACCGATCGAAAAGTAGTGGGCCGAGAGGCCTTGACGCTTGCTTTAATTTCTGGGGCCAGACCCCCAATGAAACGGGCTATCCTCTTTGGTTCGGGTGTTACAAGATAGGGAACTAGCCTCGACAAGGTATTGAAGGTTGTGAGATAAGCCTGGCAGTCCAGGTTCTTCATAACCAGAGATAGGAAATCAGACTCTATTCCCTCGACCTCGTGCTGTGGGCAATAATTCTTCTTGATTAGGGCAACAAATTGTTCCCAAGACATGTTGTATAGAGGTATTTTCTCGGTGGCTTGAATCAACGACTTCCACCATTGCAGGGCATCACCCTTGAAGGATTGCGTCACGAACTTCACAATATCTCTTTCAGCACAGCCACTTATATCCACTACCATCTCCATCTCATCAAGCCAAGTCATACAGTCTACTACCCCCTTCTCCCCAGTGAAATCCTGGGGTTTACAAGATACAAAGTATTTATACGTGCAACCCTTGGCACGTGGGGCATCATAAAGCACAATCTTCTTGGAATGATTATCATTTTCATTCGAAGAATGTCTATCATCCTCCTTCTTGGAGTCCTCCTTCTTGGATTCCTCCTTTTTAGACTTGGGTTTGATAGAAGGTGGCTTGCTGTGAGCCTCTGAATGAGTCTTAGATTTATTATGCGGTGTAGACAGGGTTCTACTATGGGTCCCACTGTACTCACTGTACTGTCTTTCTAAAGCCTTAGTAACCGCATCATCTACCAGTGCTTTCAACTCCGCACCAGTTAACTGTATCTTTGCATTATCGTGGTTCTCCACCGGACGACTATTCACTTCATCCGACTCCGCCATGTAGCTTCAATTGCTACATATAAACAATAATGGGCAAGGTTTTATTTAATAGTTAATACAGTATTTTATGTATTTTATTAACCATGGTTTTAAATAGCCATTGCAGGTTAAATTATTAATTAAACATAAATTCAGGGTCTGCATTATAACCCTATATTATAGTTAAGAATTAACATATAACTTAGTCACAAGGACAGTGTTAGCTTATAACCCGGATTCTTACAGAATCAAGGCATTAGGGTTTGAATCACAGTTCACTACCCTATTCTAGACAGTGAGTTGCAGACTCAAACTGTCTTTTAGTCCCTAGGACATTAATTACTACCCGTAGGTACTTCATTCTTAAGGAATGGTCATTTACTTACAGGGAATCTTAAATTAACCAAATTTTCAATGATGGTCTATGTGACTTCTACTGGGTCACAATTTGCCCAATATGTCAACATACTTACAGATGTTGACAGAATTTGGAATCTTTTAGACAGGTTCTGCCGTCTTGGCCATGTCTGCAACGACACGTGGCTAGGCTTTTACCCCTTAGATTCTCTTTATAACGTAGATCAATCCTAAGTTGAGACGTTAATTATGGACCTGAATCTAATTATGGAGATACCATTTTGGCCTTGTCTTAAAAATGACATGTGGCTAGGTCTTGTCCCTTTTTAGATTTTGCCATTTTACACAAATGGTAGGTCTTCTTTTATTTTAGGAAAAGTTATTTTCATTTTATTTTAAGTTTATTCATATACTTATTTATAACAACAATCATAAAAATTTTAAATGCAACATTTCACTAAATCAAGATTTAACAGTACATCATTTGCCCAAAACGGGACTTCTACAACAACATGCCCACGCAGGGGCGAAATACAACAAATAAATCAACAAACAAACCCACGCAGGGGTCAACTGAAAGACATGCCCACGCAGGGGCAGAATACTAAAAGACAAGCTCACGCAGGAGCTGAATACAGAAACATAAAGTCCACGCAGGAACTGATTACAACTAAGCAGACAAACATCAAAGGTCCTTAATGACCCCTCCTCTTAGACTTCCCCTTTAGCAAGTCTGACAGGCCCTTGAAGAAGCCTTGCCGCTCCCTGCGGTCCTCTCGAACTTCCTGTTCGACTTGGTGCAACCTCTCTAGAACCTCCTGTTGATGTTCCGGCGGAATCAGCTGTGGCTGCGGCGGCTGGTACATAGGTTGAGGAGGTGGTGGATGCTGGTACCCATAAGTCGGGTAACCAGTGGTCCATGGTCCTCCGTATGGTCCTTCAGGATGAAGAGCGTTGTAGTCCCGAGCTACTTGATATGGATCGACCTCCGCATAGCCGAAGTTGTAGTGAGTATGCGCTGGCTGCTCAAAGGGGTTATACGCTGCCGAACCAGCGTATGCAGGGATTGGGTTGTCAAAACCCAACGGAGGTGCCATAGGTACTGAGTTGATTTCTGGAATGGGGCTTGATGGACCCCCCAATTGTGGTTCTTCCTCTTCCTCCTGAAGTGGCGGATAATGGCTGCCACTTGATGGTTGGGGTGTGCTGATGCGGACACCCCCTCGCACGGACATCCGTGCGTTCGATCTCCTCCGCCTCGGTTGCTCCGGAGGCGGCTGCTGTTCCACTGGTGGTGGTGGTGGCGGAGTATCTGCCACGAAACGAGAATCCTGAGAAGGATCCTGTTGCTGTTGCTGCTGCTGTTGCTGCTGGTGGTAGGGGGACGAGTGGTGTGAGGGGGTAAAATACCAGTCGATGTTTCGGAACCTCTCCTCGTAGCTGTCTGGACCGCGATAAGGTGATCCATGAAAAGATGATCCGTCAGAGATCTCTATCGGGTGGTTGGGCGTCCCCGTAGCAGGCTCCATAGGGTCAGTATCCTCGTCCATATCGTTATCCCCAGAGAAGTGGTCTTCCGGTCCAAGTGGGTTAAAACCCACGGGTTCTGGAAAAATGTTGGCCGGGTTGAACCGACTCTGGAAGGTTGGGGTTGGGTCACCAAAGGAGTGGTGGGAGTTGGATCTCTGCAGAGGTATGAAAGAGGGTGGTTGTTCGTTGGGCTCATTTTCTGACTGGGGCCCAAATGAATGCTGGTAAGAAGGTGAAGAGCTGAGGGAAACTGATCGTCTCCCGGGTTCAACATAGAGCCTCCACGGCTCTTGTGGGCTAGTGCTCATGGTGATGGACGGGGTACGCCGGTGCGAAGGCCCGGCTTCGTGGTCGTGACCCGTGACAGGGGCCTTGCCTCGTCCGCGAAGAAACCTTGGTGGCATATTGACCTGCATACAAGTTTTAGAAAACCACAATATAATAATATAAGACCCAAAAATAAAACAAAACAGAGTTTGTCCTATGTTCTGTCTAGACATCGGAACTCGAAGAATGTGCAATTCGTGCACTGAGACTAAACACAAAAGGCTAGTGTTTAATTCACTCAGTGTTGGCTCTGATACCAACCTGTCACACCCCTCATTTCCACGTGTCACCGGTGGGCCCGGTGGGGGATTATCGTGACGTAGTTGATATCGTCATAGTCAAACAACACAAATTATAATGCACAGCGGAAGCAAAGATAGAATTATTTCAACTTAAAATTTATTGTAATATCCAAGTATCACAAAATGTCGAAATAAAATCCACAGGCAGAATCAAACAAAAAGGAAACTTCATTTCAACAGACTTCATGCATCCTAAGCTTGCGAGACTTCTATGGATGCTTAAGGAGTGACCAGCCTATTTCGCGTAGTACCTGCACTTAGTCTTTTTGGAAAATACGTCAGTTTACACTGGTAAATACAATTCAACTGACTCATTTTGAAAAACATTTAAAATTGATTTAAATGCACGTGGCATAAAACTTTTTATAACTTGGGATAATTATTTGCTTAATAATCTTGTAAAAGAATTACATGTTTGTTCTGCGTTCAGTAGCCCAGGTCGTGCCGGGTTAAAGCTCAATAGACACACCACTTAATATAAATCGCCGCGAGACTCCTCCCGTGTCGACGATTATATGCAATAAAATACACTACGGGTGTACGCCTACACCCGTGTGCTAAGCTCGTGGCCATTCATGGAATGATGCCAAGGATATCCGGGATATGGTCATTAAACCCCCAAAGGCGTTAAACAAACAAAACAGCATTTTCAAACGAGTTAATTTGACAGCACTTAACCATCAACTGGTTAAGGTCAATTCCCCGACCAAGCGGTATTTTATATACCGTACCCCAAGCCCGTATAGGGAAAATAAGTTAAATGTATTTACCTGAGCAAGTATAAACCAAATATAATGAGTGCAAGTAGCTTTTACTGGGCTCCTAGATCTGGAAATTAAGGTTTTAATAACCTATTAGAATCCTAGCGGGTCTTAAGCTTAGACCGGTTAGTTTTATATAAAGATTACGGTTTTAAACGCACAATAAGGCGAAGACCGTTTAAGAACGTGGTTTTGACCCAACAAGCTTGCACACTTGTTTTATATGGGTAATATAATCACATTCTGAATTTTGCGACCAAAAAGATATGGTTTGACCCGTTTCGGCTATAAGGGTCAAATTAACCACATAAGCCGATCCGAACGCGTATAATGCGTAACGAGTAACCATAGGAGTTAAATACAAGTTTCTGAAGTTATTATGCTTAAAATATGTTGTGATATCAGAATGATAACTTCCATTATGCCCCAAATGATTTTTAAACCAAACTATGCCTCATAAGGGCGTTTTGGTCATTTTCTAAGGTGTAAAAGAGTTAAATTAATGACCTGAGTTACAGGTCTGATTACATTAGTAAATATACTTAATTTACTAAGTTATAACAGTAGGGTATCAAAATTATGTGAAATTTATTATCTTTAACCTTACTATGCACCGTAGGGGCATTTTGGTAATTTCACAAGTGCCAAAAAGGTCAATTCTGGAATTCTGAGTTCAAAACATTTGCCTACTGTTTAAAATATAAAAACTTGCTAATCACATCAGTAGGTTCAATCCCTTAGGCTTAATAAGGTTCTAATGCACACTTATGTGTTAAAAAAAATGCCTAAAAAGGCGATTTGGAGCCATTTCCGGGTTTTCTGTAAAAAGCTGATATTTTTAATATTCTAGAAGGCTCAAAATAATTTATTTATCATAACAAATCAGTAGAAATTGGTTTGAGGTCAAAAGGTTTTGTAAAACTCATTTTATGGCTAAAAAGGGCAAAACCGGCATAAACCGAATAAACCTTAGAACACTAAGTTATGCTCAGCCTAAAAATCAATAAAAATCTTCAAAATTCCCAAAATATTATTTTATAACAGTGGGTAAAAAGTTTAGTATAAAATTTGGGTTTTAATAGGCTATACGTAATTTACGCCATTTAATTAGTAAAGAAGCTCTTAATTACGCTATTGAGCATAACTCTTAATCTAGACCTCAAACTGACTTCAAATTTTGGGTGCAAGTTTATAAATTAGCAACTAAGGTGCCTACCCTTTTACATTTTCAAAAATCACGTTTTAGGGTCAAATGGGCATAATGGTCAACATATAAGCAATTAACGGAAACATGCATGTGAATAGGATATCTATTGAACCGGGTTGTATAAACTCAGAGAGTTATACTAATATGAAAATAGGTTCAAAAGAAGCTCTAAGGCAATCCTAATCTTGGCTTAAACGGGTCAGAACTGAAAGTCAAAGCAGAAGTCAAACTTTGCGACTTTCGGTTCCAAACCGAGCCTAAACTGAAAATTGTCGAGTTGAACATGTTGGAACATGTTCTTACATTAATTACCAAGTTATTTTAATGATCAAACAGATTGCATGTAACCTACATTGCTAATTTTAAGTTAATTTGAAGTTAAGCGTTCTGTTGACTTTTTTATAGTTAGCTTTGACTCGACAATTTGCATGCTTAAAGTGGGAATCTGGAAATACCCTTTTAAGGGTTTGTTACCCACATAATTACCTACTTAAAGGTATCTTTAATTCGTGATTTGACAGAGCACATTATAAGTAATCACGAAGTCAAACCTTAATTACGATGGTTTGACTTTTAGCTAATTAACTAAGCTAAAAGTAATTAGAGGGGTTTAAGGACACTTACAAGAGTCCTAAGAAGAATTATGGAGCCTAAGAAAACTTGGTGATGTCCAGAGAAGCTCCAAGAGATCTTGAACAAGAGTGCCAAGTGAGCAAGTGAAAAATGGTTACAATACAAGCTCCTTTTATAGTAAGCCAAGTGCCTTAGGATCTTGCCAAGTAACTCTAGGATAGTTAGGAGATGATCCCAGGTGCCCCTATAAGACTAAATACTGCCTAGCAAGCCCCTGGTTTCAAATATTTACGTTTTAAGTCGGTTAACAGGTTGAACAGGCAGTTGTCCAAAATCTGCTGCCAGCGACCACCTTACGGACCGTAAGCACATGGCCTTGCGGTCCGTATGCGTTTCTTACGGACCGTAAGCTTAAATCCTTACGGTCCGTATCCGACCTTGCTGTAAGCTCCCAGGTATCCTCCTTACGGACCGTAAGCCTAAGGCTTTAAGGTCCGTAACCGATGGCCAGAGGACAAAATTTTGTGAGCTTTTAAGTCTTAACCAAGCAATCAAACTAACTCCGAAATCAGTCCCTCGTTTTCAGATGTGGGAGCATCTTGATCAGCCATTGCATGCCTAGCATGCTCTTACATGTTTCCCATTCAATTTCAACTCTCGAGGGTCTTGCAAAGTGACGGAGATTACCAAGAATGAGTCTTGGATTCTCATAATAGTTGGCCAAGGAAAATAATTATATTGATTCCTTTTTACAAGGATTTTATTTAACATTTTCAGTAGTAACAACCTATAATTCCAAAGTCCTTAATAAAGATGCAACTTTATTTATTTGAGAGCAGCCGGTTATCATATAAGATGATTTTCAAAAGATTTAAGGATCTTGGGATTTATAAAAATTCGGGTCGCTCAGAGGTGTTTTAATAACATGCCGTCCTCGGGTCGTTCAGAGGTATTTTAAATAACATGACGCCCTAAAAATCCTACCAAACATCTTTTATTTAATCCGGCTTTTCTGACACGTCTGTCTCTCGTGACACGTGTCTTTATTTCAATGGACAGGAATTTCCGAGGTGTTACACTATACTTGAGGGTGATAAAATCCAATAACCCTATATAATATACCCGATAACATTAGTGTACCAAAAGTTCTAAAAGGTTACATCTGTAGCTTTTGATGAATTTTTCAAGTTCATTGATGTAATGGACTATCTGGTGTGTTTAGTCTACAACTAAACACGTGCTTGTGGTTCGAGTGCCACCTAAGATAAAGGAACGCAATGTTCGTATGTCAAGAAGATTATGCCTCACAATTAAGCTCCGACATGAGTGCATGGGTCATTGGGACTATCTAGTGAGAGTAGCATAATGTAAAACTATAAATATATGTGTGAATAACGTGAGTGTCGTGTATTTGTAGGTGCAGAAGTTCTTAATGAACTTGACCTTGGTACTATGCTTTGCCAATTGGTAGGCGGTTACCTTTGTAACGTTAGGATACGTTTTATGTTTTGGACTTTGTCAGTAGCTCTCAACTTGGAAACTTGGTTTTATTGCTTCTTGATAATTCCAAGTCAATGACTGTTTCTTAGTTACTTTAACTTTTTTTCATAACACTTTATCATATACTTTGGTATCTCTTTTTAACACGATAAATTGTACAATGTTAAGCATGCATTCACCAACCAATTCCAATACAAGGAAACTTCCATAAAACAAAGACATTTCTTCTACAACTTTTGTCAGGGCCGTCTTCGAAAATGCTCCAAAATTTTTGGCCCCTGAGCGAATATAAAAAACGGGCCCCTATAATATAAAGTCAATAACTCAATTTTGTAAAGAAAATATAAATATATTTGAATTAGTATATATTTACATACTAGAAAACATAATAATAAATGGAAAAAAATAGGCCGCTAACTTTTTAGAAAGTACACATACAAACTAAATATATATACACACACACTAGTGGGATCAAACCCGCACGTTGTATCAAACAGGAACTTTGTTTGTTTCGGTGCACTTGTTATAGCGAATGAAAGTTAAAATCCAAAAAAGTACAGTTGTAACATGTCCAAAACGTGTTCGTTTCATTACTTTTTGTATAAAAAAAAAGAAAAAATATTTCAAATCTTGTTTGTTAAATTTAAGTTTTGAACAAAATAAAAAAAAAGTAAATTAAATTTTAAACTAGAAAAGAAAACATAAAATTGAGATAGAAAAAAACAGAAAAACAAGAAAAGGTAAAGCTGGAAAAACAAACCTATACCGGCGAAATCACATCACTGCCGATGGTCGAACGACCGGAAAACAGTCTCCAGTGGAAAACAGGGGGCAAGGCTCTCAATCTCCTCCTGGTCGGTAAACTTACAAATCTCTAATGACGGATTCATCAGGAGATTCTTGCTCTAGGGTGTGTTATCCTTCTCTGGGCTGGTACCAGGAGAAGATCAGGTGATCATCTTCATCATTTTCAAAGAAGAAGGGATGAAGAGTTTGATGAAGAAAATAGAGAGAAAGAAAGAATAATGCCTGATTAAAACTCTGGAGTGAAGATATACGAAAGGATCTTCTGATCTTTAAGAAGACTGAGGAGTTATATCTAGCCTATAAATCACAATGATGGTTATAGCCAATCAAGTCCCATATATCGAAAGTTTTAACGGCTAGTTAATCAGACTAACGGCTAGTCCGAATTGAACGGCAATATGACAGCTGTGAATCCTTATCACAACCGCCACATTGGGGGCAATTGTTAGGGCATAGATTTTTATAATTATGGATCCATTATTCTGATGTGTTGCATGGATCAGTTATCCTTAGCGGGTAGTGTAGAGACTCACAGGATCAAGGATCCTTATTATTACTTATAGTTTCTAACAATCGTTCTCGATGTTTGTTAATATTCGTGTGCAGGTTATCAACGAAGTGGACTGAGTCTTTGCTAGAATCTCGGGGATGATTCGTTCAAGATGCTGCACGTGTTATTTCCACAAACGGTCATGGTAGTGGACGTGGTCTTGCATGATTATCGGACTTAGTTGTTAGTGTTATTCAAAATGGGTTGATCAAGTGTTAGTAGACATAATCCACATTTCGTATACACACACTACGAACTAGAGAACTCACACAACACTCTTAGCAATCAGTTGTAAAACGCTTGATCAACATCCGAAGTTGTAATCATTTTCAGTTGTTCAATATAGTTGGCAGTGATAGTTTTCACTACCCCATGTTTTTGTGCCGGCAATCTACTAGTGATCAAGGGCTTTTTCTCATATAAATATGTGCATTTGATTATCTTATACGTTTGACATTCTTTTCATCATCGTTCATCACCTAAGCACTCTACGTCACTTTACAAATTTGGTTACATTATCATTGATCAGATTTTTGACCAAAACAGTAAAGTTATCAAATATTTATGGATAAAATATAAATATTAAAAATAGTAAAACATCAAACAGTTAGACCAGGCGGTGTGGTATACCACCCCTTGCCAAATCAGCTAAAATGGTGCCCTATAGCGCCGCTCTCGCATTTCCTTTGCGCTAAGGAGGACACCATCCTTCTATTCGCCAAGCCTTTAACGAGCGTCATGGAGGTTTTTGGTCAATATGACCGTTTACAAACGGTCAAATTATTAAAAAAAAAAAAAAACCTAAAATTTTATTATATATGTACATATATTTTACACACGTCAATCACAAACTAACTTATTAAAATGAGTAAACTGCCATTTTGGTCCCTGAGGTTTGGTCACTTTTGTCACTTTAGTCCAAAACTCAAACCTTTTGCATCTGGGTCCCTGTGGTTTCTGTTTTATTGCCATTTTGGTCCAAAAATGAAATCAGGTCATATTTATCTTATAAAATCCTGCAATTTTGTCATTTTCCTCAGGGGCAAATCAGGTCATATTTGTCTTATAAAATATGGTATTTATTTATAAAAAAGAAATGATCATTTTGCCTCCGCCGAAAAGGACAAAATTGCAGGATTTTATAAGACAAATATGACCTGATTTCATTTTTGGACCAAAATGGCAATAAAACTGAAACCACAAGGACCCAGATGCAAAAAGTTTAAGTTTTGGACTAAATTGGCAAAAGTGACCAAACCACAGGGACCAAAATGACAGTTTACTCTATTAAAATATATAAACTCTCTCCAATCATTTTTATAACAAAATGTCATCCCACTTTTCATCCGATTCGCCCAGCTCTTCATCCGACAAAATGATCGACGATATGCTTGTCGCAGTGACTTAGGAGGCGATTTAGTATTTGCGAGAAGAAGGCGAAGCGTCTACAACACGTACCAGACAAACGTCTCTTGAACGAGATCGACTAGGTGCTCATGAACGTTTAATGCACGATTACTTTTTTGAAGATCCGTTGTATGATGATGCACACTTTAGGCGTCGGTTTCGTATGAGTCGTTCTCTTTTTTTAAGAATTCCTAATGATCTTGTGGGCCAATATCCATTTTTCACACAAAGAGAAGGTGCTAGTCGCAAAATTAGATTCTTTGGAATACAGAAGTGTACAGCCGCAATCCGGCAACTTGCGTACGACATGGCAAGTGATGCGTGGGACGAATGTTTAAGGATGTTGGCGAGAACTTGTCGTGACAGTCTAGATAATTTCTGTGAATGTATTCGTTAATTATTAATTGTTACTTATATTTTTATCATTGCTTTTAATTTATAGTTTATTAATGTATCATGTTAGGTGTTATTTTTCTTTATGGGAGGCGATGTTTGAGGATGCCGACCGCTACCGACATTCCACTTTTATACAAGGCCTATCGACAGATACACGGGTTTCCCTGGATGTTAGATAGCCTTGATTGCACGCATTGGGAGTGGGCGGCATGTCCAACCTCTTGAAAAGGGCAACACCATCGTGGTGACTACGAGGGTTCATCCTAAATAGTACAAGCGGTCGCATCTCAAGATTTATAGATTTGGCATGGTCGGTGCAAACAATGATATCGTTGTTTTACAATCTTCGGATCTTTTCGACGATATCATAGATGGTGTTGCACCAAATACTTCATTCTATGCAAATGATGTGGAGTATATGTATGGGTATTATCTTGTCGACAGTATTTACTCGGAATGGGCTATGTTAGTGAAAACTCTTCCGTGTGTAGAAGACGAGAAACGATTGCATTACAAGAAAGAAAAAAGTGAGTCGGCAAGAAAAGATGTCGAGCGAGCGTTCGGTGTATTAAAAAGAGATGGTGTATCATTACCCAACCGTCGAGGATACTTGAAAAGGGTAATATGATAAACATCATGTATATGTGCATCATCTTGCATAACATAATATTAGAGGACTCGGGCAGAGCCTTTTGTGCAAAGAGTTATGATGGAGGTAACCAACCGGCGAACCCACTACTCACTTACGCTTAGAAGGTAGGTGTTCGAGTGGGGATACATAATAGGGACACACACCTTAACTTTCGAGTTGATCTGACTGAGCACCTATGTTTTGATCGTAAACAGGGAGGAGATGACGAGTGAAGATTTAGTTTAACCTTTTAAGTATTTTTAGGTTTGTATTTTTTCAAGTGAAATTCTATTTTTTATTTAAATTATGCCTTTTATATTTATTCATGTTATTTAAATTTAATTTAATATATCTAAAGTAAATAAAAATAATTAGGCAATGTTGATGGAGGATTTAAACCATTATAAAAATGTTAAAGGAAGATACATTAAAGCCTCTCATATGAGATGGGCACTGACTTGAATCATTAATTACAAATTTACAGTGTATGAGTAGAGGATTCGAAAAATCATAGTCAAATTTTGAAATTTATAACCGATAAATCAAAAACTAATAAAAGTAAAATTAATAAATTTGTTTATATTTTAAGTGTATGAGTAGAGGATTCGAAAAATCATAGTCAAATTTTGAAATATATAACAGATGTTTCAAAAACTAATAAAAGTAAAATTAATAAATTTGTTTATATTTTAAGGATACACAAGATGATACACTCATTAATGGCGCATACACAAGAACTGTATTTTAATAGTTTTCATTCAATTACATTACCCATAAAACAAATCCAAACTCAGGATTAATTAAGGAAGTGAGTGATCACAAAATATGAAAAAAAGTTCACGTACAGGCAAATGGTAAGTGTGTAGTGTACGTAATCTTATTGGTTGCTTGGGGTTGATGCAATTAAGTAATTGAAGAAAGAAGCATGGGATTGACTGATTTTTGGGGTAATGAAAAGTTGACTTTATACCACTAGTTGGGTACAAGTGCTTTAACGGAATAACTGTCAGTTTTCTCTACAAAGCAATACAACATTTATGTCATTTTCTATAATCTTGCATGATCAGATTCTCATCCAATAACTTCAAAATTCAACAATCAAATAAATGTTCTATAAACCCAAACTAATCCAAGATGGATGGCGCATACGATTTTGTAAAACTTGATTTATATCGGGTTTGGTACGCGTAACTAAACACGAATGAATATACTTATAAACAAAACAGCCAAATGCGAAATCTTGCTAATTAAGATACCATGTGTTGTATGTATCATGATACAAACTATGAGCACCTAAAAATGATCACCAACTTATAATTCCACCATCAATTAGTCTTGCTAAAATCTCCTTTTTTATCAACAACTAACAACAGCCAAATTCATTCAACACCCAAAAAGCAAAGCTTAGCAAGTAGCTACAATCTCTTGGAAATGGTTATAATCTTACTGGAAATCTCCGCACTTCATGAAATCTACCATTCATATCTTCATCTTCTGAACAAGAAGACAACCACAACTCGTCATCATCAGAGAACAATGATGATGAGGTGATGGTGTTTATGTCAAAAACCTCATGTGATTCTTCGATCTCATCGATATCATCATCAGGCAACCCTTTTAAGAAAGGATGCTTTAACAACATGTTAGCGGTTAATCTACACATAACCTTTCTACACAAACATTTCTCCAAGAAACTCCTCCCCTCTGCAGATACACTACTACAAATAGAAAACATGTCACGTCCATCGCCAATCCGACTTATCATCTCACTAACACCCAAATCCTGATATGAATACCAAAGCGGTTTTCCAGTCAACATCTCATAAACAATACACCCGACCGCCCAAACATCAGCAGGCTTTTCTTGAACACCATTAACCACAGCTTCAGGTGATAGATACATAGGGGTACCCCTCCAACAAGGCCCATAATTATTCATTTTATTTTTCTTCATCTGCTTCATCCTCTTCGCCGATCCCAAATCGCCAATTTTAGCAACAAAACCACCAGTTTTCCCTTCATTGGCTACCATCAATACATTTTGTGGCTTCAAATCACAATGAACATACCCTCTTTTGTGAATGTGACTCAACCCGTGAAGAATGGATCTCGCATGTCGCCTCACGTCCAATTCCGGCAATCCTTTTCCATTTGAGCTCTTGATTACATCGGCTAAGGTTCCACCAGAACCATACTCCAACAACATGTTATACACCATCCGACCGCTCTCCCCGCTGGTGATTTCCTCCCCAAAACACTTGATCACGTACGGACAACCGCTAATATTATCCATAACCTCTTTCTCCTTTTGAATTGAACCAGAAGCAGAAACCTCAGCAGATTTCACGGCCATAACCGGTGGATACAAGCTGTATCTGGATTTATCGTTCTTCAAATTTGTGATGAAAACACAACCGAAACTGCCTTTTCCGATCATTACACCTCTGACCCATGCAGCACCATCTCCATACATCTTTTGTGCATGCTTCGTCCAATCTTCTTGCTTACTTCTTTTTCCTTCATGATCCTTGTCTCCACCAAACAAGCGTCTTTTCATCGTCGTCTTCGACTCCTGTAAGTTCATTTTCATGCAAACTGATGCGTAAAACGTAAGGTTTTTGTGAAACAAATTATGCAAATTATACGTTGTGGGTATTGGTGTTACAATTGTGTGTGTGTATGTAAAAGCGATGAAATTAGAAGTCTAGAAGGATGATCAGTGGTGAGCTTAATTAGGGTTAGGGTTTAGTAGAAGAAAGCGTATGGAATGGATATTGGTTTGTTAATGGTCGAAGTGCGGATGAAAGCTTATAAATGAAGGTAAATATCGCACAGAATAACGGTTTTTTAACCTGCCTTCACGGTCAAGTTTTATCCTATTCTTAGGAAAATGTTTTCTTTAGAAAATAATAAAAAGAACATCATAGATTAATTAATATTTAATAATTAACACTACATTAGTATTTATCCTATTCTTAGGAAAATGTTTTCTTTAGAAAATACGTAATAAAAAGAACATCATAGATTAATTAATATTTAATAATTAACACTACATTAGTATACAAGCCAAGGTAGCATAGTACAATTCACTTGAACATGTGTTTTTGAGATTACTCTATTAATCTCTTTGAAGGTATGTTTTTTTATAAAACTGTTACGAGTGATTATTTTTATGTTCGTTTTAATATAAAGTTTTGTTATAACAGCGTTGTGTGTGATAATATACAACTCATCCAAACATAGTTTAACAAGTTTTGGTTTTTTTTTTCTTTTTATGTTCCTTTATAGGTGTTTTTCAATTTTAAATTTACTAAATAGATAGTTTTTAAACTATTTTATTTATATAATAAAGGAATAGTTTTAATAAGAGTAAACTGTCATTTTGGTGCTTGTGATTTGGGCACTTTTGTTATTTAGTCTAAACTAGAATTACCATCCGCCGCAATGCGGCGGGATGCGTTAGTTATATATCATATTAGATGAAAGGCAAATGTTTCTTACAAGACTGCGAGCCTGTATGTAAAACATAGAAAATAATAACTGAGTCGATCTGTGACCCACACATTGCAACATACCTATCAAACGGAGAAAAATAGACGCGTTGTGACGGGCCTGTCAAACAGGATAAAGTAGATGAAAAAATGTTGAACTCCACACGCACGTTGTGACATGTTAACTCGGAATATCTAGAACGAAACGTTAAACACAAAACTTGCGATAGATGAAAAGTATATGGGGTCAAAATTGCAAAAGTTAAAAAACTTTAGGTTAAAAGTAAAAAAAATGAAAGTGGTTAGTTAAATCGTAAAAGATGGAAAGTTTTGAAGTAGAAGTGAAAAATCAAATTAATTAAATCGGTTAAATTACCAAAGATTAAAACTTTAAACTAAAATTGTCAAAGATTGATACTTTAGGGTTAAAAAGGGAAAATTCTAATTTTTTTTGAAAAACTCACAAAGCTAAATGTACAACACATGTATGCATAAATAAGTTGATAATTTATAGGTTTATAATAATTTTAAACTTTTTAAATCTGGGTCCCTATGCTTTAACTTTTTTTGCCATTTTAGTCTAAAAGTGAAATTAGGCCAGATTTCTAAAATTAAACAGTGATGTTTTGTCTTTTTCTGAAGGAGTAAATTAGTCATTATGGATTTATTATAACTCATTTTAATTAAAATAATAAAACTTAACAAAGTTTGACCACCCAATATCTTCACATTCCACCAAATACCCTAATCCATATTTGTGACTGAGATCGAGAGACGATGATGAAGGTTCTGGATTTAGAAGAAGCTACTGCCACACAACCCCCCCCCCTTTTTTTCAGTTCTGTCTCTATCTCCCTCACACACACAATCACCACCATGACCTACCACCATCAACCAGTTACATAACTGAATCACAGGTGCAAAACAACAGTAAACAAATTAGTCACATAACCTGAATCCACTCAATAATAACATGATGGTTTCGATTTGGGGGTGATCGGTTTGGAGGAGGCGGTGAAGGCTAGTGTTGGCGACTGAATCAGAACCATCAGAACCGTCGCCGGCCGTGGTCTTCTCAAAGACACCGCCAATGGCAGCCTCCGATACCCGCACCTGTGCAAAACAAGAAAACAATCGCCGGTCGTGGTCTTCTCAGAGATTTGTTTTCAGACACCATCTAGATCCCGCTCCGTACACAAACCTGGGTCCGGTTTTCGGTTGTTAGCTATTTGTATTCGAGAGAGAGGAGATGAAGGTGGGGTCGGATTTGGTGGTTATTCGGCGACGATGGTGGTCACAGATGGTGGTTGTAGCCATGGTTGTGGTGGTGTTTGTTACAGAGAGAGAGAGAGAGAGAGAGATAGGAAGGGGGAAGAGGGAGTACTGAAGAGTGGTGTGGGGTGGATGTTGATGGTGGCGATGGTGAGAAGGGGGAGGAGGTGGCGGTGGTTCTTGTGACGGCAGAGAGGAGAAAGGGAGAGAGAGACAGAGGTGGTGGTGTAGTGGGGATTATAGAGAGAGGGGGAGAGAGAGAGAGAGAGCAGAGTTTATAAAGAACGTGACAAATGACCATTTTGCCTCTGAGAAAAGGACAAAATAGCAGGCTTTTTTGAAAAATCCAAGTTAATTTTGTTTTTGGACTAAAATGGCAATAAAAGTGAAACCAAAGGAACCCAGATTTAAAAAGTTTGGAATTTGGACTAAAATGGCAAAAGTGCCCAAACCACAGGGACCAAAATGACAGTTTACTCTTTTAATAATAACTAAAAAGTGTTAAAGTTTAACTATGAAAATTATTAATCTTTTTTATATAGAAAATATGAGTAAATGGTTTGCTTGTGAGTTGGCCCCACTTCACAAACCTATCACGCCCGCTAACTCTTTGGTACTCATCCTCTTTGACCCCCTCTTTAACAAGCCTATGCATTGTTAGCATCGTTTTAAGGTGACTTAGTAGTGGGCAACAAGTCACTATACATAGTCTAACAGAAAAGCGTAATAATCACAAATATCTCAAAATACAATTACGATTTTGGTAACTTACTCATTACAAGATCTCTATTGATCACTCGAATTTAAAAGAACAATAGCAAAAGTTTAGTAAGAATTATGTCTTTTGTTTAGCATTAATCTATAAGTACAAAACCACCAAGTTAACCGGTTAATTTTCATTCCCGATATAGAGTTAAGCTGCAAACAAAACAAGACCTTGCTAGGAGATCATTATTGCGAACAGTTAAATTAGTTTAATATATAAAGGTATGCATCAAAAGTATGTATACGTACACATATGTGCACTATGAAATAAGAAATGGTTGTTAAATTAGTTTAACTAGAATTACGACCCGCCGCAATGCGGCGGGAATTCTTTAGTTATAACTAAGTCGATTTAGGATGCGCACATTATGTTAAACCTGTCAAACGGGAAAAAATAGACGATGTAAAAACGTTCACCCACACACGCACGTTGCGTCGTGTTAACTCGCGTTAGAACGAAATGTAAAAACGTTAAACCAAAGACGCACGTTGCGATGTGTTAAGTCACAAAATTTCGAATGAGCTATAAAGCGAAAAAATTTGAAAAATCTCCAAAGCCAAGGTTACAACAACGGAACAACCATATGAATAACCATTTTTTCTTTGAAAACCCCCCAAAAGTCAAGATTACAACACATAAGTAAAAAAAATCAAAGTGGTTAAATCGCAAAAGATTGAAATTTTTGAATTAGAAGTGAAAAATCAAATTAATTAAAGGGGTTAAATTACCAAAGATTAAACTTTAAACTTAAATTGTCAAAGATTAAAACTCTAGGGTTAAAAAAGAAACAAAGATTAAAACTTTAAGCTTAAATTGTCAAAAATTAAAACTTGAAGGTTAAAATGGAAAATTCTATTTTTTTTTTAAACTCTCCCAAAGCCAAAGTTACAACCACCTTATGCTTAAAGTAGTTGATTATTTATAGGTTACTAATATATATAAAGGTATGCATTTAAAGTATGGATACGTACACATATGAGCACTATGAAATAAGAAATGGTTGTTAAATTATTAATTATTAATCTATATATAATAAAATGAAAACTGAATGAACAGTAGAATTAGAATTAGAACATTCAGTGATTTGTTATTAAATTAAAATTAGAATTAGAGTTAGAATTATTTAAAATTTAAAATTAGAATGGAATGAATAGTAACATCATTAAGAGATGAGCAAATGATATCGGGTACAGGTACTGGTCTCAAATTTACCAAACCGGTGTATTTTCGGTACCGGTTCTGCACAGGTATTCACCGGTTTTTACCTTCATTTTATTTATGTTTTGATATTCGGTATCTGTTTGCTGTTGCTGACACGTCTTTTGTAGTCATTGGGTCCCGTCGCAACGCGCGGACGGAAAATAACTATTTAATATAAAAAGGGTCTGTGCGGGTGGTGGTGCTAAATATCAAAATAAGGGTTTTTTTTGAAAAGTTGTGACTTTGTGACCCTCATTGGGAGTTTCGACCTGTGTTACGGTGCGGGCGTAAAACCATGACAAAAATTAGTACTAAGATATTCATGAGGAGCATATTGCTTTCTTTTTGGTCTCTTTATGTAATGAATGAATTGTAGCATTTAAAATTAACTTGGATATTTAGAATATTGATGAGCAAATCGTATCAAATCCTGTAAACGAACCGGTATCGTATCGGTACCAAATTTACTATACCAAATCATTTTCGGTACCAATTTGGTACCCACCTTTTGGCGTTTTCAGAATCGTTACTTTTGGTTCGACACCGGTCTAGCACCATACCTGTATTTATTGATTTTTACCTTCAAATACCATACCGTATTGTATCGAGCATTTTCGGTGCCGGTACCTAATTTTGATGATTTTCCGGATCGGTACTTTCACTGCCGTTACCGGTACCGAGCTCATCCATATTTTAACGTGTTAGTACCGTAATAACTGAACTGAAAACAACCGAATTTCCAACGTGTAGTACGTGTGGGTCCTATTATTATATATTAGGTTATTTAAAATCATTTTTTTATGACGAGGTGATTATACTTACCAGGTCATTTTATTTATGTTTTGATATTCGGTATCTGCTTGCTATTGCTAACACGTCTTTTGTAGTCATTGGGTCCCGCCGCAACGCGCGGGCGGAAAATAACTAGTATATGATAAAATGAAAACTGAATGAACAGTATCATTTAGTGATTTTTTTAATTCTTTATTTATTATGTGACTTTTTTATATTTAGCAATACCGTATATTCATTTATTAGACTATGAGGTATGGGGCGAGGGTTGGGGCGTAGTTTGGGTACAAATGCCCAAGGCATCACCCCGGGTGGGTTTGGGTTTCGGCGTGGCCCCTTGGGCAGGAGTTTCAGCCCGGGCGTTGGGCATGCCTAGTGGTCCTCCGTGGCCGGCTCTCATTGGCTGGGTTGGCTAGGCCATAGCGGCTAGGTTTAAATTTTTAAAAATAACCCTTTGGCCAAGCCAAACGATTCACCCAAGTCACTATAAAACTCCCCAACCCCACCTCCTGCAGGATAAGTTCATTTTGTTCACAAATAAATCATTACTCACTCATGAAGCCTACCCTATATATATATATATATATATATATATATATATATATATATATATATATATATATATATATATATATATATATATATATATATATATATATATAACATCGCTACCCCAACCCTTCACTCCACCTACCCGAACCCGCTACCCACACTTGATACCGGCACAACGCGATGAAGGGCCGCCAACCCGGTGAGACCCGTTACTGGCCGGAAGCTTTCGCTAGCCACCGGCACAACGTGGGGAACGACCGGCACAATTTAAACGCGTGCCAACACAAGTGGCGCGAGCTACGACCGAAGCTCGACCGTTTTAAAGCCTACTACGATAGCGTCCCGGGTGGTGATATAAGTCACGGAAACCGGGTGGCGGTGGCCAACATCGAGTTACAGGGCAAGGAGCGGAAGCCGTTTGACAAGCTCGCCCTGTTCGAAATTCATCTAACGTTTTAGGCTTGTTTTCTTAACCAACCCAACATGTCACTCACCAGCGGGGAGGCTCAAAGTCCACATGTCAACCCATGCCCAAAACATGAATCTTGTAATTTTTACAGTGATTAAGTGATTAAGTGGTGAAACAAGAGTTAGGGTCTACGTTCAGTCTTTGCAAGAAGTGAAACAGTTAAAAGAAGAGTTGCAGGATGATGTCGGTAGAAAACACCAACGCCTTTCGCGCAATGCGCGCCATTGAAAAACACTAGTTAGTTTAATATATAAAAAGGTAGGGTAGAATCAAATACAAACCAAAATTTTGTATACAAACTGTAAGAACCATTTAAAAAGTGACATGTAGCATCCAACCAATTATAGAGAAATGAAAAAATGATAACCTAAATAATATCAATTATCTTGAATTCTTTATAATTATGCTAACAAGCAACTAATTTTTTATTCGGATCTTTCTTTTGTTTTCAATGTGCTGATAAAGAAAAATGCTAATATCTTGATTAATTTTCATGTGCTAATTATATAATTTAAAAGTGCTACTTTTATGTATGTATTATTTTAGTATGTGCTAATTTAATTTTTTTTAAGTACTAAGATCTGTTTAACTATTTTTACAGTTTGTAGGATAAATATGGTTTATACCGAAATTAACCCGTATAAAGGTATGCATCTAAAGTATGTATACGTACACATATGTGCACTATGAAATAAGAAATGGTTAAAATGTAAATACAATTAGTAAGTTCCACCCTAATGCCACCAGGAAAAGGAAAATGTATATACTACAAAACTTATAGCAGTGTTGGATTTAATTACAAATACTAGGCCCCGTTTAAATCAAATGATAAGACCCAAAAAATATAGTTGTGGTATGCCCAAAAAGGATATTGACACGTATTTTAAATCTATAGAAAACCATAAAAAACGAACAGTGACACTGGTCCGATGATATGATGATATTGACACTGGTACTGATATTGACACTGGTACTGATAAAAAACGAACAGTGATGTTGTCGATTTATTACGACATCGGTGCTGAGTATAGTTTATAATACCAAAAAATATTTTATTTTGAATAAAGTTTAGTTTACAACAAAATTTAAATCTAAAATGAAGATAGAAAAGGAACCAAACACAACTATTTGTTTAGTGTTTTTTTAAGTTGACAAACACAATTTATTTGAGAAAAATAAAATTATTAAAAGGTTAAATGAGTTAAAGGCGTATAATATATATAGTATAAGGGTTGAAACTAAATAAAAAATCATTAAAATTTCTTTTTTTAAATTCTTTTGTAATGTATATATAATATACCTGGTAACATTAATGTCCCAAAAGTTTTAGAAGGTTACATCTGTAGCTTTTGATGAATTTTTTAAATTCAGTGATGTAATGGACTATCTGGTGTGTTTGGTCTACAACTAAACACGCGCTTGAGGTTCGAGTGCCACCTAAGATAAAGGAACGCAATGTTTGTATCGTCAAGAAGGTTATGCCTCACAATTAAGCTCCGACATGAGTGCATGGGTCATTGGGACTATCTAGTGAGAGTAGCATAGTGTAAAACTATAAATATATGTGTGAATAACGTGAGTGTCGTGTATTTGTAGGTGCAGAAGTTCTTAGGCTGGACGGTATGGGGTTAGTCCCCGGTTCGTCCTGGTCCGGCGCCGAGCCAAACACCACGCCGCCCCCTCCCGGCTTCGTCCTCCCCGTCCTCTGCCAGACGTCTGCGACGGTCCACAAAAGGACAAAAACTCTCCCTCCCTCTCTCACACACTCCTATATATACAATATATACATACACATTTTAGGTCCATCCTTCCATTTCCATACCTCCATCCTCTTTACCCAGCCCATCCTCATGCCCATCCTACGTGTTGCTTACGTGGCGGACCTGTTGAAAAAATAATTTAATCAAACAATTAATTTATTAATTACCGAGTTATCAGCCAAACCAGTTTGTTCCAACTTGAGCAAACTGATTAAAGAAAGGTAGAAGGAGACTGTCCCGTTGTCGGACGAATTTAAAGAACACGAAAATTAAAACCAACCTGGCGAAGATCGTTGAACGAAAGCCTTGAACTGCACGGATGATTCCTGTCCTTAAAGGATTTTACGCGCTCGTATTGCTGTGAGCTGCAGCGTAAACTCCCAGGATTTAATGCAGAACTGATCTGGTATTCCAACAGCAATGGAAACCAGAAAACGCAGAAGCTGGAACGAAAACACGAACACCCAGATGGAGGAGAGTAGGCTGCGAAATTGTAAGTGGTGAATGGGTAACAGGAAGCCTTTATTTATAGTTGTGGGTTATACCTGAGAATGAGAAAAATAGGGAGTGATATATCAATCCTATACGAATTCGAATTCTGTATACATATCCTATACGAATTCGAAACTGGATAATTATCATTAATACGAATTCGATTTCCTATGGGATAACCCCCACTGTTTTCGAATCCATCTCTATCTCCTTCTTATCTCATCTCATTCGGTTTACAGATCTGACCCACCTGAAACCGAACCTTAGCTAAAAATAAAAGCTCCTCAGCTCCTCGCGACGATGCGTACGTGCGAAGTGCAAAGTGCGCCTCAAACGCGCCCATTCGCGCCTCAAACGCGACCATTCGCGAGCTCGCGGCTCGGCTCGGCTCGGCGCGCGTGTGGGCTTGACCCACTTCTCAACCCATTTATCACTATGGAGGCCCATAAGGGGTAATCCCTTATAAACCATCCAAGCTTCAATCACTCCACCAATGTGGGATGGAGGAAACATACCAACTTGTATGTTCCTCTTTAATATTATCTATAATATTTCCAACAATCCCCCACCAAGTTGGAATGTTTCCGTTCACTTAGACTAATGATGTCACTAGGTGTCACGAAGATTAAACCCAGTTTATGTTGATAAACAAGAAGAGACAGATTAGATGGTGTCCTATGGAATTAAACCATTAACCTGATAGCCCCCTTCGGTTTACCCCCACACATCACCAGTTGACTTTGCGTTCTCACTGAGCGCGAATATGGCCATGCGCTATAAATCCTTTTCATGACCCTTTAAAAGATAAACCACTAATCTTCACTCGAGGCGGCACCACCCCTAGATCATATAGGCAAAGTTTTACATCATCCACGTTGCTTGGATGCCTCCAAAACTTTGTTAAGAGCATAAGCTCACCCTTGTTCTCGGCAACGACGTACTATCATACCTCACATGGATCTATCAAATTTGATAGTACCTTCTATCGTTAAGTGACTTCGTTGTTACCCTTTAAACTTGAGAAATAGGAGCACTAAGTTCAAGTTGGGTTTCCATCACTAACGATTCTATTGTGGTTTTAGACCCATGTCTCTCGCGGTATTCACAACCAAATCTCTCGTCAGAGGTTTAGTAAATGGATCTGCCAAGTTCTTACTTGTCTTGACATAGACAACCTTGATGGTACCACTTTCAAGCAGTTGTCTCACATAATTGTGCCGAAGACCTATGTGTCTTGATCCCCCATTATACACTGCGTTGTACACTTTAGATAGTGTGGCCTCACTATCACAATACATGGGAATACACGGCATTGGAACATCCCACAGACGGATGTCAGTAAGTAGATCTCTAATCCACTCTGCTTCCTTACCAGCCGCAGCTAGCGCTATGAGCTCAGCTTCCATAGTCGAGTGGGCAATACACGTCTGTTTCTTGCTCGCCCAAGAAACTGCTCCTCCTGCTAGAGTGAAAATCCACCCACTTGTAGATTTTGAATCATTTGTGCGATCAATCCAGCTTGCATCAGAATAACCTTCAAGTATTCTGGAAGAAGACGTGTATGTCAGTTCTAAGTTACTGGTCCTTTTCAGGTATCCAAGTACTCTACCCACTGCCTTCCAGTGTTCTGTCCCTGGATTAATAGTATACTGACTCAGTTTGCTTACAGCAAAAGCAATATCAGGACGAGTGCAATGCGTTGCATACATCATACTTCCAATAGCACTCGCATACTCCAGTTGAGCCACTGCTCTTCCAGAGTTCACATTAAGTTTCACACTTGGATCAAACGGAGTATTAAACTCTTTAATATTTAAGTGTTGAAACTTAGTCAGAATTTTCTCTATGTAATGAGATTGACTAAGAGAAATCTGACTTCCAGTTCTCTTCACCTTGATCCCAAGAATGGTATCAACTTCTCCTAGATCTTTCATCTTAAAGTTCAAGGACAAATATTTCTTTGTTTCAGAAATACCTTCAAGGTGAGTGCTGATGATCAACATATCATCAACATAGAGACAAATCACGACTGTATAACCGGGTTCGCATTTAGTATAAATACATCTGTCAGCACTGTTGTGTCGAAACCCGAAAGCAGTCACAGTGGTGTCAAATCTCTCATGCCACTGTTTAGGAGCTTGCTTCAAACCATACAGAGATTTAATAAGTCTACACACTTTGTTCTCTTGTCCAGGCATCACAAACCCTTCTGGTTGCTCCAAATAAATCTCCTCATTTAGATACCCATTTAGAAATGCTGTCTTTACATCCATTTGATGAATGTACAGCCCTTTCAAAGCAGACACCGCTATTAGAGTTCTAATAGAACCTATTCTAGCCACAGGTGCATAGGTATCAAAATAGTCGACCCCTTCTCTCTGCCTATACCCTTTAGCGACTAATCTCGCTTTGTAGGCAGAGATGGATCCATCTGGATGATACTTCCTTTTGAAAATCCATTTGGATCCAATAGGTATCTTTCCCTTGGGTAGATCAGCTAACTCCCAAGTTCCATTTCCCATAATGGAATCCATTTCATCATTGACTGCCTCCTTCCACAAAGGAGCATCTCTTGATGACATTGCCTCGTTGAAAGTTTTAGGATCATCATCCAAATTTACAGCAAAAATGACCTCTCTCGTCACTTTCTTTTGAGTTCCTTCAACCAGGTAAGAAAAGAAATCATCTCCATAACTTTTCTCTTTTCTAACTCTAGCACTTTTCCTTGGTTCTTCAACTATTGGTGAGGGTTGAACCCTTTTCTCAGAAGTACTAGAAGTTGTGGTGCCATTTGAGTTTTCATCATCTCTAGAAAACTTGTTCTCAAAGAATTCCACATCTCTGGATTCTACAACTATACCTGATTCGTCATCCAACAATCGGTAAGATTTACTATGCGAAGCATATCCAATGAATACACTCTTGAAAGCTCGTTCTCCCAGTTTGAGTGTCTTTGGATCAGGTACGCGATAGTAAGCAAGACAACCCCAAACCCTCAAATGCTCTAGGTTTGGTTTTCTTCCTTTCCATAACTCATATGGACTCGTAGGTATCACACGACTAGTGATCCTATTATGAACATAACATGCGGTTAACACAGCTTCCCCCCACATATTACGAGGTAGACCTGATTGGTTTAACATACAGTTAGCCATCTCTACCAAGGTTCGGTTCTTTCTCTCAGCCAAACCATTTTGTTGGGGAGTATATGGTGCAGTTCTCTCATGTATGATGCCTTCTTCTTCGCAGAATGCATCAAACTTTCGGTTAAAGTATTCTCCGCCTCTGTCCGAGCGAAGAATTTTAATGCGTTTCTCCTTTTGTTTTTCAACCTCAGCCTTATATATTTTGAATGCCTCAAAAGCTTCGTCTTTTGAATGCAACAAATAAACATATAAGTATCGGCTCGAGTCGTCACAGAAAGTGATAAAGTATCTCTTACCCCCACGAGTAAGAACTCCATTCAGTTCACAAATATCTGAATGAATTAGTTCTAGTAGTGATGTATTGCGTTTAGGAACACTTGGAAAAGGTTTCTTTGTGAATTTTGATTTAACACAAGTTTCGCATTTTTCAAAGTCTTTATCATTTAATTTTAATAAACCTTTAGTTTGCATTTTTTCAATGTTTTTAATATTTGTATGAGCTAAACGTTTGTGCCATAAAGAAATTGAACAAGCGATATAATCAGAAGACATAATTTCATTCAAATCAAAACCAATTGCATTACATTCACCAATACTAGAACTAACACTACCACCACTATCACTATCACTTTCATTCCCAAACCCGTCAATCACTGAAACGCCCCCTTGATCCGAATCTTCTTCTTCACCAATCCCATCTTCAGCTAAGTCAAGACGATACATTCCACCCGTGTTCTTTGCTTGACCCACATAGATGTCATTTAGAGAAAACTTCACACGGAGATTCTTGATAACCAGCTTGTAACCATTCCGATCAAACTTATCAGCAGAAACAAGACCCTTGGTGATACCAGGAACATGCAACACGTCCTGAAGAGTAACCACTTGACCATCTCTGAAGTTTAGTCGCACCGTGCCTTTACCTCGAACCTCTACACGATGTCCATCAGCACATACCACCACTGTTCCTTGAGGAACAGGAGCATAAGTAAGAAACGAGCCACGATTCCCACAAACATGAACAGTGGCTCCAGAATCCAAAAACCATCCTCTACATGCCACAATGCGTGTATATTGAGAAAGCATGTTGACTTCACCAAGACCCACATTGGCCACTAGATTGGTGACTTTCTCAACATCAATAGCACTCGTAGAACCAACCGTGGATCCAGATTTCCTCTGAGAGCACTCTCGTGCATAATGCCCTGTTTCTCCACAAACATGACATTTACCAGACCTCTTTGGTTGATGGTTGTTAGTGTGTTGTGACTTCTTGAATTCTTTCTTCTTTGGTGCTGTAAACTTCTTATTCCTTGATGATGCCCCTTTTCCCTTTTGACCAGATCCACCAGCAACATGATTCACACTCGATCCGACTTTACCTCTTTTGTCCCTGTTGCGCGTTTCCTCCTCAATTCGAAGGTGCTTCAACAGTTCATCCAAAGAGTAGTCCTCAGACTTGTGCATCATTCTCTTTGAGAAATCTTTCCAACCAGGAGGTAATTTTGCAATAATAACCCCTACTTGAAATATTTCTGGCAGCGGAATAGAAAGTGCAGTCAATTTGTTAACAAGGACTTGGAGTTCATGCACCTGCTCCAAAATTGACTTGTCATCGACCATTTGGAAGTCTAGGTACTTGGCAATAAGGTATTTGTTAGTACCTTCTTCATGAGCCTTGTACTTATCTTCCAAAGCTTTCCACAATTCTCTAGCACTTTTTATCGGCGCGTACAAGTCATAGAGACGATCCGAAAGGGAATTTTTGATGTGACCCAGGCAAAGATCTTCAGCTTCCTTACGGATAAGTCTTTGCCTTGCCAAATCTTCATTTGGGAGCTCTCCTGCTTCACCAGGAGGGTCATCAGGAATTGCAGGCAAGTCAGGATCAAGGATGTAGTAAAGTTTCAGCACAACTAGCATGAACTTAACCTTGTCCGCCCAGCGGGTATAGTTCTGACCATCGAATCTGTCCAACTTGACAAACTCTTGATTCATGAATCTCAGATTGGCTGTTGGTAGTTCAGAGTCCATTAATTCTGTTGATTAAACACAAAATAAAATCCTTTAAGATTGTTGAAAAAATAATTTAATCAAACAATTAATTTATTAATTACCGAGTTATCAGCCAAACCAGTTTGTTCCAACTTGAGCAAACTGATTAAAGAAAGGTAGAAGGAGACTGTCCCGTTGTCGGACGAATTTAAAGAACACGAAAATTAAAACCAACCTGGCGAAGATCGTTGAACGAAAGCCTTGAACTGCACGGATGATTCCTGTCCTTAAAGGATTTTACGCGCTCGTATTGCTGTGAGCTGCAGCGTAAACTCCCAGGATTTAATGCAGAACTGATCTGGTATTCCAACAGCAATGGAAACCAGAAAACGCAGAAGCTGGAACGAAAACACGAACACCCAGATGGAGGAGAGTAGGCTGCGAAATTGTAAGTGGTGAATGGGTAACAGGAAGCCTTTATTTATAGTTGTGGGTTATACCTGAGAATGAGAAAAATAGGGAGTGATATATCAATCCTATACGAATTCGAATTCTGTATACATATCCTATACGAATTCGAAACTGGATAATTATCATTAATACGAATTCGATTTCCTATGGGATAACCCCCACTGTTTTCGAATCCATCTCTATCTCCTTCTTATCTCATCTCATTCGGTTTACAGATCTGACCCACCTGAAACCGAACCTTAGCTAAAAATAAAAGCTCCTCAGCTCCTCGCGACGATGCGTACGTGCGAAGTGCAAAGTGCGCCTCAAACGCGCCCATTCGCGCCTCAAACGCGACCATTCGCGAGCTCGCGGCTCGGCTCGGCTCGGCGCGCGTGTGGGCTTGACCCACTTCTCAACCCATTTATCACTATGGAGGCCCATAAGGGGTAATCCCTTATAAACCATCCAAGCTTCAATCACTCCACCAATGTGGGATGGAGGAAACATACCAACTTGTATGTTCCTCTTTAATATTATCTATAATATTTCCAACAATCCCCCACCAAGTTGGAATGTTTCCGTTCACTTAGACTAATGATGTCACTAGGTGTCACGAAGATTAAACCCAGTTTATGTTGATAAACAAGAAGAGACAGATTAGATGGTGTCCTATGGAATTAAACCATTAACCTGATAGCCCCCTTCGGTTTACCCCCACACATCACCAGTTGACTTTGCGTTCTCACTGAGCGCGAATATGGCCATGCGCTATAAATCCTTTTCATGACCCTTTAGAAGATAAACCACTAATCTTCACTCGAGGCGGCACCACCCCTAGATCATATAGGCAAAGTTTTACATCATCCACGTTGCTTGGATGCCTCCAAAACTTTGTTAAGAGCATAAGCTCACCCTTGTTCTCGGCAACGACGTACTATCATACCTCACATGGATCTATCAAATTTGATAGTACCTTCTATCGTTAAGTGACTTCGTTGTTACCCTTTAAACTTGAGAAATAGGAGCACTAAGTTCAAGTTGGGTTTCCATCACTAACGATTCTATTGTGGTTTTAGACCCATGTCTCTCGCGGTATTCACAACCAAATCTCTCGTCAGAGGTTTAGTAAATGGATCTGCCAAGTTCTTACTTGTCTTGACATAGACAACCTTGATGGTACCACTTTCAAGCAGTTGTCTCACATAATTGTGCCGAAGACCTATGTGTCTTGATCCCCCATTATACACTGCGTTGTACACTTTAGATAGTGTGGCCTCACTATCACAATACATGGGAATACACGGCATTGGAACATCCCACAGACGGATGTCAGTAAGTAGATCTCTAATCCACTCTGCTTCCTTACCAGCCGCAGCTAGCGCTATGAGCTCAGCTTCCATAGTCGAGTGGGCAATACACGTCTGTTTCTTGCTCGCCCAAGAAACTGCTCCTCCTGCTAGAGTGAAAATCCACCCACTTGTAGATTTTGAATCATTTGTGCGATCAATCCAGCTTGCATCAGAATAACCTTCAAGTATTCTGGAAGAAGACGTGTATGTCAGTTCTAAGTTACTGGTCCTTTTCAGGTATCCAAGTACTCTACCCACTGCCTTCCAGTGTTCTGTCCCTGGATTAATAGTATACTGACTCAGTTTGCTTACAGCAAAAGCAATATCAGGACGAGTGCAATGCGTTGCATACATCATACTTCCAATAGCACTCGCATACTCCAGTTGAGCCACTGCTCTTCCAGAGTTCACATTAAGTTTCACACTTGGATCAAACGGAGTATTAAACTCTTTAATATTTAAGTGTTGAAACTTAGTCAGAATTTTCTCTATGTAATGAGATTGACTAAGAGAAATCTGACTTCCAGTTCTCTTCACCTTGATCCCAAGAATGGTATCAACTTCTCCTAGATCTTTCATCTTAAAGTTCAAGGACAAATATTTCTTTGTTTCAGAAATACCTTCAAGGTGAGTGCTGATGATCAACATATCATCAACATAGAGACAAATCACGACTGTATAACCGGGTTCGCATTTAGTATAAATACATCTGTCAGCACTGTTGTGTCGAAACCCGAAAGCAGTCACAGTGGTGTCAAATCTCTCATGCCACTGTTTAGGAGCTTGCTTCAAACCATACAGAGATTTAATAAGTCTACACACTTTGTTCTCTTGTCCAGGCATCACAAACCCTTCTGGTTGCTCCAAATAAATCTCCTCATTTAGATACCCATTTAGAAATGCTGTCTTTACATCCATTTGATGAATGTACAGCCCTTTCAAAGCAGACACCGCTATTAGAGTTCTAATAGAACCTATTCTAGCCACAGGTGCATAGGTATCAAAATAGTCGACCCCTTCTCTCTGCCTATACCCTTTAGCGACTAATCTCGCTTTGTAGGCAGAGATGGATCCATCTGGATGATACTTCCTTTTGAAAATCCATTTGGATCCAATAGGTATCTTTCCCTTGGGTAGATCAGCTAACTCCCAAGTTCCATTTCCCATAATGGAATCCATTTCATCATTGACTGCCTCCTTCCACAAAGGAGCATCTCTTGATGACATTGCCTCGTTGAAAGTTTTAGGATCATCATCCAAATTTACAGCAAAAATGACCTCTCTCGTCACTTTCTTTTGAGTTCCTTCAACCAGGTAAGAAAAGAAATCATCTCCATAACTTTTCTCTTTTCTAACTCTAGCACTTTTCCTTGGTTCTTCAACTATTGGTGAGGGTTGAACCCTTTTCTCAGAAGTACTAGAAGTTGTGGTGCCATTTGAGTTTTCATCATCTCTAGAAAACTTGTTCTCAAAGAATTCCACATCTCTGGATTCTACAACTATACCTGATTCGTCATCCAACAATCGGTAAGATTTACTATGCGAAGCATATCCAATGAATACACTCTTGAAAGCTCGTTCTCCCAGTTTGAGTGTCTTTGGATCAGGTACGCGATAGTAAGCAAGACAACCCCAAACCCTCAAATGCTCTAGGTTTGGTTTTCTTCCTTTCCATAACTCATATGGACTCGTAGGTATCACACGACTAGTGATCCTATTATGAACATAACATGCGGTTAACACAGCTTCCCCCCACATATTACGAGGTAGACCTGATTGGTTTAACATACAGTTAGCCATCTCTACCAAGGTTCGGTTCTTTCTCTCAGCCAAACCATTTTGTTGGGGAGTATATGGTGCAGTTCTCTCATGTATGATGCCTTCTTCTTCGCAGAATGCATCAAACTTTCGGTTAAAGTATTCTCCGCCTCTGTCCGAGCGAAGAATTTTAATGCGTTTCTCCTTTTGTTTTTCAACCTCAGCCTTATATATTTTGAATGCCTCAAAAGCTTCGTCTTTTGAATGCAACAAATAAACATATAAGTATCGGCTCGAGTCGTCACAGAAAGTGATAAAGTATCTCTTACCCCCACGAGTAAGAACTCCATTCAGTTCACAAATATCTGAATGAATTAGTTCTAGTAGTGATGTATTGCGTTTAGGAACACTTGGAAAAGGTTTCTTTGTGAATTTTGATTTAACACAAGTTTCGCATTTTTCAAAGTCTTTATCATTTAATTTTAATAAACCTTTAGTTTGCATTTTTTCAATGTTTTTAATATTTGTATGAGCTAAACGTTTGTGCCATAAAGAAATTGAACAAGCGATATAATCAGAAGACATAATTTCATTCAAATCAAAACCAATTGCATTACATTCACCAATACTAGAACTAACACTACCACCACTATCACTATCACTTTCATTCCCAAACCCGTCAATCACTGAAACGCCCCCTTGATCCGAATCTTCTTCTTCACCAATCCCATCTTCAGCTAAGTCAAGACGATACATTCCACCCGTGTTCTTTGCTTGACCCACATAGATGTCATTTAGAGAAAACTTCACACGGAGATTCTTGATAACCAGCTTGTAACCATTCCGATCAAACTTATCAGCAGAAACAAGACCCTTGGTGATACCAGGAACATGCAACACGTCCTGAAGAGTAACCACTTGACCATCTCTGAAGTTTAGTCGCACCGTGCCTTTACCTCGAACCTCTACACGATGTCCATCAGCACATACCACCACTGTTCCTTGAGGAACAGGAGCATAAGTAAGAAACGAGCCACGATTCCCACAAACATGAACAGTGGCTCCAGAATCCAAAAACCATCCTCTACATGCCACAATGCGTGTATATTGAGAAAGCATGTTGACTTCACCAAGACCCACATTGGCCACTAGATTGGTGACTTTCTCAACATCAATAGCACTCGTAGAACCAACCGTGGATCCAGATTTCCTCTGAGAGCACTCTCGTGCATAATGCCCTGTTTCTCCACAAACATGACATTTACCAGACCTCTTTGGTTGATGGTTGTTAGTGTGTTGTGACTTCTTGAATTCTTTCTTCTTTGGTGCTGTAAACTTCTTATTCCTTGATGATGCCCCTTTTCCCTTTTGACCAGATCCACCAGCAACATGATTCACACTCGATCCGACTTTACCTCTTTTGTCCCTGTTGCGCGTTTCCTCCTCAATTCGAAGGTGCTTCAACAGTTCATCCAAAGAGTAGTCCTCAGACTTGTGCATCATTCTCTTTGAGAAATCTTTCCAACCAGGAGGTAATTTTGCAATAATAACCCCTACTTGAAATATTTCTGGCAGCGGAATAGAAAGTGCAGTCAATTTGTTAACAAGGACTTGGAGTTCATGCACCTGCTCCAAAATTGACTTGTCATCGACCATTTGGAAGTCTAGGTACTTGGCAATAAGGTATTTGTTAGTACCTTCTTCATGAGCCTTGTACTTATCTTCCAAAGCTTTCCACAATTCTCTAGCACTTTTTATCGGCGCGTACAAGTCATAGAGACGATCCGAAAGGGAATTTTTGATGTGACCCAGGCAAAGATCTTCAGCTTCCTTACGGATAAGTCTTTGCCTTGCCAAATCTTCATTTGGGAGCTCTCCTGCTTCACCAGGAGGGTCATCAGGAATTGCAGGCAAGTCAGGATCAAGGATGTAGTAAAGTTTCAGCACAACTAGCATGAACTTAACCTTGTCCGCCCAGCGGGTATAGTTCTGACCATCGAATCTGTCCAACTTGACAAACTCTTGATTCATGAATCTCAGATTGGCTGTTGGTAGTTCAGAGTCCATTAATTCTGTTGATTAAACACAAAATAAAATCCTTTAAGATTGTTGAAAAAATAATTTAATCAAACAATTAATTTATTAATTACCGAGTTATCAGCCAAACCAGTTTGTTCCAACTTGAGCAAACTGATTAAAGAAAGGTAGAAGGAGACTGTCCCGTTGTCGGACGAATTTAAAGAACACGAAAATTAAAACCAACCTGGCGAAGATCGTTGAACGAAAGCCTTGAACTGCACGGATGATTCCTGTCCTTAAAGGATTTTACGCGCTCGTATTGCTGTGAGCTGCAGCGTAAACTCCCAGGATTTAATGCAGAACTGATCTGGTATTCCAACAGCAATGGAAACCAGAAAACGCAGAAGCTGGAACGAAAACACGAACACCCAGATGGAGGAGAGTAGGCTGCGAAATTGTAAGTGGTGAATGGGTAACAGGAAGCCTTTATTTATAGTTGTGGGTTATACCTGAGAATGAGAAAAATAGGGAGTGATATATCAATCCTATACGAATTCGAATTCTGTATACATATCCTATACGAATTCGAAACTGGATAATTATCATTAATACGAATTCGATTTCCTATGGGATAACCCCCACTGTTTTCGAATCCATCTCTATCTCCTTCTTATCTCATCTCATTCGGTTTACAGATCTGACCCACCTGAAACCGAACCTTAGCTAAAAATAAAAGCTCCTCAGCTCCTCGCGACGATGCGTACGTGCGAAGTGCAAAGTGCGCCTCAAACGCGCCCATTCGCGCCTCAAACGCGACCATTCGCGAGCTCGCGGCTCGGCTCGGCTCGGCGCGCGTGTGGGCTTGACCCACTTCTCAACCCATTTATCACTATGGAGGCCCATAAGGGGTAATCCCTTATAAACCATCCAAGCTTCAATCACTCCACCAATGTGGGATGGAGGAAACATACCAACTTGTATGTTCCTCTTTAATATTATCTATAATATTTCCAACAATCCCCCACCAAGTTGGAATGTTTCCGTTCACTTAGACTAATGATGTCACTAGGTGTCACGAAGATTAAACCCAGTTTATGTTGATAAACAAGAAGAGACAGATTAGATGGTGTCCTATGGAATTAAACCATTAACCTGATAGCCCCCTTCGGTTTACCCCCACACATCACCAGTTGACTTTGCGTTCTCACTGAGCGCGAATATGGCCATGCGCTATAAATCCTTTTCATGACCCTTTAGAAGATAAACCACTAATCTTCACTCGAGGCGGCACCACCCCTAGATCATATAGGCAAAGTTTTACATCATCCACGTTGCTTGGATGCCTCCAAAACTTTGTTAAGAGCATAAGCTCACCCTTGTTCTCGGCAACGACGTACTATCATACCTCACATGGATCTATCAAATTTGATAGTACCTTCTATCGTTAAGTGACTTCGTTGTTACCCTTTAAACTTGAGAAATAGGAGCACTAAGTTCAAGTTGGGTTTCCATCACTAACGATTCTATTGTGGTTTTAGACCCATGTCTCTCGCGGTATTCACAACCAAATCTCTCGTCAGAGGTTTAGTAAATGGATCTGCCAAGTTCTTACTTGTCTTGACATAGACAACCTTGATGGTACCACTTTCAAGCAGTTGTCTCACATAATTGTGCCGAAGACCTATGTGTCTTGATCCCCCATTATACACTGCGTTGTACACTTTAGATAGTGTGGCCTCACTATCACAATACATGGGAATACACGGCATTGGAACATCCCACAGACGGATGTCAGTAAGTAGATCTCTAATCCACTCTGCTTCCTTACCAGCCGCAGCTAGCGCTATGAGCTCAGCTTCCATAGTCGAGTGGGCAATACACGTCTGTTTCTTGCTCGCCCAAGAAACTGCTCCTCCTGCTAGAGTGAAAATCCACCCACTTGTAGATTTTGAATCATTTGTGCGATCAATCCAGCTTGCATCAGAATAACCTTCAAGTATTCTGGAAGAAGACGTGTATGTCAGTTCTAAGTTACTGGTCCTTTTCAGGTATCCAAGTACTCTACCCACTGCCTTCCAGTGTTCTGTCCCTGGATTAATAGTATACTGACTCAGTTTGCTTACAGCAAAAGCAATATCAGGACGAGTGCAATGCGTTGCATACATCATACTTCCAATAGCACTCGCATACTCCAGTTGAGCCACTGCTCTTCCAGAGTTCACATTAAGTTTCACACTTGGATCAAACGGAGTATTAAACTCTTTAATATTTAAGTGTTGAAACTTAGTCAGAATTTTCTCTATGTAATGAGATTGACTAAGAGAAATCTGACTTCCAGTTCTCTTCACCTTGATCCCAAGAATGGTATCAACTTCTCCTAGATCTTTCATCTTAAAGTTCAAGGACAAATATTTCTTTGTTTCAGAAATACCTTCAAGGTGAGTGCTGATGATCAACATATCATCAACATAGAGACAAATCACGACTGTATAACCGGGTTCGCATTTAGTATAAATACATCTGTCAGCACTGTTGTGTCGAAACCCGAAAGCAGTCACAGTGGTGTCAAATCTCTCATGCCACTGTTTAGGAGCTTGCTTCAAACCATACAGAGATTTAATAAGTCTACACACTTTGTTCTCTTGTCCAGGCATCACAAACCCTTCTGGTTGCTCCAAATAAATCTCCTCATTTAGATACCCATTTAGAAATGCTGTCTTTACATCCATTTGATGAATGTACAGCCCTTTCAAAGCAGACACCGCTATTAGAGTTCTAATAGAACCTATTCTAGCCACAGGTGCATAGGTATCAAAATAGTCGACCCCTTCTCTCTGCCTATACCCTTTAGCGACTAATCTCGCTTTGTAGGCAGAGATGGATCCATCTGGATGATACTTCCTTTTGAAAATCCATTTGGATCCAATAGGTATCTTTCCCTTGGGTAGATCAGCTAACTCCCAAGTTCCATTTCCCATAATGGAATCCATTTCATCATTGACTGCCTCCTTCCACAAAGGAGCATCTCTTGATGACATTGCCTCGTTGAAAGTTTTAGGATCATCATCCAAATTTACAGCAAAAATGACCTCTCTCGTCACTTTCTTTTGAGTTCCTTCAACCAGGTAAGAAAAGAAATCATCTCCATAACTTTTCTCTTTTCTAACTCTAGCACTTTTCCTTGGTTCTTCAACTATTGGTGAGGGTTGAACCCTTTTCTCAGAAGTACTAGAAGTTGTGGTGCCATTTGAGTTTTCATCATCTCTAGAAAACTTGTTCTCAAAGAATTCCACATCTCTGGATTCTACAACTATACCTGATTCGTCATCCAACAATCGGTAAGATTTACTATGCGAAGCATATCCAATGAATACACTCTTGAAAGCTCGTTCTCCCAGTTTGAGTGTCTTTGGATCAGGTACGCGATAGTAAGCAAGACAACCCCAAACCCTCAAATGCTCTAGGTTTGGTTTTCTTCCTTTCCATAACTCATATGGACTCGTAGGTATCACACGACTAGTGATCCTATTATGAACATAACATGCGGTTAACACAGCTTCCCCCCACATATTACGAGGTAGACCTGATTGGTTTAACATACAGTTAGCCATCTCTACCAAGGTTCGGTTCTTTCTCTCAGCCAAACCATTTTGTTGGGGAGTATATGGTGCAGTTCTCTCATGTATGATGCCTTCTTCTTCGCAGAATGCATCAAACTTTCGGTTAAAGTATTCTCCGCCTCTGTCCGAGCGAAGAATTTTAATGCGTTTCTCCTTTTGTTTTTCAACCTCAGCCTTATATATTTTGAATGCCTCAAAAGCTTCGTCTTTTGAATGCAACAAATAAACATATAAGTATCGGCTCGAGTCGTCACAGAAAGTGATAAAGTATCTCTTACCCCCACGAGTAAGAACTCCATTCAGTTCACAAATATCTGAATGAATTAGTTCTAGTAGTGATGTATTGCGTTTAGGAACACTTGGAAAAGGTTTCTTTGTGAATTTTGATTTAACACAAGTTTCGCATTTTTCAAAGTCTTTATCATTTAATTTTAATAAACCTTTAGTTTGCATTTTTTCAATGTTTTTAATATTTGTATGAGCTAAACGTTTGTGCCATAAAGAAATTGAACAAGCGATATAATCAGAAGACATAATTTCATTCAAATCAAAACCAATTGCATTACATTCACCAATACTAGAACTAACACTACCACCACTATCACTATCACTTTCATTCCCAAACCCGTCAATCACTGAAACGCCCCCTTGATCCGAATCTTCTTCTTCACCAATCCCATCTTCAGCTAAGTCAAGACGATACATTCCACCCGTGTTCTTTGCTTGACCCACATAGATGTCATTTAGAGAAAACTTCACACGGAGATTCTTGATAACCAGCTTGTAACCATTCCGATCAAACTTATCAGCAGAAACAAGACCCTTGGTGATACCAGGAACATGCAACACGTCCTGAAGAGTAACCACTTGACCATCTCTGAAGTTTAGTCGCACCGTGCCTTTACCTCGAACCTCTACACGATGTCCATCAGCACATACCACCACTGTTCCTTGAGGAACAGGAGCATAAGTAAGAAACGAGCCACGATTCCCACAAACATGAACAGTGGCTCCAGAATCCAAAAACCATCCTCTACATGCCACAATGCGTGTATATTGAGAAAGCATGTTGACTTCACCAAGACCCACATTGGCCACTAGATTGGTGACTTTCTCAACATCAATAGCACTCGTAGAACCAACCGTGGATCCAGATTTCCTCTGAGAGCACTCTCGTGCATAATGCCCTGTTTCTCCACAAACATGACATTTACCAGACCTCTTTGGTTGATGGTTGTTAGTGTGTTGTGACTTCTTGAATTCTTTCTTCTTTGGTGCTGTAAACTTCTTATTCCTTGATGATGCCCCTTTTCCCTTTTGACCAGATCCACCAGCAACATGATTCACACTCGATCCGACTTTACCTCTTTTGTCCCTGTTGCGCGTTTCCTCCTCAATTCGAAGGTGCTTCAACAGTTCATCCAAAGAGTAGTCCTCAGACTTGTGCATCATTCTCTTTGAGAAATCTTTCCAACCAGGAGGTAATTTTGCAATAATAACCCCTACTTGAAATATTTCTGGCAGCGGAATAGAAAGTGCAGTCAATTTGTTAACAAGGACTTGGAGTTCATGCACCTGCTCCAAAATTGACTTGTCATCGACCATTTGGAAGTCTAGGTACTTGGCAATAAGGTATTTGTTAGTACCTTCTTCATGAGCCTTGTACTTATCTTCCAAAGCTTTCCACAATTCTCTAGCACTTTTTATCGGCGCGTACAAGTCATAGAGACGATCCGAAAGGGAATTTTTGATGTGACCCAGGCAAAGATCTTCAGCTTCCTTACGGATAAGTCTTTGCCTTGCCAAATCTTCATTTGGGAGCTCTCCTGCTTCACCAGGAGGGTCATCAGGAATTGCAGGCAAGTCAGGATCAAGGATGTAGTAAAGTTTCAGCACAACTAGCATGAACTTAACCTTGTCCGCCCAGCGGGTATAGTTCTGACCATCGAATCTGTCCAACTTGACAAACTCTTGATTCATGAATCTCAGATTGGCTGTTGGTAGTTCAGAGTCCATTAATTCTGTTGATTAAACACAAAATAAAATCCTTTAAGATTGTTGAAAAAATAATTTAATCAAACAATTAATTTATTAATTACCGAGTTATCAGCCAAACCAGTTTGTTCCAACTTGAGCAAACTGATTAAAGAAAGGTAGAAGGAGACTGTCCCGTTGTCGGACGAATTTAAAGAACACGAAAATTAAAACCAACCTGGCGAAGATCGTTGAACGAAAGCCTTGAACTGCACGGATGATTCCTGTCCTTAAAGGATTTTACGCGCTCGTATTGCTGTGAGCTGCAGCGTAAACTCCCAGGATTTAATGCAGAACTGATCTGGTATTCCAACAGCAATGGAAACCAGAAAACGCAGAAGCTGGAACGAAAACACGAACACCCAGATGGAGGAGAGTAGGCTGCGAAATTGTAAGTGGTGAATGGGTAACAGGAAGCCTTTATTTATAGTTGTGGGTTATACCTGAGAATGAGAAAAATAGGGAGTGATATATCAATCCTATACGAATTCGAATTCTGTATACATATCCTATACGAATTCGAAACTGGATAATTATCATTAATACGAATTCGATTTCCTATGGGATAACCCCCACTGTTTTCGAATCCATCTCTATCTCCTTCTTATCTCATCTCATTCGGTTTACAGATCTGACCCACCTGAAACCGAACCTTAGCTAAAAATAAAAGCTCCTCAGCTCCTCGCGACGATGCGTACGTGCGAAGTGCAAAGTGCGCCTCAAACGCGCCCATTCGCGCCTCAAACGCGACCATTCGCGAGCTCGCGGCTCGGCTCGGCTCGGCGCGCGTGTGGGCTTGACCCACTTCTCAACCCATTTATCACTATGGAGGCCCATAAGGGGTAATCCCTTATAAACCATCCAAGCTTCAATCACTCCACCAATGTGGGATGGAGGAAACATACCAACTTGTATGTTCCTCTTTAATATTATCTATAATATTTCCAACAATCCCCCACCAAGTTGGAATGTTTCCGTTCACTTAGACTAATGATGTCACTAGGTGTCACGAAGATTAAACCCAGTTTATGTTGATAAACAAGAAGAGACAGATTAGATGGTGTCCTATGGAATTAAACCATTAACCTGATAGCCCCCTTCGGTTTACCCCCACACATCACCAGTTGACTTTGCGTTCTCACTGAGCGCGAATATGGCCATGCGCTATAAATCCTTTTCATGACCCTTTAGAAGATAAACCACTAATCTTCACTCGAGGCGGCACCACCCCTAGATCATATAGGCAAAGTTTTACATCATCCACGTTGCTTGGATGCCTCCAAAACTTTGTTAAGAGCATAAGCTCACCCTTGTTCTCGGCAACGACGTACTATCATACCTCACATGGATCTATCAAATTTGATAGTACCTTCTATCGTTAAGTGACTTCGTTGTTACCCTTTAAACTTGAGAAATAGGAGCACTAAGTTCAAGTTGGGTTTCCATCACTAACGATTCTATTGTGGTTTTAGACCCATGTCTCTCGCGGTATTCACAACCAAATCTCTCGTCAGAGGTTTAGTAAATGGATCTGCCAAGTTCTTACTTGTCTTGACATAGACAACCTTGATGGTACCACTTTCAAGCAGTTGTCTCACATAATTGTGCCGAAGACCTATGTGTCTTGATCCCCCATTATACACTGCGTTGTACACTTTAGATAGTGTGGCCTCACTATCACAATACATGGGAATACACGGCATTGGAACATCCCACAGACGGATGTCAGTAAGTAGATCTCTAATCCACTCTGCTTCCTTACCAGCCGCAGCTAGCGCTATGAGCTCAGCTTCCATAGTCGAGTGGGCAATACACGTCTGTTTCTTGCTCGCCCAAGAAACTGCTCCTCCTGCTAGAGTGAAAATCCACCCACTTGTAGATTTTGAATCATTTGTGCGATCAATCCAGCTTGCATCAGAATAACCTTCAAGTATTCTGGAAGAAGACGTGTATGTCAGTTCTAAGTTACTGGTCCTTTTCAGGTATCCAAGTACTCTACCCACTGCCTTCCAGTGTTCTGTCCCTGGATTAATAGTATACTGACTCAGTTTGCTTACAGCAAAAGCAATATCAGGACGAGTGCAATGCGTTGCATACATCATACTTCCAATAGCACTCGCATACTCCAGTTGAGCCACTGCTCTTCCAGAGTTCACATTAAGTTTCACACTTGGATCAAACGGAGTATTAAACTCTTTAATATTTAAGTGTTGAAACTTAGTCAGAATTTTCTCTATGTAATGAGATTGACTAAGAGAAATCTGACTTCCAGTTCTCTTCACCTTGATCCCAAGAATGGTATCAACTTCTCCTAGATCTTTCATCTTAAAGTTCAAGGACAAATATTTCTTTGTTTCAGAAATACCTTCAAGGTGAGTGCTGATGATCAACATATCATCAACATAGAGACAAATCACGACTGTATAACCGGGTTCGCATTTAGTATAAATACATCTGTCAGCACTGTTGTGTCGAAACCCGAAAGCAGTCACAGTGGTGTCAAATCTCTCATGCCACTGTTTAGGAGCTTGCTTCAAACCATACAGAGATTTAATAAGTCTACACACTTTGTTCTCTTGTCCAGGCATCACAAACCCTTCTGGTTGCTCCAAATAAATCTCCTCATTTAGATACCCATTTAGAAATGCTGTCTTTACATCCATTTGATGAATGTACAGCCCTTTCAAAGCAGACACCGCTATTAGAGTTCTAATAGAACCTATTCTAGCCACAGGTGCATAGGTATCAAAATAGTCGACCCCTTCTCTCTGCCTATACCCTTTAGCGACTAATCTCGCTTTGTAGGCAGAGATGGATCCATCTGGATGATACTTCCTTTTGAAAATCCATTTGGATCCAATAGGTATCTTTCCCTTGGGTAGATCAGCTAACTCCCAAGTTCCATTTCCCATAATGGAATCCATTTCATCATTGACTGCCTCCTTCCACAAAGGAGCATCTCTTGATGACATTGCCTCGTTGAAAGTTTTAGGATCATCATCCAAATTTACAGCAAAAATGACCTCTCTCGTCACTTTCTTTTGAGTTCCTTCAACCAGGTAAGAAAAGAAATCATCTCCATAACTTTTCTCTTTTCTAACTCTAGCACTTTTCCTTGGTTCTTCAACTATTGGTGAGGGTTGAACCCTTTTCTCAGAAGTACTAGAAGTTGTGGTGCCATTTGAGTTTTCATCATCTCTAGAAAACTTGTTCTCAAAGAATTCCACATCTCTGGATTCTACAACTATACCTGATTCGTCATCCAACAATCGGTAAGATTTACTATGCGAAGCATATCCAATGAATACACTCTTGAAAGCTCGTTCTCCCAGTTTGAGTGTCTTTGGATCAGGTACGCGATAGTAAGCAAGACAACCCCAAACCCTCAAATGCTCTAGGTTTGGTTTTCTTCCTTTCCATAACTCATATGGACTCGTAGGTATCACACGACTAGTGATCCTATTATGAACATAACATGCGGTTAACACAGCTTCCCCCCACATATTACGAGGTAGACCTGATTGGTTTAACATACAGTTAGCCATCTCTACCAAGGTTCGGTTCTTTCTCTCAGCCAAACCATTTTGTTGGGGAGTATATGGTGCAGTTCTCTCATGTATGATGCCTTCTTCTTCGCAGAATGCATCAAACTTTCGGTTAAAGTATTCTCCGCCTCTGTCCGAGCGAAGAATTTTAATGCGTTTCTCCTTTTGTTTTTCAACCTCAGCCTTATATATTTTGAATGCCTCAAAAGCTTCGTCTTTTGAATGCAACAAATAAACATATAAGTATCGGCTCGAGTCGTCACAGAAAGTGATAAAGTATCTCTTACCCCCACGAGTAAGAACTCCATTCAGTTCACAAATATCTGAATGAATTAGTTCTAGTAGTGATGTATTGCGTTTAGGAACACTTGGAAAAGGTTTCTTTGTGAATTTTGATTTAACACAAGTTTCGCATTTTTCAAAGTCTTTATCATTTAATTTTAATAAACCTTTAGTTTGCATTTTTTCAATGTTTTTAATATTTGTATGAGCTAAACGTTTGTGCCATAAAGAAATTGAACAAGCGATATAATCAGAAGACATAATTTCATTCAAATCAAAACCAATTGCATTACATTCACCAATACTAGAACTAACACTACCACCACTATCACTATCACTTTCATTCCCAAACCCGTCAATCACTGAAACGCCCCCTTGATCCGAATCTTCTTCTTCACCAATCCCATCTTCAGCTAAGTCAAGACGATACATTCCACCCGTGTTCTTTGCTTGACCCACATAGATGTCATTTAGAGAAAACTTCACACGGAGATTCTTGATAACCAGCTTGTAACCATTCCGATCAAACTTATCAGCAGAAACAAGACCCTTGGTGATACCAGGAACATGCAACACGTCCTGAAGAGTAACCACTTGACCATCTCTGAAGTTTAGTCGCACCGTGCCTTTACCTCGAACCTCTACACGATGTCCATCAGCACATACCACCACTGTTCCTTGAGGAACAGGAGCATAAGTAAGAAACGAGCCACGATTCCCACAAACATGAACAGTGGCTCCAGAATCCAAAAACCATCCTCTACATGCCACAATGCGTGTATATTGAGAAAGCATGTTGACTTCACCAAGACCCACATTGGCCACTAGATTGGTGACTTTCTCAACATCAATAGCACTCGTAGAACCAACCGTGGATCCAGATTTCCTCTGAGAGCACTCTCGTGCATAATGCCCTGTTTCTCCACAAACATGACATTTACCAGACCTCTTTGGTTGATGGTTGTTAGTGTGTTGTGACTTCTTGAATTCTTTCTTCTTTGGTGCTGTAAACTTCTTATTCCTTGATGATGCCCCTTTTCCCTTTTGACCAGATCCACCAGCAACATGATTCACACTCGATCCGACTTTACCTCTTTTGTCCCTGTTGCGCGTTTCCTCCTCAATTCGAAGGTGCTTCAACAGTTCATCCAAAGAGTAGTCCTCAGACTTGTGCATCATTCTCTTTGAGAAATCTTTCCAACCAGGAGGTAATTTTGCAATAATAACCCCTACTTGAAATATTTCTGGCAGCGGAATAGAAAGTGCAGTCAATTTGTTAACAAGGACTTGGAGTTCATGCACCTGCTCCAAAATTGACTTGTCATCGACCATTTGGAAGTCTAGGTACTTGGCAATAAGGTATTTGTTAGTACCTTCTTCATGAGCCTTGTACTTATCTTCCAAAGCTTTCCACAATTCTCTAGCACTTTTTATCGGCGCGTACAAGTCATAGAGACGATCCGAAAGGGAATTTTTGATGTGACCCAGGCAAAGATCTTCAGCTTCCTTACGGATAAGTCTTTGCCTTGCCAAATCTTCATTTGGGAGCTCTCCTGCTTCACCAGGAGGGTCATCAGGAATTGCAGGCAAGTCAGGATCAAGGATGTAGTAAAGTTTCAGCACAACTAGCATGAACTTAACCTTGTCCGCCCAGCGGGTATAGTTCTGACCATCGAATCTGTCCAACTTGACAAACTCTTGATTCATGAATCTCAGATTGGCTGTTGGTAGTTCAGAGTCCATTAATTCTGTTGATTAAACACAAAATAAAATCCTTTAAGATTGTTGAAAAAATAATTTAATCAAACAATTAATTTATTAATTACCGAGTTATCAGCCAAACCAGTTTGTTCCAACTTGAGCAAACTGATTAAAGAAAGGTAGAAGGAGACTGTCCCGTTGTCGGACGAATTTAAAGAACACGAAAATTAAAACCAACCTGGCGAAGATCGTTGAACGAAAGCCTTGAACTGCACGGATGATTCCTGTCCTTAAAGGATTTTACGCGCTCGTATTGCTGTGAGCTGCAGCGTAAACTCCCAGGATTTAATGCAGAACTGATCTGGTATTCCAACAGCAATGGAAACCAGAAAACGCAGAAGCTGGAACGAAAACACGAACACCCAGATGGAGGAGAGTAGGCTGCGAAATTGTAAGTGGTGAATGGGTAACAGGAAGCCTTTATTTATAGTTGTGGGTTATACCTGAGAATGAGAAAAATAGGGAGTGATATATCAATCCTATACGAATTCGAATTCTGTATACATATCCTATACGAATTCGAAACTGGATAATTATCATTAATACGAATTCGATTTCCTATGGGATAACCCCCACTGTTTTCGAATCCATCTCTATCTCCTTCTTATCTCATCTCATTCGGTTTACAGATCTGACCCACCTGAAACCGAACCTTATCTCATCCCATTCGCGTCTCAAACGCGACCATTCGCGAGCTCGCGGCTCGGCTCGGCGCGCGTGTGGGCTTGACCCACTTCTCAACCCATTTATCACTATGGAGGCCCATAAGGGGTAATCCCTTATAAACCATCCAAGCTTCAATCACTCCACCAATGTGGGATGGAGGAAACATACCAACTTGTATGTTCCTCTTTAATATTATCTATAATATTTCTAACAGGACCATCCTCTAAGGAAGGACTATCACCAAACCGTGTAGCCTTAATGAACTTGACCTTGGTACTACGCTTTGTCAATTGGTAGGCGGTTACCTCTGTAGCGTTAGGATACATTATATGTTTTGGACTTTGTCAGTAGCTCTCAACGAAAGTTGGAAGCTTGGTTTTATTGTTTCTTGATAATTCCAAGTCAACGATTAATTGTTTCTTAGTTATTTTAATTTTTTTTTCATAACACTTTATCGTATACTTTGGTATCTCTTTTTAACATGATAAATTGTAATGTTAAGCATACATTCACCAACCAATTCAAATACAAGGAAACTTCCATAAAACAAATAAATATGTTAAGCATACATTCACCAACCAATTCAAATACAAGGAAACTTCCATAAAACAAAGAAATTTCTTCTACAACTTTTGTCAGGCCCGTCTTCAAAAATGCTCCAAAATTTTTGGCCCCTGAACGAGTATAAAAACAGGCACCTATAATATAAAGTCAATAACTCAATTTTGTAAGGAAAATATAAATATATTTGAATTATTACATAGTTACATACTAGAAAACATAATAATAAATGGAAAAAATAGGTCGCTAATTTTTTAAAAAGTACATATACACACACTCACACACTAGTGGGATCAAACCCGCACGTTGTATCAAACGGGAACTTTGTTTGTTTCGATGCACTCGTTATAGCGAATGAAAGTTAAAACCCAAAAAATACAGTTGTAACATGCTCAAAACGTGTTCGTTTCATCACTTTTTGTATAAAAAAAGAAAGAAAAACATTTCAAATATTGTTTATTAAATTTAAGTTTTGAACAAAATAAAAAAGGTAAATTAAGTTTTAAACTAGAAAAGAAAACATAAAGTTGAGATTAAAAAAACAGAAAAACAAGAAAATAAGAAATCTGAAAAAAAAAAAAACAAAAGGAAATTAAAGAAGCTTATAGGGAATCGAACTTAAGACATATAACTAAACAATTTTCATGCACATTAAAGGTCAGCATATCAAGCTACACTTTGTTAAACAATTTAGAAACTAAACGTTTATATATACACTTTAATAAATATATTTAAAAAAAAAAACTATCGGACCCCGGGGGAGTTTGGGCCTTATGCCGTCGCCCACCCTACACACCATCCGAGCCGGCCCTGAGTTTTGTCCACCCATCACTCAAATAGTCAGAACCTCCAATTTTCGTGAGTTTGCATTTCTACTAATGTATCTCACTTGCACATGTTGTAAAATCAAGTTTTGTCATTTTGTTGTCAAAATGATGCTTCACATACGAATAAGGCAACCATTGGAAAAAAATATGTAAAAGGTATATATTCTCAAATGGATAATCTATTATCTTAACTAATTTATAGAAAGTGAAACTAAATGAAGAGGATGTTTTATGTAAGTTTCCTTGTGTTTGAACTAGCTAGCTAGTGAATGCAACGTTAACACAGCCATTTATCGTATTAACAAGACAAATCAAAGTCTATGTTACGAACAAAAGTTAAAATAATTAAGAAATAATAGTCTGTTGGATAAAGCTAGATTTGGAATGATTAAGAAACAATCAAACCAAGTTACCAACGCGAGCTACTGATGAAGTGGGAAATATCAAACATGAAATCTATTCTAATTTATTAACGTTATAGGGCAAGTAGTTTGTTCATATACCACAAGGCACATTTTATCCAACACATGTTACCTAGGACCACCTACCCTCACAAGGTCAAGTTAGAGAACTCTCATCCCTATAAATACACGACATTCATTTTATGTGCACCTATGTTTATTGTTTTACACTATGCTACTCTTTGTAGATAGTCCCAACGCTTGATTGTGATGCCTAACCTTCTTGACGATACTAACATTGCTTTCCTTTATCTGGGGTTGAGGCACTTTGACCTAGGCACGAGTGCAATTCTAGACCAAACACCAAGTAGTCCTTCATTGCATCTATGAAATTGAAAAATTCATCAAAACTACAAATTCAACCTTCTAGAACTTTTATAGGACGTTAATGTTATCGCACATGTTATTTATATACATTACAAAAGTGTTTTGAAAATTACTCTAATAGTTTTATTAAAGTTTTAATTTCACCCAGGGCGGAACCAGAGGGGGGTCAAGAGGGTCCATTGACCCTCCGGTCACCGGAACTTTTTGAATTGTTATTTATAAATTTTGAGTTTTTGAAGAACAAACTTAGATATGGACCCCTAATTTGAACTAGTATATAGTATAAGCTTATGATGACCCCCTAACTAAATCGTTCTGGTTCCGCCACTATTTTCAGTTTTTCACCCTTTTAAAATTACGCTAAACACCACATTCGCTTGTTAAAGAGGGGCGTCAAAGAGGATGGATGCGCACTAGGGGGTTAACGGTCGCTAAAAGTGTGTGGTATGAGGTCAACTCACATATATAATACAATATACATTTCAAAAAAAAAAATTTATACATTTCATGAGTAACTTGTCGGTAATTTATGACACACTTCCTACGGATAGGAAAACTGTTAAAATGAAACGTATTTCGTAGGAATTGTGTTGGTAATTTCCTACACATTTTCTAAGAATATTAATTAAAAACTACGGATGTTAATTGTTGGTCCCTTTTCTCGGAGGATCGAGAACAACCTAAACCTTGTTATACTAACCCACTAGCGAGTGCGGAATCCAAGCTAGTAGGCAAACCGGGATGAAGCAAGAACAAACACAAGAACACACAAAGTTCACCGATTAACACCACTGTATTAATACGTATGAAGGTTTACGGTTACAAGCACAATGTTTACAATCTGTTTGCAAACTCTCTAAAGTGTGTGTGTGTGTGTGTTTTTCAGCAGAGTTTCTCTAACTCTCTATGTGTGCATCTTTCTAACACTAACACACTGCATGAGTATATATACCCATACACAGCAGGTCCTTTCCGAAGGATCCGATAGATGGTCCGAAGGATCATCTATCGAAGACAACAAGTTCGAATGATCAACATGTACCTCGAAGGATCATCCTTCGAGGACTAATGGTCGAACCATATCTTTCGAGCACCTCGAAGGATCAACAGTATCCTTCGAGGCTATCCTTCGAGACAGACACTTATCTTTCTAACTGTTTGACCAAGTCAATCCGGAGGATGGTTGACTTAGTCAACTTACAGACTTAGGACATCGTTTACATACAGACCGAATACAGACAAAGTACAGACACAAGTGCACCAACAAACTCCCCCTTGGCTGTAGCTTTGTCTTTATCTTGTCTTGATCTTCTATAGATGTAGACCCGTCTTGAACATTGACGGTCTTTGGTCTTCGAGTTCCCAAAACTCTGATGTCCTTTCAAGTCTTCATGGTCGGAGGATCTTCAAAGTCTTCACGTCTTGAAAGCAGAGAGTGTATCAACAAACTACCCGTATCGTGTAGGAAGTGTGTTGACAAACTCCCCCTTAACATAAGCTCCCCCTTGAGTTATGCTCGTGAAAGGACTTTATCTTTATGAAGTGAGATCCTTGTGGTGTTGATGATGGCCAGCGGCAACTCGATCATTTTCATCTTTTGAGCGCCTTCTCGTCGTGTCTTCATTCCAGAGCTTGTCATCGACCATGTTCTCCTAGCCTTTAGAATCTGCACATACAAGAAATCTAAACGCGTAATGAGAACAACTGCTTGGAATATAGTATAAACAAATGACACACGAATGACCATGTCATAATCAAACACCGTCCGACAGTTTGAAAGTTTAATAAATTTGTCAATTTTAGCCTTTAACTTTCAAAACTTGCAAATTTCGACCGTTTATGAAGATTTAGTCAATTCGGTTTTCGTTCAGGTTTCAGGCAACGAAGACTTGAGCTCCAACATCGTACGATCGAAAATAAAACAGAAATAAAATCTTTTTGGCTTTTATAAAGTTTATATTAAAACAAGCCTAAAATCTTTTTGGTATTTTTGAAATTAAAAGGAAACAATTTTAATATCCTTTGAGTGTTATCAAACGACATCACCGCTAATGTCGTGCTGATATGCACCAAACGACGAAACTGTTTAAAAGAAACATACTAAAAATTAAGCAGTAAATAAATATATACAGACATTCTTTTTGCGAGTTTCGAGGGTAAGAGAATCATATCAGTGTACGATCATGCCAAAACACTCTTGTTGTTCAGTTAGTTAACATTAAAATAAGCATCCTATAACAATTATCGGTATTGTTGTCCACTTAAGCTCAACTTATCAGATGTAATCATGGCGAGGGGATACGTTAAGGTATGATTTATACTTACCGACCGGTGTTCATCCACATCACGACACATTCCCGTATCAAGGTATGCACGAGAGTTCATCTTACCGGTGAGTATACCGATTATCATCTGTTTGACCGTATAAATTGTGAGATACTCACTTATTTTGATTTGAAAACAAGCCCTATGTGATATAATCACTTATTGATGAGGAACTTGATTTTCGTATGCATGAGGGCACAGGTGCAAGTCCGTGAACAGGTCAGTACTTCCGTACAGCAGAGAGACGAACTTGACACCCGGAAAAATGTGATATTTTTATCACTTATTTGATTTGGACATGTGATTGTTTATCACTTATTGAGGTCGAATGCAGTATGCAATATGTACACGTATGTATAGTATCATGGAAGATCTAGACTTGCGTCCCCGTTATTTTTCGGTAAAAGATACAACCATGATACCCAGATGATAAGCAGCATAAAGACCGAATATCTCAGAACCTCGGCAATCTATCAAACGAAATTTCGGTACTGAGACCATATGCCAATGAATGGTTCCCACCTGGTCTTCAGTCGATTAAGATTTATATCACCCTGCACACTTTAAAATGATTGTGAGCCTACCGATACATCTTATATAGAGCTGCTTATCGTTTTGCATTTAAGGTTTAAAGAGGTTTGGATAGACCACTGATGTACTATCATTTTCTCTTTTGCTCGCCAGGAAACTCATTTTTGTTTTTCTATTGTTTTTGTGTTTTTGAAATTTTTCGGTGTTTTTGTATTTTCCGATTTTTGAATTTACTCCCCCTAAAATCAACAAACTAAGATAAATTTAAAAACACACAAAGATATTTACAAAAATGATTTTCCGATGTTGGTTTTACTCTTGCTTGACCTTAATGCCATTTACCAATAATAAGAGGTCAAATCTAGATTTGTCAAATGCTTTGGTAAATAAGTCGGCACGTTGGTCATCGGTGTGGACCTTAACAACATCGATTAGCCTTTTCTCAAAGAAATCACGTATGAAGTGATATTTGATTTCGATGTGTTTGGTCTTTGAATGCTGCACAGGATTTTTAGTGATATCTAAAGCAGCAGAATTATCAACGTATATAGGAGTAGTTAGGAATTCAAAACCGTAGTCCCGCAATTGTTGTTGGATCCAGAGAACTTGTGAACAACAACTTGAGGCAGCAATGTATTCAGCTTCGCATGTTGATGTAGCTACACACGTCTGCTTCTTGCACTGCCATGTGACTAGGCGATTTCCTAAAAACTGACATCCAGCCGTTGTGGATTTGCCGTCGATTTTACATCCGCCAAAATCAGAATCACTGAATGCGACCAAGTCAAAGTTATTATCCCTAGGATACCACAGACCGGTGTCGGGGTAAGCCTTCAAATAACGAAAAATCCTTTTGACAGCAGCAAGATGTGAGGCCTTCGGGTTGACTTGATATCTGGCAAGCAGGCACGTTGGGTACATTATATCTGGCCTTGATGCTGTGAGGTACATAAGGGATCCGATCATCGCGCGATAGTATGAAGGGCTAATAGGTTCACCCTTCAAGTCAGGAGTTATTCCGTGATTAGTTGGCAATGGGGTACCAATGGGCGTTGCATCGGACATCTGGAACCGGCTCAAGATGTCTCCAACATATTTAGTCTGATGGATGAAAATCCCAGACTCCGTTTGTTGCACTTGTAGGCCCAAAAAGAAATTCATTTCCCCCATAGCACTCATCTCGAACTTATCCTGCATGATGCGCTCGAAATTCCTACACAAAACATCATTAGTAGAACCAAAAATAATATCATCAACATATACCTGTACCAGAAGAAGATCTCCATCTTGTTCTTTGATAAAGAGAGTACAATCGATAAGACCTCTTCGAAAACCGTTCTCCAGCAGATATGTAGATAAGGTTGCATACCAAGCTCGTGGCGCTTGATGAAGACCATAGAGAGCTTTGTTGAGCAACCAAACCCGATCGGGATGAACAGGATCTTCAAAACCTCGAGGCTGTTCGACATATACCTCTTCTTCAACCACACCATGTAGAAATGCACTTTTGACGTCCATCTGGTAAACTTTGAATCCTTTGAATGAGGCATAAGCCAGAAAGATCCGAATAGCTTCCAGACGTGCAACTGGTGCATAGACTTCGTTGTAGTCGATCCCCTCTATCTGACGAAAACCTTGAACGACTAAACGAGCTTTGTTCCGAATAACCACTCCACGGTCGTCTTTCTTGCATTTGAAGACCCATCGAGTGCCAATCTTCTTGTAGTTCTCAGGCTTTTCAACAAGCTTCCAAACACCCAGCTTGTGAAATTGCTGTAATTCTTCCTGCATGGCTTCAACCCAAGCACTATCTTTCAATGCTTCTTTCCACGACTTTGGTTCTTCTTGTGACACGTAACACGCGAAGGACCAGTCATTCTGTTGACCAGATTCTCTTATAGCTGAATACAAACCAGCATTCCGGTTGTTTCTCAGCTGATTACGCGTCTGCACACCGCGATGGACATCTCCTATGATATTCTGCTGGGGATGGGTATCGTGAATCCTCATTTCAGGATTATCCGGTACACGAGCATTGATACCCAAATTATTCAGATTAAGATCAACAACCAACTCCACACCAGGAATGTGGGTAGAGGTGGATGCATTCCCTTCAGCAGTGTCTATATTCTGCGTATGAGGTGTATCACCAGAGGCACCTTGAACAGGAGCAGCTGGAGCTGAAGATCCTTCGGCTGCATCATGATATTCATCATCTTCAGAAGAGTCATTATAATCAGCAGCATCTTCATAAACCTCATTTTGAACCATATTGTTGACAGACGTAGAAGCTTGAGGGTCAACAACAATAGGTCTAACCAAAGGCGAGACAGCAGCGTTGTCACTTTCCAACAACATCCGAGCCGCTGCTGATTCTTCGTCAAAGGTTGGCAGATTGAAGGAGTCAAATAGCCCATCATAATCGAACATCCACGGATCACCCGGAGCCCTAACAGGACTCGTGTACCTTTGAACCCTAACTTCACTCCATAGCTCAATCTTTTTGGTAGCTAGATTCCAAACACGAAAATTCGGAGTAGCATATCCAAGGAAGAAACCCTCGATAGCTCTTGCACCAAACTTTCCATCCGGCTCAATCATAGTACAAGGAGCATCAAACGGTTCAAGGTAAGAAAGATCCGGTTTCCTTTTCTGAAGGAGTTCGAAGCAAGTCTTGCCATGTCTCTTAACTGTAAGAACTCTGTTCAACGTGTAGCAAGCAGCCGATACAGCCTCTCCCCAGAATTGAATAGGGAGTTCCGACTCTACTAACATTGTTCTTGCAGTTTCAATAATAGTTCGATTTTTCCTCTCAGCGACACCATTTTGTTGTGGAGTATAACGAGAACTGTACTCATGAAGAATGCCTTTAGAAGTACAAAACTCATCCATAACTTGATTCTTGAATTCAGTTCCATTGTCGCTTCGGATCCTTTTCACTTTCAACGTATAGAGATTCTCCAACATTGTAAGAAGATCCTTGAGGATGCCAGGAGTTTCACTCTTGTGTGCCATAAAGGATACCCAAGAAAATCTAGAGTAGTCATCAGTAACTACTAAACAATAGGCATCACCAAACGTTGTCTTGTGCTTCATAGGTCCAAAAAGGTCCATATGAAGACGTTCGAGAGGCATGCTGACAGTGTTGATTTTCTTCAAAGGGTGAGACTTCTTTGTTTGCTTCCCTTTTTGGCACGAGACACAGATATCTTGTAGATGAAAACTTCTCACAGGCACACCATTCACAAGATTGTTTTTCACCAAATGGTTCATCTTTCTCAAGTGAATGTGTCCCATTCTTCTGTGCCAAGATATAGACTCCTTTTCTGTGGCTTTCGAGACAAAACAAGTAACTTGTGCAAATGTTGTAATCGCCTGGCTCATGTCGAGAATATAAAGATCATTAACTCTCGGAGCCGATAAGAGAACCCATTCTTGTGGAATTTTGAATCCAGGTTTCAGCACATAGCAGCCAGCATTATCAAAAATCACTGAGAACTTTTTATCCGGCAGATTTGCGACACACTGAGAAGATTGTGATCAATTTGCTTCACATAATTGATCTTATCAAAGCACACGATACCATTGGAGATACTTCCCTCTCCAGTGATGTACCCACCTTTATCACCCGCAAAAGCAACATACCCTCCTCTAATATTTCTCACATCGTATAGGAGCCGTAAGTCGCCAGTCATGTGCCTGGATGCTCCACTATCAACAATCCAATGACTATTAATAGTTCCTCCTAGAACATCCTGCACATGTCATTCGAACACATTAGTTGAGGATGGGGACCCAAGCCTTAGTGGTCTTGGGTCGTCCCTGAGCATCTCGAATAATGAGCTCGATTTGCTGATGGTTTTCAAACACATTTACTCCCCCTGAACTAGCACCCCTTTTAGGTCTCCTAGCTTGTTTTTGTTTACCAGATTGTGTATTATGTACAGTTTCTGATTTTAAAGGTTGTGACAAACTAGGTTTCCTTTTAACTGTTTTGACTTCAGATTTCAAAGCCTTTTCAACAGTTTTAATGTTATGACGTCGTTGTTTTGTTTCTTGTTCCTTAACAGTTCGTTTATCATGTTTTGGAGGAACAGGACGACGTTGTGGGTGAGACTGTTCAGATGGGGCTCGCTCAACGAAATTTGGTTTGGGCAAGTTGGTGCAATCCTTAATGATGTGCCCAACCTTCCCACATTTGAAACAAGTTCTCCTTTCAACAAACTTAGGAGAGCTTGATCGACTGACAGATGTTGAACCTGTAGAACCTGAGGTACTTGCTCGTTCATCACACCCATTTGTATGTTGGGTGTAATTGTTATCACTGTTACGTTTCAAAATTTTGACTTGTTGCACAAAATCATTGTTTGATTTGTTTTCAAAAGTCTCAATTTTATCAGTACCTTTTGATGCTACAAATTTAACATCTTTTCCTTTCTTCATGTAACGAGCTCCTTTTGATTCAACTTTAGCCTTTGGCTTTGGAGCTCGTTGAGGTTGTTTACCCTTAGAAGCAGTAGGTTGTCGAGTGGTTGGAGATTTTTGATTACCAAACTGTTTCCTAATCTCAGCCTTAGGAATTGGATCACATTGTGTTACCACAATTCCCGGAAGTGTTTTTCCCAAAAATTTGTTTGTATTGTCTTCAAAGACTTTGTCAATCAAAGATTTATTTACATTTTTAATTGGAAAAACATGATCTGAGTAGATTTTATTATCTCCAACCAAAGTGTACAACACATTACTGCTTTTAACAGTAGACACACCTGTTTTATCAACTTTGACAGGATCAATCACTTGCTCCTTAACAGATGGAACATCAGGAGTATCAGGATCACAAAGGATGTGATTCTCTGGTGGAATGACTACTCCTTTCATCTTGCTAAGTGATTTATCCTGATCACCTACATCCAATTCCGGTTCATCATCCGATGACTCACAGTCCTCGATGATTGGAGGACTTTGTTTCACGGATGTTGAAGCTTCCTGTTGCTTTGTGGATGTATTCTCAGAATTCTCCGGTTTGAACCCTAGGCCAGTAGAAAATTCCTCAAAGTTCAAAGGCACACTGGGTTCATACCGAGGCATTTCTTCTTCATCAGGCATCTTGGTATAGTTGCTCATCAAAGGAGGTGGACATGCCTTATACCCAACTCCTTTCACGTTCCCTTTCAGTTGTTGAACGTCAATTATGTGATCAAGCACAAATTGGGAGTTAGAATAACTATCCAATTTCTGTTTGATCGCATCATGCTTGCATTGGGCAATGGCTAATTGCTTCTTAGTTTCTTCCACAAGGTTAATGTATTCGTTTATACTTACTTGTTTGTGGTAAACTACTTTGTTAACCTCGGACACATTTTTCTTTAATGTTTCTATTACAGATTTAAATTCTTTTTCATTCCGGGTTAAAGCCATGTTTGCCTCTTGGCATTTTGACAGTTCAATAACCAAATTCTGATTATGACTATGAAGCTTTTCTGATTCAAGCTTCATATCTGCACATGATTTACAAATACTAGGAGCAGGAGGTTCAGAAGTTACCTGACTAGTAGAGGCTGAACCATTTGCCATAAAGGCAGTTTGAAAAGAAAAAGCTCCATCTTCAGAAAACAGTTTTTCCATTTCCGTTGATGTAGCAGCAGCCTTCCTAATCAGAATTGATTTCTGACATTTAAGCTCATCAGCTTCATTCAGAAGATCCTGAATATCTTCACCTTCTTCCTCCTCATCAGGCTCTGAGTGATTATCCCCAGAAACAGAGCCTTCTTCATCTGAACTTCCAGAATAACCAGAACTGTCATCACTTCCAGAAGATTCTTCTTTATGAACCTGCTCGATGACTTTAGCGTACAAAGCAGTTCCACTTCCCTGATCACCTTCACCAAACTGCACTGACCAGTCACAGCCTTCATCAGCTTGAACAGCCAAAGCCCGATTGTGATTTGTAGTTCCAGGCTGTCCCTGATTGTTGTTCACTGCCACCATCCTCCGTTCACGGTTTTCTTGTTGGGCATTCACATTCGTCTGGTTTCTGAAAGGGTTGTGATTGCCGTGTTTTGTTGGTCGAGTGCACTCACGTTTAAAGTGCCCTTTCTCGCCACAGTTAAAGCACGTGACGGCATTAATATCAAACCCATACTTCGTGTTTTTCTTTCCTTCCAACGAAGTTCTTCCAGTTCGTGCCATGAAATCTTTTGCCCTTCTAACCGCACTAGCAAAAGCCCATTTAATATCCATCAACTCCATTTCTTCCTTGTCGATCTGATCATAATCTTCATTGGTCATGTTGATGTTTCCAAGCTGACCAGCTACCAAACCACAGTATGCACTGACCATGGTGTTGATAATCTCCATATGTTCTTTAGCAACTTCAATGCTAAGGTGTGAGAGATTTGAGTTGTCGACTCGGATTGTGTGATGACTTTGGGATTGAGGTTGAGGATTGCTTGTATAGTGAGCTTGCTGTTGTTGTTGTTGAGGTTGTGGTTGTGGCTGTGTTGGAACAGGAATGTAAGACCTCGGATCGAATTGAGGTTGTGGTGGAGCAGCTGTTGATTGAGGAAATGGAAATGAACTTGAACTTGTATTGGACACAAATGCAGTCTGCAGCTTAGGTTGCTGTTGCTGAGCTGCAGCGGATCTTGCCAAAGCATCGAATCCTGGAAGATACATTTCTGTATTCTGAGGAGCTGGAGCACGCCTTGCTTTCCTAATTTCTTCATCATTTTTATGTTCCAGCTTCTGAATGAACTCGTAGATGTTGATTTCATCTAGAGCTTTAGTATGCTTCAACAACTCAATAAACGAACTCCATTTTGGAGGTAGGGCGTCAGCAAACCTATTCACCATGTCTTGTTGAGTAGCTGCCACCCCATAAGCACACATTTCACTAATCAAATGATAGAAACGTGTGGTCATATCATTCAGAGTCTCGTTTTCCAAAAACTGAAAGGATTCAAACTCTTTCTTCAACAAATCATGCCGAGATTTTCGAGCAGCTGCATTGCCTTCTCCTCTAGCAACTAAGGCATCCCACAATGCTTTCGTGGTCTTGCAATATGAAAACTGATGGTAGATGTCTTTGTTGAGTGCTTGAGTAAGTGTGGCATAGGCCTTTTTCTCCAATTCATAAGCCTTCTTGTCATTCTCAAGCATGTTGGCGTAACCTTCTGAAGTGGATGCTCTACTTTCAAGGCTTTCATTGAATGCATTGACAAAACACATCCAAAGGTCGGTGCTTTGTCCTTGAACATATGTGTGAAAGCGGCCTTTCCATGACGGAAAGTCGTTCATGTGGTTCAGCTTTGGTGGACGATTGTTACTGCCTGTTTCACTCTCACTAATCAGAAGATTCTGAAGACTTTGACTTTGATTGGATACCAAAGCCCATTGACATGAACTTATTGACTGTTGTTGTTTAGGTATGGCACTCGTCATATATTCAGCCATCGACATCTGTTTCAGATCTGGTTGTGGATCCGTACTCCAATCCCAAGGACTTGTGCAACTCATTTTGATATAATATAAGTACCAAACCTACACACCACAAACTGTTAAGTGCAACACAGATATGAACTGAAGATACAACCTGTTCGAAAGATCAATACTTGTTCGAATGATCAACAAGGTTCGAAAGATCCTTGTTGAGTTTCGAACAAAGACTTCGAAGGATTGACTTCGAAAGATTGACTATACGAAGGGTCCTTATCTTTCGAAGGATGATTTCGAAAGATTCTCCTTATGTTTCGAACACAGACCTCGAAAGATGACAATTGTTCGAAGAATCAACAGTGTTCGAAGGATCACTGTTGATGGCTCGAACAATAACCTCGAAAGATAACCTTGAAAGATTCACCCAACACGAAGGATCCTTATCTTTCGTAAAGAACAGTGACTCGAAGGATGTATCTATCGAAAAGATTCCTTGACTCGAAGGATAACACACTTACTTCGAAGGATGTTCGAAGGATGGTTATCTTTCGAATCTCCTTGATCGAAGGATGATCCTTCGAGCTCGAAAGTTATCTTTCGACGTCTGACACACTGTCAAAAGTACTGATGGGTTGGTGAGAAAAGTGACAGGTTGGTGTACCAACTTTCGGCAGAAAGGTATGTTCAGACACGCCTTTTCACCAACCTTTTTGACTTTCAAAAATTTTACCAAAATAGGCAACCTTATCCTCAAGTTCAGTCACCGGAGACAAACCGGAAGTATGGCCGGAAAGTTCAAAGTTTCACAAAAACGATTTTTATGTTACCCAAACCGACCCCGAACACTCCCGATATGTTTAGTAGCCGTTTTTCAGTTTCAAAATGCAAGGAAACTACCAAAAACGAGTGCTAAACCAAGTGTCCAAACACACCAAAGAACTCGAACAAACCGGTTTTAAACAAGGTAAAGAGCGAGGCTCTGATACCACTTGTTGGTCCCTTTTCTCGGAGGATCGAGAACAACCTAAACCTTGTTATACTAACCCACTAGCGAGTGCGGAATCCAAGCTAGTAGGCAAACCGGGATGAAGCAAGAACAAACACAAGAACACACAAAGTTCACCGATTAACACCACTGTATTAATACGTATGAAGGTTTACGGTTACAAGCACAATGTTTACAATCTGTTTGCAAACTCTCTAAAGTGTGTGTGTGTGTGTGTGTTTTTCAGCAGAGTTTCTCTAACTCTCTATGTGTGCATCTTTCTAACACTAACACACTGCATGAGTATATATACCCATACACAGCAGGTCCTTTCCGAAGGATCCGATAGATGGTCCGAAGGATCATCTATCGAAGACAACAAGTTCGAATGATCAACATGTACCTCGAAGGATCATCCTTCGAGGACTAATGGTCGAACCATATCTTTCGAGCACCTCGAAGGATCAACAGTATCCTTCGAGGCTATCCTTCGAGACAGACACTTATCTTTCTAACTGTTTGACCAAGTCAATCCGGAGGATGGTTGACTTAGTCAACTTACAGACTTAGGACATCGTTTACATACAGACCGAATACAGACAAAGTACAGACACAAGTGCACCAACATTAATAAATTTATTTTAAAAATAACATATATTTTAATAAAAAAACTTTATATTTTAATATCAGTAATTTCATTTTATTATGAATGTTTTTTATGATAAATTGGATTCCTACGCATTTCCTACCGATAATTAAAATGAAAACGAATTCCGTAGGAATTCCGTCGGGAATTGCCGACACTTTTCCTACGCATAACAATTCCTACGAATTTCCGACTAATGGTTAAAATGAAAACGGATTTCGTCGGAGATCTGTCGGCACTTTCCTACACTTTCCTATGCAAACCACTTTGTCGTTTTTTTGTCACAAAACTAAGACCCTTTCTAATACGTCAGAATTTCGTAGGAAATGTGTAGCCATTTTCGTTCGTAGGAAATGCGTAGAAAATTTTGGTAGGAATATAGCAGTTTTCTAATAGTGCATTTCCTCACATTTTAAAAATAAAAAAAATTAAAAAGTAATTTTTTTTTTAATTAAACCACTACAAACTTAAGTTAAAGTGTAGTTTAAATCTATCATGTGTTTTTATTATTTTCTAAAAGAGTAAACGTGACCATGAAGGTACATAAAAAGACCGTTATTCCGTGCTATATAAACTTTCATTTGCACTTCGATCATATCATTAACAAACCAAAGTACCCATTAATTACATACGCTTTCACCTACTAAACCCTAACCCTAAGTTCACCCTGATCATCCTTCTAGACCTCTAATTTCATTGTTGTTATCCATAACACACACATATACAAGTATTACACCAATACTACAACATACAACATATAATTTGCACAAGATTTACGCATGAATATGGACTTAAAGACGACGAAAAGACGCTTGTTTGGTGGAGATAACGATCATGAAGGGAAGAGAAGTAAGCAAGAAGAAGATTGGAAGCATGCACAAAAGATGTATGGCGATGGTGTTTCATGGTTCAGAGGTGTGATGATCGGAAAAGGCAGTTTCGGTTGTGTTTTTATCGCAAAGTTGAAGAACTTCAACTCGAGATACAGCCTGTATCCACCGGTTATGGCCGTGAAATCAGCGGATGTTTCGGCTTCTGGTTCAATTCAGAAGGAGAAAGAGGTTATGGATAATATTAACGGTTGTCCGTACGTGATCACGTGTTTTGGGGAAGAAATCACCAACGGGGAGAGCGGTCGGATGGTGTATAACATGTTGTTGGAGTATGGTTCTGGTGGAACCTTAGCTGATGTAATCAAGAGCTCAAATGGAAAAGGATTGCCGGAATTGGACGTGAGGCGACATGCGAGATCCATTCTTCGCGGGTTGAGTCACATTCACAAAAGAGGGTATGTTCATTGTGATTTGAAGCCACAAAATGTATTGCTAGTAGCCAATGAAGGGAAAGCTGGTGGTTTTGTTGCTAAAATTGGCGATTTGGGATCGGCGAAGAGGATGAAGCAGATTAAGAAAAATAAATTGAATAATTATGGGCCTTGTTGGAGGGGTACCCCTATGTATCTGTCACCTGAAGCTTTGGTTAATGGTGTTCAAGAACAGCCTGCTGATGTTTGGGCGGTCGGGTGTATTGTTTATGAGATGTTGACTGGAAAACCGCTTAGGTATTCATATCAGGATTTGGGTGTTAATGAGATGATAAGTCGGATTGGTGATGGACGCGACTTGTTTTCTGTTTCTAGCAGTTTGTCTGCCGAAGGGAGGAGTTTCTTGGAGAAATGTTTGTGTAGAAAGGTTATGTGTAGATTAACCGCTAACATGTTGTTAAAGCATCCTTTCTTAAAAGGGTTGCCTGATGATGATATCGATGAGGTCGAAGAATCACATGAGGTTTTTGACATAAACACCATCACCTCATCATCATTGTTCTCTGATGACGATGATGAGTTGTGGTTGTCTTCTTGTTCAGAAGATGAAGATGTGGATGTCACTGCAAATGGAGAAAGTATTAATGCTAGATTTCATGAAGTGCGGAGATTTCCAGTAAGATTATAACCATTTCCAAGAGATCGTAGCTGTTGTTGGTTGTTGAACAAAGGGTGTCGAATGAATCTGGCTGTTGTTAGGGATCATTTTTTATGTGTTCATAGTTTATAGCATGGTACATATCATGGATGTTGATTGTTGAAGGTTTCTCTACATATCATTTCGCATTTGGCTGTTTTGTTCCATAATTATCCATTCTTCTAAAGTTTACGCGTATCCTTTGCTATCCGTCTTGGGTTTGTTTGGATTTCAACACAGTTCTTATTCCTTCGATTACTTAATTGCTTCAACCCCAAGCAACCAATATGATTACGCTACACAGTTATTGTATTTCGAATCTGTAAACTGTATCATATCATTGTGATCAATAGCTTCCTTTATTAACCCATATACCAAACCCTTAAATTGGATAATCTGTTTTTATGGGCAATTTAAATTTAATAAACACTACTGAAATACCGTTCTTGCATATCCGTAATCTATGGCAGTCAACTAGTCTATGCTTAAAATCTAAATAAATACTATAATTTTTTTAATTTTACACGAGGGCTGTTTTTAAATAAAAAAAAAATCAGACATGCAGTATTGCACACAAGCCTACATAAATTTGAAAATAAAATGCAACAAATATGTTTTTGTACATAATAATCACAATCAGTTAATTTTATTACAACATGACTCCAATGGTTAGTTCACTCACAAACAACTTCCCTCCAAAAATGCCAAAAAAGTGTTAGATTTATTAAACTTTTGTTATGTTTAGTATGTATTTATTCGAATTTATATGTAGGCTAGTTATGTATGATATGTACTCGGATTATTAGATGATAAGGACGTACACTGGCTGGTGATAAGCAGGTGAATGGGTTCAAATAACTGCCGGAGGCAGTTACCCGCCAAAAAACAACCTCCAAAACCAATGTATATATATTGTGTTACCGGCAAACATTTCCGGCTATCAAGACATTCTCACTTCTGTTAGAATTGTCCAATATTCATTGTATTTTACATATATCGTTCATCTCTTCACACAAAATGCCTATTCAATTCGGATCACTCACACGTGATCACATAAACCCAACCTTTGATTCCGCTGCACAAGTGTCTTCTGATTCCCAACAAAAAGTTCTCCCTTTTCTTCTGTTGAATCTGGCCTAATCTTTACTTCACTCATCTGTACGTGTGTGTATATTATTATAAACCACAAATTCCTCCGTATGTCCATCACCCACCAACACGTTTTCAAGACACCATTGTCGCAGTCGTTGCTGCCTGTTGGTTCAGGCCCTTTGATTACACACGACACACACGTATGTTTGTAATATATGTGAGGTTAAATAACTCTCAAATATGAAGACAAATAAGGTGTACGTAAGAATCAGTAGGAAAGATGAAAAGCTGCACATTCTATTTAATAATACTAAGACTATCTCAAATGCTAAAGCCGTCCTTAGGCGCCTTTAGCTGTCACGTCATCTGTCACATAATATACTTACAAATCCTTAAAAACCCTTATTTCATCTAGGGATGACCTCGGTACCGACCGTACCAAACCGGTACCGGAACCGAAAGTACCGGTACCGAAAATCCTCAAAAGTGGGTACCGGTACCGGTATCGAATATACCCGGTACGGTTCGGTACCGGTACGGTACCAGTATTTGAGGGAAAATACCGGTACCGAACCGGTACCGAAAATGTCAAAAGTCGGTACCGAATTGGTACCGAAAATGTACCCGGTTCGGTAAATTCGGTACCGGGTCCAATTTGCCCATCCCTAATTTCATCTCCAACCCTACAAATATTCTTACCTTCATTAATTTCCACCTCATCAACTACCCATTACACACAATATTTCAATAAAACTTTTCTTTTTTTACTTTGGGCCCACCTCATCACATAAACCAAGACAAACGCATGCCCTTGTGCATGGGCATCTCAGCTCCAATGATAAAGACATCCAAGGGACTCTAAGGGCTTGGTCTCCAAGGGACTCTAAAGGCATCCAAGGGACTCTAAGGGCTTGGTCTCAGCTCCAATGGTAAAGGCATCCAAAGGACTCTAAGGGCTTGGTCTAAGGAGTGGCGGAACTAGCTCAAAAAGTTAGGGGTATCCTAATTTTTTTTAGGATCAGGGGTATCCTTTATATAATAGAAACGGAGTTGGGAGGTATTTTTACACTACGGAAATGGAATTAAGAGGTATTTTTACACTACGGAGACGGGGTTGCTACCCCTGTTTATACACTAAGTCCGCCACTGAGTCTAAGGGCTTTATATAGCCTAACATGCACAATCAACGTGGGAATAGAAAACAATAAAAAACTAGCTGCTATCCTAAATAACCGGTACACATCATGACCCACTCTTCTGCTAGCTCAATTCACCTCCACTCTCCATGTAATCGGTCAAAGATAAGTACCAAGTCTAACTATTTAACCAATAATAAAACGTGAATAATATAGATATCTTCTACTGGAGTTCGGAGCCTCATCTGACCTGTAACCAAAAACGACATTGACCCGATAAATCAAGATCATTTCCAACACTGCCGTGATGCATTTCAAGGTTTATTTGTTGCTGCTATACACTAGTGTATTCTTCATTCACTGCTCAAATGCCTTCAATGTCACAAATCCAGCCCACGATGGGCTTCTATATTGGCACCACCTTATGCAAAGCTCTCACCACCTCCTCTGAATCCATCAATGACAGCACTATCAAAATCTCCAGCAGAAATATATATTCTGGAGACTCACCACCTAAGTTAAGAGGCTTATTTCGTTCGGAGTTTAGAGTTAAGCTACAAATAATAATGATAAGTGTATTTTTTTTTCTTTTAATTGTTTTTTGACAAAGTTCTCATTGTTTTTTCATTCGTTCTCATTTAAACCATCCCTTACACACACACACACACCCCTATATAGGGCAAGGTTAGTGTAAAAATATTGTGTTTTAAATTGTTACGTTTGATGTTTTCTATATAATACGATGCATCATACCGAAAATTTAAAACACAATACCTACCTAGACTTCGTACACTTTGTACGAAACATGCCCTTTTTACAGGAACCCTTACCTATATATATATATATATATATATATATATATATATATATATATATATATATAGGGGATCGCTAAAATGAAAACCATCTCTACTTGTAAGAACCATGGGAACCACTTTATGGCCCTTAGATCAACTAGATGGATGGATGTGATTAAAAGTAGTTAATATTAAAAGATTTTTGTCTTATTATGTCTTTAATATTATAATCCAAAAGGGTATTTAAGTAAAATGACTCTATTTTGTCTTTTTATATATATTAATTTTAAATTACATTTTTTGTCCTATTCATTAAATACTTTTTATTACTTTTATTTTTTAAACATAACTAGGGTTAAGACCCGCCCGCGTTGCGGCGCGGGTACATCGTAAACATTGAATGGATTAGTCCAAATGTTATATGATGCATTAACCATATGAAAACACACATTTCGACGTATCCAGTTGAACTCAATGTAACATGTATAAGCATTGTGATTGGATCAAACATAAAGTAAATGGAATTCATATCGAACAATCATGTATTATATGTGACCATGGTTGTAAAACAAGGTTTCCAAGGCCGAGTACTCCCCGAGTAGTCGCTACAAGGTAGGCTGCCGAGGCGACTTTCTTCGACTCCGCCTAATTACTCGGAGTCGGTCAAACGCGGTCAACCTCGGCTAGAATTAGATCTAGTATGTCAACTCAGGCCAAGTTTTACTTAAATAATAATAAAACATTATTTCTATGCCTATCGTATTAAAGAATGAATATCATTTTCACGTATTTTGTTATAAATATTAGTAAATTTATATTATTTGACATATATTTAATCTCCAAAAAGTAATTTCTTTATAATTAACATGTCCGAGTACTCCCCGCGTACTCTCCGCCTAGACCGAGTACTCTCAACTCCCCGGTCGAGCGACTAGGGAGCGCCTAGCGACTTTTGCAACCATGTATGTGACCCAACTTATACAAAGAAAACGTAACAGGTATGAAGGAAAATATGCACATGTAATCGAAAGGGATTAATTAGAGCTTTCGATAAAAGGGGAGAAAAAGAAACCATAATTTGACTCCACTCGGTTCGAAATAAACTTTACGAAACGTACATAAAATAAACACGAAAACATATTATATTTGACCTGAATCATTTTCCAAAAAGGTTTACGCCGAAACGTAGAACAACTTGAATTTATACGAAAACGTATATAGAAATATGCACGTAAAAATGGTTTTTTTAAACGAAAACGTATTAGATTGGACCTGCCTCGTCTATAAAAAGGTTTACGTCGAACTCTAGAAGAAATCATATTTACACATACCCGTACATAAAATATGCACGTAAAAATAGTTTTTAAGTAAAGGAAATATAGGGGTAAACCGAAACAAAAAATTAGTAAAAAATTTAATAGGTTAAAAACGTTCGTAAAACCGTGCCAAATAGTACCAATGCCACAATCACATCGACTCTCAACATCATAAAAATAAAATAGATAAAATGGTAAAAATTACACTGAACGAAAAGCTGACTAAAATCGTTGAACCACACACACCCGTTACAGTGTCTTAATACGAAGAAATTAACCAGAAACATAAAACGTAGAAAATAATAACTTAGTCGATGACCAGCCCGTTGCGGTGAACTTTTCAAAAGGGGAAAAATGGACGCATTGCGACGGGTCTGTCAAATATGGAAAAATAGAGCAAAAACGTTGAACCTCACATGCACGCTACGACATGTTAACTCGCAAAATGTAGAACGAAACGTAAAACGAAAAACTTGCGAAAGATAAAAAGTATGGGGTACAAAAGTTGTAAATAATAAAGTGTTGTGTTAAATATAAAAGATAGAAAATGTTGGGTTAAAAGTAAAAAATGAAAAGGGCTTAAAATGTAAAATATGAAATGTTTGGGTTAAAAGTGAAAATTCAAGTTTTTTTTTTGAAACACTCCCTAAGCTCAAGGTACAAGTTATCATGCACATATAAGTTGATTATAAATATATGGAATAATTTCTTTATTAAAAACATTTTTAAATTCAGATTTTTTTTAAAGATTTTTATAATTTTTACAATTTAAGTTTTACGTTAAACTTTTTACGTTTTTTTGACGCGCCGTTTTTTAACGCCGTTTTTACACGCCGTTTTTTACGCGCCGTTTTTTACGCGCCGTTTTTACGCGCCGTTTTTTACGCGCCGGTTTTTACGCGACGTTTTTACGCGCCGTTTTTTACGTGCCGTTTTTAACGCGCCGTTTTTTAACGCCGTTTTTACGCGCCGTTTTTTAACGCGTCGTTTTTTTAAGGCGTCGTTTTTCTCAATCGGCGTTTTATTAACGCGCCGTTTTTTACGCGCCGTTTTTACGCGCCGTTTTTTAACGCTGTTTTTACGCGCCGTTTTTTACGCGCCGTTTTTAACGCGCCGTTTTTACACGCCGTTTTTTAACGCGCCGTTTTTTTCACTTTTTTTAACGCGCCCTTTTTGTACACTTTTTACGTTTTACGTTAAAAAATTTAAATTTTTTACGTTTTACGATTTACGTAAAAGTTTTTACGTTTTACGTTAAAATTTTTACGTTTTACGTAAAACTTTTTACGAATTACGTTTTACGTAAAACGTTTTACGTTTTTTTAACGCACCGTTTTTTTAACACGCCGTTTTTTTAACGCGCCGTTTTTTACGCGCCGTTTTTTTAACGCCGCTTTTTACGCGTCGTTTTTTAACGCCATTTTTTTACGTTTTACGCGCCGGTTTTTTACGTTAACATTTTTACGTTTACGTTTAACCTAAAACTTTTTACGTTTTTACGAAAAACCTTTTTACATTTTACGTAAAACCCTTTACGTTTTACGCGCCGGTTTTTTACGTTAACATTTTTTACATTTTACGCACCGGGTTTTTACCTTAACGTTTTTTACGTTAACATTTTTAAATTCAGGTTTCTTACATTAACGGTTTTTTTACGTTAACGGTTTTTACGTTAACGGTTTTTTACGTTAACGTTTTTACGTTAACGTTTTTTTTGTTTTAGTAAAAAAAATTTACGTTTTACATTTTACGTAGAACTTTTTACTTTTTACGTTTTACGTAAAACGTAAAACGTTTTACGTTTTACGTAAGACTTTTTACGATTTACGTAAAACGTTTTACGTAAAACTTTTTACGCTTCACGTTTTTACGTTTTACGTTAAAAAAGTTTACGGGTTATTTTTTTTACAAATTTTTTTTACGCAAAAACGAACGCACACAGAAATCGCAAACTCGGGAGGTGTCTCAGTTATATTGTTATCATCATCGACGCCTCAAAAAAAATATAAAAACCCAACAAACATAAAAAACAAAGAGTATCTCGAAAAAAAAACGGGGTTTGGCTCAGATTATCCGATAATCAAGAGGCTGCAAAAGTGGGGTTGCAGGATCAAAAACCCTACCCTCCGCCACCCTTGCCGCGCCATCGTCATCAAAATCTACGGGTTTTTTTTTGCATCATCGCCACCCCTTCGATCGTATCAAAACCCACAGATCAACATGAACAACATTCAAACCCAGATTCAAGCCAGATTCAACATGAACAACATTCAAACCCAGATTCAACATGAACATCATTCAAAAAACAGAATATCATTCAAACGCAGATTCAACAGGATCAAAAAAGGTCACAATAACATCATTCAAACCCAGATTCAACATGAACAACATTCAAGCCCAGATTCAGCAGAATCAAACCCAGAAAGTCAAACCCCCAAGAACACCCATCAGATTCAAGAACACCCATCAGATTCAAGAACACCCATCAGATTCAAAAAAACCCAGAAAAATCAAGAACACCCATCAGATTCAAAAACACCCAAAATCAAACCCAGATTCAAGAACACCCAAAAATCAAACCCAAAAACATCAAGAAACACATACCAAAAAAAACCATTGGCATCACCGGCTCAGCCAAAGATACTCATCCCCACACTTACCTTTGATTGTCCTCAAGCAAACCAATACGGAACTACCCACCATAGTAACAACACCTCTAAACCGCTTAACCAGTTCAACAATTTAAGTCCCAAGTCATACCCGTCCCATAGACTAACACAATCGAGATTGATAGTCCGACAAGCAATTGGTGCAATTTCTAAAATTTAAGACTTGTTTACTCAGAACTAACATGCTTAGGATTATAACACATGCTACACGCCCCTCACAATCAACTCTCCTCTCGGTTTAAAAACTGAACTAGCTTGTAGTGTGCTAGCATTTATATCACTCAAAACCAAAGATGAAATTCTGTAATCATATGCTTGTATAACAATCATGCCTCCACTGTATCGTATAACACGGCACGCATCAAAAGGACTTTCGGTTTTGGGCTTAGGCTAAGGGTAGGAAGATTTTTGGTTTTATTTTTATATTTTTATGTGGCGAGCAAACAAATGACCAAACCGTGACAACTTTATTTGCAAACATAACAAACTTTTGGGTTGGTTTCTACCCAAGAACACAAACAACATTCACAAAACTTCTATTTTTGTTCTTTTCTTTTTTTTTAATTTTTTTTATTCCTGTTTTTTTTTCTTTTTCTTTTTTTTTTTCAATTATTCAAAACTGTCATTCACGGTCGGTATCAAACAATTCACATTAGGTGGACAAACGAAAGGTAACTAGGCTCAACATGGCTACTAAGGGTAATGGTTAGGTAAACATGAAACAAACACAACGGGTTGTAAGGTATATCCTAATGCCTTTATCATATATGTGCACATGTCAAACCCACAGTCTCAGCATGCATCGAATCATACAAGTTCTAACACAGAATAACACGCGGCCTGCTCTCAACAAATGAACTCATCATGTAAATCCTTCTATCATTCTACAGGCTCAAAATCTCACCAAAGAAAAGGTAAAAGGTTGCCGACACGTAGCATATGCAATCTAAAGCATGTTACCCCTAAATAGACATCTCTTTTCAATTCTTTTATCCTAAAAACACCTGTCGGACCTACTCTCATGAAACATAAAGGAACGACCATGACAAGGGACTATGTTAGTTTACTACCGGCAAGGAACCCATTAGTGATTGAAACGTTCGGTTTTCGTATCCATTTAGTTCACTTAAGGCGATGAATTTTTTTTTAAATTTTCAATTTTTTCGCTTTTTATCGTTTTCAATCATTTTTCAACCTCTTTCAAACTATGTCCCAAGCCTTTCCCTTCCCGGGTTTCCATATCCCCACACTTGGGCGACATTGTCCCCAATGTATTATGCTTTTAAAACAGAACCCGAGAATAACAGCCAAACCATCCCATAAGCGGCCAATCCCTAACACAAATAACATAAACACATTCCCTAACACATAATAGTTCAACACCACCAAATACAAAAACACAAAAAAAAGAACATGATCACCAGGCAACAAACGAAGATAAAGGAAAGAGCACATGTACCTGATCAAGCGAAACTTCCCCACACTTGCTTACTGCCATGGTGAAGAACAAAACAGACACTGACACACAAACTCGGGTTGCCTCCCGAGAGCGCTAAGTTTATGAGTCTTCAGCCAGACCGTACATGACGTTCGTTCATGGGGGTCGAAGTGAACATTTACCCACCGAGTTTCCTGCATATGCTCGGCAATTGACATTCCAAGTTCCTACCTGCTCTCTTCTGCTAACGATATTTTTCGAATCAAATTGGAACAAGTGAAATCCACATTTTCCTACCGAATTTCCAAGGTGTGTTCGATAATTGACATGTCGAGGCTTCACCTTCTTTCCAATCATGAATACGCATGTTGGATCATTGTATAGCCACTTCAGTATACCTTGTCTGAGGTCTTCTCTACTTACCTTTCTCTTATTCCCACTCGAGCCATCATCCCCAACTTTGTTAGTTGGAGTAATCAAACTGTGCAGCGGTTCGGAATAAACTTGAATTACATCAGTCTCTAGCTCTTCAGTAGGTGCTACGTCTTCATGTGGATTTAAACATATAACTTCAAGTTCAGGAAGACTTTCAACCTCTTCTTCATCTTCATCAACTAAAACAGGTATTTCTTGCGTTTCTTCAACAAATGCAGGAATGGATGTGGTATTATTCTTCACAGCCTTCAGTGTTGCAATTTGTTCGTCTATTCGATTCGATCGTTGGACCATAGCCTCAGTTCTCAACCTGCTCTCTTGTGCCACCTCCTTCATAAAATCCATGATTTCATCAAGTTTAGAATTTTGGTGTTTATCTTGATAATCATTTGGACTTTGGTGTTGCTGATCTGAACTCCCTTGGTAATTACCATGATTATTGTATGTTGAATCAGAGTAGTCATGGTAACGACCATCATAATCTTCTTGGTATCTTGAAAAGGGCACCACCTCGGATCCGTAGTCATCATAATCCAAATTTCGTTCATACCTATGGTTGACATTTGACTGATAGTGTCCGTGATATGAAGGTGCCCTGTACCCAGACATCAATTTTTCTTTCCAAAACACCGGGTCTGTCCAAAACACTAGGCAATCTTCATCTGTGTGAATTTTCCCACAACAAGGGCATGACTGATGAGCTCTATCCATGACCCAAAGATTTCACTTCCTGCACAAACAAACTAACATACCCGCGTAGAAAACTAACATAAAAAAACTAAAAAAACTAAAAGAAATATTTTTGGATTTTTTTTTCAAATTTTTTTTAAAGAAAAACAACTTACTAAACACTAAGCGCACCGATTCCCAAGCAACGGCGCCATTTTGATCGATGTCGTAAGGCCGGTCAAAAATAAAGTTACAAGTGTCCTATTCACCTTTTACTAGTAAAGGGAAAGTAGGGTGTCGAATCCACGGGGAATCAGTGGAAAGTATGAAAGTTCGTTGCTTTAATTACCATCTACGTCTAAACTAATTGCTTTTTGCAGTTTTTAGAATGATTGTGAAAACAAAATAAATTAGATTTGTAAACAATTGTGAGAAGAGGGACCAATCTCCGGGTTTTCAGGTTGTGTAGAAATACGGGTAACCTAATTACTACCAATTAGAAATCACATAGACATGATTTGCTAACTACTTGTTTTGATAAATAATTAACAGATAATATATTTGATTGCAATGATCCACGATCGAAACCGAAAGATTGATGCAACTGAATAGTAACCTAGATAATTACCAATCCTAGATTTCATAAACATGAACAAGTTCAATGGTTAAAGGTTGAAGACAATGACAACTTAGAATTTAATCCCAATTGTTGATGAAAAAACCAAATAACTGATGAACAAGTATGCAAATGATAATCCAACAAAGTTTAATAAAAAACAAATAAACAATAAAGATAAACTAACCGAATGATTAGTCAAATCTCAATCCAAAAGTTTGTAAAACTAAGTCAACCCGGTTCCTAACACAAACCCTAGTCCCGGAGATGATCACGGGTGGTTTAGCCGCTCATGTTCTTGATTTGATCTTCAATCTTGATGAGGAATTGCATGATTGATGATTGGATTGAGGTTTGGAACTCCAAAATTCGTTCTTAGGAAGTGGAAAACGGCTAGGGTTAATGATAATTTCGTTTGGGGAATGTTTGTGCTTAAATATGGTGGGAAAACAAGAAATTCGCGAGTCATATCTGGCAGTCAGTGCCCAGTGCGCGGAAATCGGCGCCTAGTGCGCTGAACTATGATTTCCTTCTGTGGTGCGCTGAAATCAGCACCTAGTGGCGCCGATTGCTACCGAACTTCCCGTTTTTCATATTTTGGCCTTCCAACTTGTGTGTATGCTTCCAATACTCCATAATGCTTCCCGAAAACCTTCCGTCAAGCTCCAAAAGCCATCCGTTATGCTCCGAGTACCTGTAAATCAAAATCAACCCAAAGTAAACCGTTTCCATACACAAAATCATATAAAGCCTCATAATTAAACACTTTAAAACATGATTAAATACCCTCACATCAGATACCCCCGTCACCGGACCTGTGTCGATCGGACAGGAGATCGAGAGGAGCCGGACCTGGGTCGCCGGTCTTCATCAAGCAGGGGGGGTGCCCCCAACCACCGTAACCGTATAACCACTGCTGCCGACCAACCACCGCTGACCACCACCCAGCCGCCGAACCGCCACCACCACCACAACATCAAATCGGAGCTTACAACTGGGGGTCGCCGGGAATCTGAGGGGGGAAGGGGTGTTTGGCTGGTGGTAGCCGGATAATGTGGAGACGGAGGGGGGGGGTTGTTTTTGGCTGGTGGTTTTGTTGTCGATGAACGGGATGAAAGAGATGAGAGGGGGGGTTGATTTTGGCTGGTGGTTGTTGTCAATGAAGACAGATGAAAATGGATGCTCTTTTGGGTTCATTTGAAATGAAGAAGACATAAAAAAGCAGGAAAGAGAATATTTAAAAAGAGAGAGGAGAGATAAAGTCAGTAGCAATTAATGAAGAGAGAAAGAGAGATTAGACATATGGGGTAAATGACCATAATACCCTTTGAGTTGTCAAATTCTAATTGGTTGAGAGTGGTTCTCATGGTTCTCATAACTGGAGGTGGTTCTTATTCTAACGGCTCCTTATATATATATATATATATATATATATATATACAATAGTAGATTTAATTACACATACGACGACCCCATATAAACAAAAGATAAAACTCAAAAAATAAAGTTGTGGTATGACCAAAATGTATATCGACACGATTCCTTTGTTACAAAACTAATTAATAGTTTAAAACTATCTATTTAGTAAATTTAAAAAGAAAAACACCTATTAAGGAAGATGCAAAACAAACAAAAAAAAAAAAAAAAAAAAAAAAAAAAAAAAAAACCTAAAAGGGTTTTGATTACTTGTTTGACTATGTTTGGATGAGTTGTATATTATCACACACAACTCTGTTACGAGGAAACTAATATCAAAACGAAGATAAAAATAATCACTCGTAACAGTATATTTGAGGTTTTATAATTAAAAAACATACTTTAAAAGAGAGATTACTAGAGTAATTTTAAAAACTCATGCTCAAGTAAATTGTACTTTGCTACCTTGCTTGTAGTGTTAATTATTAAATATTAATTAATCTATGATGTTCTTTTTAATATTTTCCAAAGAAAACATTTTCCTAAGAATCTACGTTTCTCTCGTAGAGGATAAAACGTGACCGTGAAGGCAGATAAAAGAAACCGTTATTCTGTGCGATATATATGACCATTGACAAACCAATATCCATTCCATACGCTTTCTCCTACTAAACCCAAACCCTAAGCTCACCCTGATCACTGATCATCCTTCTAGACTTCTAAGTTCATCGCTTTTACATACACATACACAATTATAACACCATGTTGCCCAGATTGATCTTTGCTCTCTAGAACGTGAATTATAATCTCCACAACATATTTTCATAATTTGTTACAAAAAAACATTACGTTTACGCATCAGTTTGCATGAATATGAACTTACAGGAGTTGAATACGATGAAAAGACGCTTGTTTGGTGGAGACAAGGATCATGAAGGGAAGAGAAGTAAGCAAGAAGATTGGACGAAGCATGCACAAAAGATGTATGGAGATGGTGCTGCATGGGTCAGAGGTGTAATGATCGGAAAAGGCAGTTTCGGTTATGTTTTCATTGCAAATTTGAACAACTATAAATCCAGATACAGCTTGTATCCACCGGTTATGGCCGTGAAATCTGCTGAGGTTTCTGTTTCTGGTTCAATTCAGAAGGAGAAAGAGGTTATGGATAATATTAACGGTTGTCCGTACGTGATCAAGTGTTTTGGGGAAGAAATTACGAACGGGGAGAACGGTCGGATGGTGTATAACATGTTGTTAGAGTATGGGTCTGGTGGAACCTTAGCTGATGTAATCAAGAGCTCAAATGGAATAGGATTGCCAGAATTGGACGTGAGGCGACATGCGAGATCTATTCTTCGCGGGTTGAGTCACATTCACAAAAGAGGGTATGTTCATTGTGATTTGAAGCCACAAAATGTATTGCTAGTAGCCAATGAAGGTAAAACTGGTGGTTTTGTTGCTAAAATTGGCGATTTGGGATCCGCGAAGAGGATGAAGCAGATTAAGAAAAATAAATTGAATAATTATGGGCCTTGTTCGAGGGGTACCCCTATGTATCTATCACCTGAAGCTTTGGTTAATGGTGTTCAAGAGAAGCCTGCTGATGTTTGGGCGGTCGGGTGTATTGTTTATGAGATGTTGACTGGAAAACCGCTTAGGTATTCATATCAGGATTTGGGTGTTAATGAGATGATAAGTCGGATTGGTGATGGACGCGACTTGTTTTCTGTTTCTAGCAGTTTGTCTGCCGAAGGGAGGAGTTTCTTGGAGAAATGTTTGTGTAGAAAGGTTATGTGTAGATTAACTGCTAACATGTTGCTAAAGCATCCTTTCTTAAAAGGGTTGCCTGATGATGATATCGATGAGGTCGAAGAATCACGCGAGGTTTTTGACATAAACACCATCACCTCATCATCATTGTTCTCTGATGAAGACGATGAGTTGTGGTTGTCTTCTTGTTCAGAAGATGAAGATGTGGATGTCACTGCAAATGGAGAAAGTATTAATGCTAGATTTCATGAAGGGCGGAGATTTCCAGTAAGATTATAACCATTTCCAAGAGATCGTAGCTGTTGTTGGTTGTTGAACAAAGGGTGTCGAATGAATCCGGCTGTTGTTAGGGACCATTTTTTATGCGTTCATAGTTTATAGCATGGTACATATCATGGATGTTGATTGTTGAAGGTTTCCATCTTGGGTTTGTTTGGATTTCAACACAGTTCTTATTTCTTCGATTACTTAATTGCTTCAACCCCAAGCAACCAATATGATTACGCTACACGGTTATTGTATTTCGAATTTGTAGACTGTATCTAGGGGTGTAAACAAGACTAGAGGCTCGAGAGCTACTCGCGATCGGCTCGGTTAAAAGCTCGAACGAGCCGAGCCTCAACGAGCCCGAGCTCGAGCTCGAGCCTGAAATAGAGCTCGTTTTGTTATCGAGCCCGAGCTCAAGCCTGAAATACAAAGCTTGTTTAGGCTCGCGAGCCTAAACGAGCCCATACAAAATTTTAATTTTTTTATATATAATATATTAATAATGATGATAACATTATGGGCCGAGCTCGAGCCAAGCTTTGGCTCGTTTAAGCGATGTTGAAGTGAGCTCGAGCCGAGCTTTTAGCTCGTTTAAGGTTGTTCTCAAAATAGTTCGAGCCAAGCTCGAGCTTTAAGTTTTACTCACGAGCCGAGTCGAGCCAAGCTCGAGCTTTGGGTTTTACTCACGAGCCGAGGCCGAGCTCGAGCTCAAAGAAGTAGGCTCGAACCGAGCGGAGCTCGAACTCGAGCTTCATAAAAACCAAACGAGCCGAGCTCGAGCCTGGTAGAGCTCGGGCTCGGCCCGGCTCGTTTACACCTCTAACTATGTCATATCATTGTGATCAATAGCTTCCTTTATTAACCCATATACCAAACTCTTAAATTGGATATTTGTTTTTATGGGCAATTTAAAAACAATATAGCAATAATCATATAAAATCACTTAAGACGTCATTTGCGACTCTGCATTAGAACCATAGTTATTAAAGCGAGCGCCCAGGTGCGCCTAGGCGCAAATAAAGCCCCGGGCCCAACAAATTGCCTTGAGTGCGCCTCACGCCTTTAATAACTATGAGTAGAACCCGTTTCCCCGTTAGCTAAAATAATTTTTGTTTGATTCGAATAAACACGACCCAAAACAACTCAATCATGAGTAAACAGGTTGAAGATACATAAAATGGGTAAATATGATGGGTCAAAGATGAGAGTAAATGTATCAGCAAAACAGTGATTCATTAAGAGAACATAACATGATTACAAATCAAATAACTTGTCTTGACAAATTATTAAAAAGCAGCAACAAAAACGGACAATTTCAAACTTCAACCTCTCCGTTTGTACCGGTATGATCGTTTGCCTCTGCAACTATGTTCGAAATGAACTTTATCAAGGAACATAACCCACCCAAGAAATTATGATCAATAACACCATTACCATCTGTAACATGTGCAAAATCAATAAGTTTGACTACCGCATTTGACCGGGCTCCTTCTAAAGTCAACCTCTGGTCAAACATGAATAGCAAAGAACAGGCATGAAAGTGGTACATTGTTTGATCTTCAAACCATGTCTTCAGTTCCACCAATTGAGCCAAAATCCCATTGGGCCCACCATACACATAAGATACTAAAGAACAATCTGGGCCCGGGCCCTGGCCCGTTTCTGAAGACGGGTTAGAAGAAACAAAATTCCTAAGAATGAGTTTAACATCATCTAGTCCGGTTTTACGCATATAATCTCTATCGGGCTTATAAAACCCTGATTCCTCACCGGTATAAACTTGCAGCCCGGATATTCTGAACCCGAGTGGGGTGCTTGTGCTTTCCCTATCCTTTTTCAAACATTTTGCAATGTACGCGTCGGAAGCTTCCGGGCCCCACGTTCTAGACCCGATTTTGATGTCCATTACAGACGGGTTAGGACTGGCTGATGTAAGATCTTGCAACACAATGTGAGGGTGGTCTGACCCGGTGGACGCCTTCATGACTTTGGTGCCATAATATACAGGGAAGAATTTGCGTATCTGTTCTGGGATATTCGTGTTGGAAGAAAACGATTCGTAAAAGGCGACTTCTTCAGACCCGCGTTGATCTCCCTGAAGAGGTTTGTAAAACCGGCCCGAATCATCAACGAGTGGGCCCAGCTTCCCGACCCCCGCTTCATGTCCGGCAACCTGATGATCTGGTGTCTTAAGCATGTCTACTGTCACAAAAACCAAAGAGAAATTGAAAATTTGTTGAATATTGAAACAGATTGCAAGCTGCAACACCAGTTGGGACAAACAAATGGGGCTAAAAGATAAAGAGTAAACTGCCATTTTGGTCCTTGTGGTTTGATCATTTTTGCCACTTTAGTCCAAAACTTAAACTTTTTGCATCTGGGTCCCTGTGGTTTCAGTTTTATTGCCATTTTAGTCCAAAAATGAAATCAGATAATATTTGTCTTATAAAATCCTGCAATTTTGTCATTTTCCTCAGGGACAAATCAGGTCATATTTGTCTTATAAAACATGGTATTTATTTATAAAAAGAAATGATCATTTTGCCTCTGCGGAAAATGACAAAATTTGTAGGATTTAATAAGACAAATATGACATGATTTCATTTTTGGACCAAAATGACAATAAAACTGAAACCACAGGGACCCAGATGCAAAAAGTTTGAGTTTTGGACTAAAGTGGCAAAAATGACTAAACCACAGGGACCAAAATGGCAGTTTACTCAAAGATAAATAAATTTATCACAAATCCAAATGATTTATAACCAGTTTAAGCAAGAAAACCTGGTGGTGCATTTCATCGAACACTTGATATGCATAAACAAAGGTGAACCATTGAACCAAACAAGAGGGCAGCAGTTAATCAATCAATCGAGTGACAGATTATTAATAATTAATAAGAAACAAATAGAAGAAATCAAGAACATACATAGAGCTGTACATTTTTATGGGTGATCTAATCTAATTTCAGATGAACAAAACGAATAACAGTGACAGATTAACAGATGTATATATATAAGATTTTCCAAAATCAAACTCACATATCTTTCAACAATGATAACAGATATATAAAAAACTAAAAAGCCCTCTAGAAAACTCATAGAAATCGAAAGAATTAGGATACGTGGAATTTTAACTCCAAATTGTGTTAATTCTTTAATGCATTAATAACTAAATGCCTTACATTGTCAAATAAATCAACAACAATGGATACAAAATGCAACACAGAATCCAATTAATTTAAAATTAAAGATCTGAATGAAAGAAGTATAAAAAATATGAAGATAATAGATTAATTACCTGTTCTAATAGATAGATAGATAGATAGATGGATGGATAGAGGATGTGAGTTGTTGATCTAGATGTAGATGAAAAGTAGAATCGTATGCGTGTGGATCCGTTTGTAAGTACATGCACCACTTCGTGTTACATATTTTTAATTAAAAATAACCGATTTGGCGTGCAAGTTTCAAGGAGGATTTTAAAGAGTGTATAATTATAGATTATTAAATGTGATTATGATTTAATAATTTATGGTAATTATAATGTCCTTAGTTAATTGATTAGGCTAGAGGGTATGGTGACATCCCATCCTTGGAGGATCATCCGTTACGTAGGCGTCACGTCATAGTCCTCCCAAAAATGGTTCATCCCCCAAAAGTAGAGGGTATGGGAGGATGGTTCTAGTCATAGTCCTCCCCACCACTTTTATGTTTTTTTATTTTTTTAATCTTCTATTTTTTTTAACATTTAACAAATAAACTAACAAAATATTTTCATTAATATTAAAAAACATTACATAAACTTAAAAAAAATTAAAAAAAAAACATAAACTTAAATCCTAATATATTAAAATAAGCTACTAGTCTTCGTCTTCCATGTCGTTGTCGGGTTCATTTTGAGCGTTGTTCCAAATGTACTCCACCAAGTCCGCTTGTAGGTTATGATGTGTGTACTCGTTACATAGAGCGAACATGTTCAAATCTTGTTGTTCCCCACTAACTGGAACAGAATTTCCAGTAGACGCGTTTTCATCGTACTCGCATATCGCTCTACCTTCGTCTTCAATGACCATGTTATGAAGGTTGATACAAGCGTACATAATGTTTCGTAACCGCTTTGGTGTAGCCGAACGTGCTGGATGTTCAATGATTTGCCATTTTTTGTATAACACCAAAAGCCCGTTCAGTATCTTTCCTCGCACCCTCTTGAAACTTCGCAAACTTTTTTCTTTTATCGTCCGTCGGGTATGGAATAGTTTTAACAATTGTCGAGTACGTTGGGTATATCCCATCGGCTAGGTAGTAACCTCGCCTGTATTCCACCCCCGAAACCGTAAAGCTTGTGTTTGAACCTGTACCCGCCACTACATCCTCAAATATCTGTGACTGGTGTATAATGTTAAGGTCGTTGAGCGAACCAGGTAGACCAAAAAAAGCATGCCAGATCCAGAGATCCTGTGACGCAACAGCCTCTAGAATAATAGTCGAATGTCCATGATCTCCCCTAGTATACTGACCTTGTCAGGCAACTGGGCAGTTCTGCCACAGCCAGTGCATGCAATCAATGCTCCCGAGCATTCCTGGGAAACCATGTCTCTGTTCGTGTGCTTAATATAACTTTTGAAGGTCGTTTGTGTTCGGCTTCCGCATGTATCGCTTGCTATACAATTTGATAACCCATTCACAAAACTTGTGCAAAAATAGACGTGCGGTTCTTTCAGACATCCTTATATACTCGTCTAATGCATCGGGTGCGAAACCGGATGCCAGTTGTCAAATGGCCGACGTACATTTTTGTAAATTACTGAAACCCCTTTGCCCCCTATCGTCGTTTCGCAGTGTAAAAAAAGGGATCAAACTGGGCCATGTCGCCTGCAATACGTAAAAACAGTGGACGACTCATGCGGAACCGACGTCGAAAAATCTCGGCTGGGTACACGGGTTCGTCGGCAAAATAATCGGCTACTAGTTTATCGTGGGCGGCTATAAATTTAAAACGAACCATAAATGAAATTAATTATAAAATACATTTTCAAATCTATATAAAACATAAGGAAAAAAAATACTAAAATACCTTCTTGGTCTCGATTTAATTTTGCTCGTCTAGTTAGCCTTTGGGACGACGCTTCATCACCCGCCATGATGACCTGAGTCGTGTTCATAACCATGTTATGCATAATAGCATCCTCTTCCGAAGTTGAAGAATACTACGTAGACGAAGATGATGAAGAAATTGAAGAAATGGAAGAAGGTGAAGCCATGATAATTTTTTAGAGGTAGATGGGGTGGTAGCGGGTAAAAAATGGTATAAGAATAGATGAGTTTTTATAAAAAGGGAAGAGGAGTTATAAAATGTGAGAGAGATATGAGATTGTTGTGGGTGAAAAGTTGTGAAAAAATGTGTAAAAGAGGTGAGTATTTATAAAAGTGGGAGTGAATTGTGTGTTTTTTTGAATTATTACCGTTTGAAAATATAATTTAAATTAGAAATTAATTTTTTTTATAATAACGGTTACTTTTGGTCTTGGGCCCCACAAAATGGTCCGTCGCAAACGTCTAAGAAAGGACGCAGAGGACGGGGACGGGGGGCGGGATGGTGTAGCCGGCGTCGCCGTGTCAAGATGGGAGGGGGGACGCCCCCATACTGTGTAGCCTTAGATAATTTAAGTATCCTAGACGAGTTAGGTTTGGATGGATAATTATGTGAACAATCATAGTGATAGTCTAACGCGTTAGGTTAGCTATATATGTCGCGTATTGGGTAGAGATTTGTAAGAATCAAGTTTTTGAGTAGTTTTCATGATTAAATAATATTGTGGGAGTTAGTCATAATCTATGTATCATAGGAACAAGTGCGGAACTGGGGTTCGAGGACGATACGGGTATGGGGAACGACAAAACTCAAAAATTCAAGATACGGGTACGGCAAAAAAAATAAAAAAATATACCACAATCAATAGCAAAAAAAAAAAAAAAAAAAAAAAAAAAAAAAAAAAAAACCCTTTTTGTCCCAATATTTCAAATCACAAAAACGATTTTTAAGCTCCGCTTTTTGTCCCAATATTTCAAATCATAAAAACCTTACCCACACACAAGAAACCCTAATATACCACAATCAAAACAGCCGCCACCCACAAAATGTCTCTCTTTCTCTCTCTTCCTTTAACGTACACACCTCGTCTCTCTCTCTATGAACACAACATTTTTTTTGTTTTTGGTGGTGTGGAGTAAAACATATCGATGATGATGGAGGTCCCCGAAACGTCGAACTGTCGTCACTCTCTCTTTCTCTTTATGAAACATGAAAGTGCCGAATGGTTAAACGGAGGTTTCAACACTCGACAACGATTCATAGATGTTTTCACGAGGTCTTAAAGGCAGTGATGAATTTCGCAAGAGAAGTTATAGTTCCAACATCTTCTAATGCAAACTCCAATACATCAGAACGACATAGAAAGCAAAAAAAATATTTTCTGGAGCAATAGGCGCGTTAGATGGCACTCTTGTACATGCAATCGTGCCTGCTGATCAACAGACTCGTTATAGGGAAGAGGAAAAGGTGAATGCTTTCAAAATGTACTAGCAATTTGTTATTTCGATATGATATTCACGTTCGTATGGGTCGGATGGGAGGGCATTGCACATGATTCGTGAGTTTTAAAAGAAGTAGCATTTAAGCAGACTTCCGGTTTTCCTTTCTCCCCGCCAGGTTTTTAACCATTCTTTAACACTGATTATTTAATACATTATGTGTTTTTTTATGTAGTAGTTCTGATACTAACGTTTATAGATAAATATTACCTTTGTGACGCTGCATACACCACCACTCGTGGATTTATGACTCCCTACCGTAATACGAGGTATTCGTTAGCCGATTTTCGACGACAACGTGTGTTAACTAAGGAAGAAAAATTCAATCATGCACACGCACAACTGAGAAATGTTATTGAGCGCTCATATGGTGTTTTGAAGGCAAGATTCTCAATCCTAAAGCAAATGGCTCCATTTTCTTTTCCAATACAAAGAGACATAGTGATTGCTTGTTTCGTTGTCCATAATTTTATAAGGAAATGCAATATTCATGATCAATTATTTATGGACTATGACGAGAACACTTTGTTTTCCGAAATATAAGGTGGTGAAAGTGATGGGCAGTTCGTTCAAGACATAGAATGGGGTTCACAAGGCATTGAGTATATGAATACCTTACGTAACCAGATTGCTAGTCAACTATGGTCAAATGGTTCAAATAAAAATTGTACGCATAGTATTAATTTCTATTTGGATTGTATTATGTTTCCATGAACTTTGAAGAATTTATGTGTAACTTGAATTTTCTATTATGTTTTGTAGTTTTTTAAGTTATTCATCATTCAGTACAAAGCACTAAACAAACAGCTATAATTCATTCAGCACAAAGTAGTTCAGAATGGTAAAAATGTCATTTTACACAGTCATTCAGAGGTGCAACCAAACAGCACTTTACTGGTTCAACACTTACTGATTCAGAGTCTCTTACCCATTCAGACCTTTTATTCATTCAACGCTTATTGGTTCAGATGTTGCCAATCAGTCCCTTAGTAAATAAGGGATTAGGCGTCCATCACTGCTGATGAGCGCATTTTAACGTTTTTGGATATGGTTACATGTTAGCATCTATAATCCTAGAAAAGTAAGCAAATCTGACATACCCTTAAACAATGAAATTGTTTAACATGCCCTAACAATCCGTTCAAAATAACATGCATTAACCTTTTGGGACTTTATTAGTAACTTGAACAAGTTAAAGCTTACTTCTTCCGAAAGATACGAAATGAATGCAATAAGTTTCTTCAACTCATAATGTTTCTTTAAATCATATCTACATCTACATGTTATATTAATTATAAGTCAATATAATTATTATATGTTTTTTCTCCTATGTGATTAACATAAAACTCTTCAAGCTATCATAAGTTCATAAGTCGTAACCCGAAATCTGTAAACTTCTGTAATTTAAAGAAAATAGGTATCTATCAGCGACTGTTTTTTTTCTGAAAGTTGAGAACAATTGTATGCATTTTCTAAATTTAGCTTTAAATATATTTGATATTATTATTTTAATAATTTCTAATAAATATGATTTCACAGGAAAAAAAATATCCAAAAACAAAATGAATTTGGTGTCATTTCTGGCGACTTTGCTTGCCTAGTCGCGTTATTATTATGTGGACCACTCGATCTTAGATTCTTAGTGTAGTTATGGCGCATTAGACATTCCAATATGGTGTATTTTTTATACATATTTTTGTATAAATCAAACTTATGGGTCTCTTGCAATGCTTACTGTAGATTTTTCTAATGCTTTTAACCAGGTGGATAGATCAGCCTTACTTCGAGATGTCAGGATGAGGTGCCCTTCTATTCCTTTGTGGGTGGAATTTCTATATGGGCAGCCAGCAAGATTGTATCTTGGAGATGGGCACATTTGGTCTACCACGGAAGTTCAGCAAGGGGACCCATTGGGACCACTTCTTTTCGCTCTTGTTTTGCACCCCCCCTTGTGCATCAGATTAGAGACAAATGCAAGCTTCTCCTTCATGCTTGGTATCTTGATGATGGGACTGTCATTGGAGGTTCAGAAGAGATGGCTAGAGTGTTGGACATCATTAAGGTGACGGGTCCAACATTGGGTCTTGAACTCAATATTAAGAAAACTGAGCTATTTTGGCCTTCTTGTGATGGTAGCAAGTTTCATGAAGGGTTATTTCCTAAGGACCATCGAGAGGCCATTAGTCGGGCTGAAGCTTTTGGGGGGGGGGCTATAGTAGAGACGCAGGCTTTATTGGTGGGTTTGACAAAAGAAAGAGCTGCTAAGGCGGTATATTTGATGGCGTCTTCTAACCCAAATTAGGTGACCCGCAGAGCGAACTACCTGCTTGCTTTGATCTGTATGGGCATTGCCGAAGCTTTTCTTTGAGCTTGAGGACGTTGCCAAACCTGTACACATGGAATATGCAGCATTGCTTTTGACAAAGGTTGCGTGAAAGCATTAGGAATGATGGTGTGAGTTCCTTTCTTGGAACCCCAGTGGCGACTGCCTTCTTAACCTTTAGTGGATTGGTGTTGTTATTCGGCTGTAGAGGCTTCATCCTATGCTTTGTGGCCTCGAGGGCCCAATCGTGGGTGCTACAGGATCACATCTTAAGAGACAGTGGCATATGTGGTATGGATTCTGATTATGTTTGTGCTTTGGCTTGTCTTCGTGATACGATTCCAAGCTTTGACTTCAGCGGTTTCACTAATAAGGACACCCCCCCCCCAAAGCCCAACATGCATTGGCGAGTGCTCTTTTAGTAAAATTGTCACAGAAATCGAAGTACAGTTTGACTTGACCGTTAGAAAAAAGCCGTTTTTGAGTGTCTCCAAGCACCACATGCACAAGATTTCCTTCTTGCTATACCTATAGATGGGTTAGGCCAGCATATGTCGCCAGTGGAGTATCGTACTATCCTTAAGTATCGCCTCATGATTCCTTTATTCCCAGTTGATGAGGTATGCCCTGTTTATCATAAGGCGTGTTTGGATTCCTTGGGGAGCATGCAGTCACTGTAGAGAGCTCTCGGGGTTCAAATACCGACATGATTTGGTTAGGGATGTCCTTTTTGACATATTCAGGTGCGTTGTTATTTCTGCTAAGAAAGAGGCTCCCGTTAATTCTTAACAGACCCGTTGGAAGGGAGATCTACCCTTCGACCAGCTGACATTCTGGTCTTTGGATGGGTAGGAGGAAAACATGTCTGTGTGGATCTAACAGGGGTTTCCCCGCTTGTGGGCCTAGGGGTAGTGCATTTACGGTGGGTCAGGCTTCTTTAAAGGCTACTTCGGGTAAGTGACCAAACATGAGAAAGCGTGCCTTGACAACCAACACGTGTTTATCCCATTTGCTTTTGATACTTTTGGTTTTCTGGCGCCAGAGGCAGTGGAACTACTTAGTCGAGTTCAAAGGGTCATGCATAGTAATGTTATGACCCCGAGATCTATGGACGTAGTTTTTAAAAGGCTTAGTTTTGCTATTCAAAAAGGGGTAGCGGCGCAGCTTGTTGCCCGTTTACCAACTATCTCGATGTAAATTCATAATACATTAATAAATTACGAATTGTTTTGCGACCCATGTAAGAATTTATATCACAAGAAATGAATTTATATTATATACTATAATTTTGTAACATTCTCAAGCAATAGTAGTTGTACATGATGCATTAGTGTTTTATTGTGCATTATAATGTTGTATTTTTTTCTTGGGTTGTTGTACATATTCATCTTCCAACCATGTGTCTACCTACTTCTTCCAAAACAAGCCTTTTGTCTAAACCTTCACTTTTAGACTAAAAGAAAATCACCGTTTGTCTTTCTGCTCTGGATAATCTGCTCAATTTGAATCAAAAAGCTCTAATACCGGGGGTGTTTGGGATTCCGTTTAGCTTATGACTTCTCAAAAGGAAGAAATAAGAAATTCTTACTTATTGATTTCTCCTTTTTTTGAACGCATAGAAAGGCATAAAAGTCCTTTTCAAAGGGTGTTTGGAATTTCTTTTCAACATAAAAGTCTTCAAGACGGTATTTGGGATTCCTTTTAAGCATAACTTCAAAGCTTTCAGTTTATATTGTGTGACATCTATTTGATAATTGAAGGGTTGCAAAATATGATATTATATTGTTTTAGTTTGGCCATTGTTTAAAAACATACACAATTTGTAAGAAGTAATGTATTTCAATATTCTATTCTATTCTATTCTATTCTAATTTATTCTATTATGATAGACGTATAAAGAATAGTGTACATGATTAATTGCATTTCAAGTCCAATTCTTAAACTTCAGTTCACTATAATTTTTTTGTAAAACATAAATAAAGAAATGAGTAATGTTATTTATACTCTAATTTCATATTTTCAGCTGAATTTTAAGCCATGGTCAATGAAGTGGATGCAGTTGGCAATAGAACCGTTAGACTACCAAAAGTAAGAAAGATAAAGGATACAGACTCTTGAGCATACTGTAGACAAAGAAAAAACAGATTCAATTGTGATAGTCGTAGCTTTTTATCGATTCAGTGTGTTGAAGTTAAAAAGCCCCGTGACGCAACGCGTGCGAGTCTTCATCCTAGTTATTTATTAATTGGTTACAGCTAGAATTACCACGCGCCGCAATGCGGCGGGTATTCTTTAGTTATATATCGTATTAGATGAAACGCAAATGTTTCTTACATGACCACGAGCCTATGTGTAAAACATAGAAAAGAATAACTAAGACACTTTCTGACCCGCGCGTTGCGATAAACCTATCAAACGGGAAAAATAGACGCACTGCGATGGGTCTGTCAAACGGGAAAAGTAGATGAAAATGTCACACCCCAACCGATGGCGGAATCATCGGGGCATGGCACTGAGTGAAACAGATTGTCCAGAAGTTTCCATAACAACTATCATTACTATTCAATTTATATAATACGTCCCATACCGTACCTCAAATAGCAAACAAATTATTACAGATAAAATCTAGTCAAATATTCTGTTCCGACAACTCAGATTTAAATATAAATACAACAATTGTTTGTCTGCTTCTAGAGACCCATAATTTGACCACTACATACAACTATTTGTTGGGCTCTAGAGCTTTATTCTAGCCTCGCTTTCCTAGCAGATAAGCATCTTAAACACCTGTCACATACGTTAAAATAAAGTCAATACATAAAATGTAAATGTGAGCATACAAGTTTGATAATAGCATAATAGAGTTCGAAATAGTTTACGCATAACCAGCACGTACACAAAGGAAAACGAAGCATGTTAATTATCGATATGGATCTATCGATACCAATGACTGCGGGTTGACTGCCCGAGGCAGTTCGCAATACATGATTACCACCGTAATCCATGCAAGTAATTGTTCTTAACAACCCCCGTGTGAATGGGTGCTGAGTCCAAACTATAGTACTATCGTCGTTAAGGCAGGTAGACAGCATTCCACGTGTAAACATAACAACAAGCATTCATTTAGTCACGTAATACATGTGGTAACGGTTAGCGTTTAAAGTAATTGAGTAGTGTGTTCGATTGTGATTTAGAATAAGTAACGTATGTAACACCCAAAAGTGCCAAAGCAAAAAGGGTTCGAGTATACTCACAGCGATTGATGGATTGAAGGGAGCACTTGAGAGTAGGGTTAGCCTGAATAGTTTGATAGTATAACGATAAGCAACGCGTAAAACGGAAAACAAGTGTTGGAGGGTCGGACAGCTGGTCGATCGGACGGTAGTCCGATCGGACGGCTGACCGTTCGGTTTGCAGTCCGTTCGGACAGCTATCCGGTCGGTCGGTAGGCCGATCGGATGGTTGTTCGAGTGGATTGTTTCTTCCTTTGAGAAGGATGTGTTTGTGTATGATGGTTTGACTTTTGAAGTTTTCGTTGTAGCATTTGAAAACATTGAAGTATCCTTACCTTTCAGGTCGGTCGATCGAACGGTCGTTCGATCGGCCGGCTAACCGATCGGTTAGGTACTTCAGCAGACAACTTCTTAGCAGGGTGTCACCTGATCGGACGGCTGTTCGATCAGGTGGCACTCCTAGTGCATTGAACACGTTGAAAATCGGCTAAGTGTTGAGGTATAGTATCTCATGATCTAAAGAGTAATCCGATCGGACTAATCAGCAGTTCGTTCAATACTAGACTTCAATGAATTGTTCAAGTGTGGGACCATGTGCTCAGGCCCGGTGATAAGTAGGGGCAGATAGGGCAATGGACCTAGGCCCAAAGTTCTTGAGGGCCCAGAGTTTTTTAAAAAATCCACAGACTATATGTTTTTATTATTGGGCCCTTAACTATTAACCTAATTATTATAATCTGCCTTCATATGTGATTGACGTCAATACGTGATGAACGGGAATCTGGAACAGAATACGAAGCGACGACAGATAACAGGCAGCGCACACACAAAAGCAATCGGAATTCAAGATTCAAATCGGGTCGGTTCATTGTTCTGTTCGCTGTTAAGCAGCGACGCGGCCACGAATCAGTGATTCGGAATCACGTTACAGGTCTGTTCACAGCGACGATTTTGTATGAATGTATGATTCTGTATTTCTGATTTATTGTCTATTTGTGTGATTCTATTAAGGGTTGACTTATGATTCTGAATCCGGATTTTGATTATTTAAGTATGAATTCTTGGTCGGTTCTGTATGATTCTGGTTAGAAGTTTATGGTTGTAAATTGTTCAAGTGTGATTAGAAGTAATCGCTTTGTGCTCAAGTATGATTCGGGTTGTAATCGCTTTGTGTTCATGTGTGATTCGGGTCGTAATTTACTAATAGTGTCATATTATAGTTTTTTTATATATGATTATTGTCTTTAAATTATATGGGCCCGATTTATTTTTAGTGGCTCCATGCCTAAAACGTTTCGAGATTTCTCGGAGACGGCACTGCATATGCTAGCCGATCGGCTGACTGTCCGATCGGCTGGCTGTCCGTTCGGACAGCAGTCCGATCGGTCAGCATCCTGACCTGGTCGGCCTGTTCGTCTAACACTTGGTTGTTCTGGTTTGTTTGTCGTTATATCGAGGTATTTTGACAACGAGTCGAACCATAGAACCCTCGTTCTTACTTGTTTCCCCTGCTCGGACATGAATCACCCAAATCCGGCTGGTGAACTGTTCGGAATGGAGTTTAACGTTTAACCCGAAATCAGTGAACCTCGTGGACAGAATCCGGATCTTGAGTCATGCAACCACCGGAATGATTAGCAAATCGGCACAAGCTCCGTCTCTACCGGTTTGAAGGCATTGAGTGTAAAAGAGTTGAAAGAAAGTTGGGAAAACCATCTTTCAATCCTTTTCACTGTGTAAAAGTTTAGATCTATAACAGATCCTTGTTTGTTTATGTGGAAATCGGCTAGATCCAAGTTATTCTTGGTGGATTGAGGCCAAAACATACAGTGTAAAAGTTTAGATCTATAACAGATCCTTGTTTGTTTATGTGGAAATCGGCTAGATCCAAGTTATTCTTGGTGGATTGAGGCCAAAACATGAAGTTCTTCAAGAACACCATGATGACATCACCCTAGAACACTTGAATCTTGATGATTTCACGGTTAAAAGTTAAGATTTGAAAGATAGAAAGGTGTAGGAGTGCGTGTAGATCAAGAAAGTACAAGATTTAGGATGAAATCTTACCGGAATCGAGAGGAATCTGAGAAAAAGAGGGGAGCACGAGCTGGTCAGTCAGAGGTTTCCAAAAGTAGAAAGTCTGAAAGTGACAAAGGGTATTTACAGGATGCCATAAGAGGAAAGGGCTGGCCGATCGACCAGGCAGCTCGATCGGCTGGTAGCCTGATCGTTCAGCTGCACGATTCGAGTGTTCGATGCGACGATTCTTGATATTTCGATTTCGATTGAGGACGATGCGAGTACGATAGAGTTCCCTATTCAAATTACTTTTAATCCCAACCACTATATCTAACATACAATCATCTATATCTCGTGCTATCTCTTCTCCACCAATTATCATGATTCGATTTCGACTGAGTTTCGATTTCGAGTCGAGTTTCGATTAATTACCACCCATAACAAAAAGTAGACACGCATAAGTAACACATAAGGCACACGCACACGTATATTAACACCAAATTCGCGTAATCGAGTCTCGAGTTCGATGATGATTGGATTTGCTCGATTATTGATTAATTGACTTTATCGCATTGTTACTTCCTATTATTCACAGTCGTAAGAAGATTCGCATCGATAAATAAACTTCGATTAATTCGATTGTACTTAATTAGTCCACATAATACAACTAACGTAAACATAAACATAAAATAGACTAACTACGGTCAAAGGAGTCAATCAGGGATTGAGCAAGGAGGGACAGATCACAATTATTGATCTTTTCTTCCTTTGACTTCAATCTTGACTTTGAATTTGACTTTCTGAAACACGGGGTGTTACAGCCTCCCCTTGTTTAGGGAATTTCGTCCCGAAATTAGGCTGAAAGCTGCACAACACCGTGAATCACCTTCTGCTACTTTCTCTCTCTAGCCTTTCACTTAAACAACTGCGGGTACTTCGCCTTCATGTCGCTTTCGAGTTCCCAAGTGAACTCCGCGCCTCGTTTGCCTTCCCGTCGGACTTTCACGATAGGTATGCGCGAGCATCTGAGTTGCTTGGTTCGGTGATCCATGATTTCGACAGGCTTCTCCACGAAGTGTAGCGTTTCGTTTATTTGAAGGTCGTCGAGAGGTACAATCAGATCATGCTCAGCCAGGCATTTTCGGAGGTTTGTCACATGGAAAGTCGGGTGGACGTTACTAAGCTCCTCTGGTAGTTCGAGTCTGTAGGCGACTTTTCCGATCCTTTCAAGAATCTTAAAAGGTCCAACATATCGAGACGCTAGTTTCCCTTTCTTGCTGAATCTGACCACACCCTTCCAAGGTGATACCTTTAGGAGTACGTAGTCGCCAACGTGATAGATTCTTCTCCTTCTTCAAGGTGCGTTCATTAAAGCAAGCATGTTGGGCTTCGCGGATGAGGGTTTCGAGATCGTGTTGGGCTTGGGTATTACGAATGCTGAGCAAATAACTCCGTCTGCTGAGCGCGTCGGCAACGACATTTGCCTTGCCTGGGTGATAACGAATCTCACAGTCATAATCGTTGAGGAGTTCTACCCATCGGCGTTGACGCATATTGAGTTCTTTCTGATAAAAGATGTGTTGTAAACTCCTGTGATCGGTGAAGATCGTACACTTGGTACCATACAGGTAGTGTCGCCAAATCTTTAATGTAAAAAACAACCGCGCCTAGCTCGAGATCATGGGTTGTATAGTTCTTCTCGTGGATTTTGAGCTATCGAGAAACGTAAGCTATAACCTTGTCCTGTTGCATGAGAACACAACCAAGACCAAGGTTAGAAGCATCACAATAGACAATGAAGTCGTTGTTTCCGTCGGGCAATGAGAGAACATGAGCATTGCAAAGCTTATGCTTGAGGGTTTGGAAAGCAGACTCTTGTTCAGTTCCCCAAACAAAAGACCTATCTTTATGCGTAAGAACAGTAAGCGGCACAGCGATCTTGGAGAATCTCTCGATAAATCGTCGATAATAGCCCGCTAATCCGAGAAAAGAACGGACTTCAGACGGGTTCTTAGGCGTAACCCAGCTCTTAACTGCTTCAATCTTCGCAGGATCGACATGGATACCTTGACTATTCACGATGTGACCCAGAAACTGAACTTCTTCTAACCAGAATTCGCACTTGGAGAACTTAGCATAGAGTCGGTTCCCCTGGAGTAACTCGAGAACCAAACGTAGATGTAGCGCGTGTTCGGCTTTCGATTTGGAATAGATCAAGACATCGTCGATGAACACGATGACGAAACGGTCAAGATACGGCTTACACACGCGATTCATCAGATCCATGAAAACCGCGGGTGCGTTGGTTAAACCAAAAGGCATAACAACGAACTCATACTGGCCGTAACGAGTGCGAAAAGCGGTTTTAGGTATATCTTCTTCCTGAATGCGTAGCTGATGATAGCCTGAGCGTAGATCGATCTTCGAGAAACACGTAGCACCTTGCAGTTGATCAAATAAGTCGTCGATGTGAGGTAGGGGATAACGGTTCTTGATGGTTAACTTATTCAATTCCCGGTAGTCGTTACACATCCTGAATGACCCATCCTTCTTTTTAACGAAGAGGACTGGTGCGCCCCAAGGAGAGGTGATCGGGCGAATAAAGCCTTTTTCAAGTAATTTCTGGAGTTGGTTCGAGAGTTCCCGCATTTCGGATGGCGTGAGTCGATAAGGGGCTTTGGCTACGGGGTTAGCTCCAGGAATGAGGTCGATACGGAAGTCGATATCACGACTTGGCGGTAGTCCAGGAAGATCATCAGGGAACACCTGAGGAAATTCACGGACCACGGGAACATCTTGGACTTCTGTTTTCCTTTTCTTTTCCTTCTCCGCTACTACAATGTTGGCCAAGAAAGCTCTGTATTCCTTGCGGAGATACTTGCTCGCTTGGACACACGACATGAGTTTGAGACCTTTCGAAGCAGTTTCGCCATAGACACATAGTAAATCACCATTCGCGAGCGAGAATCGAATCATCTTGTCGAAGCACACAACTTCCGCATTGATGCGTGTGTAGTGTAATATAATTTAGATGTATATTTAAGCCCCTTTTTTACACTTTTAGTCAAGTTTTAAATTTATAAAACACGATATTCACTAACACTAAACACACATATGGGCAAGTTCACCCATCGTGGACGTAGTATAGTGTTGGTAAGATACCGAGGTCGTCCAAGGACACAAGAGCTTTTAATACCGGTTTATCCTCAACGTCTAATCAAATCAAAAAGTGAGAAAAATGTTTTAAACTAAGAAAAATAAAAACTAACTAAATGCTGAAAAATAAAATAAAATAAAAACAGATAGACAAGATGAATCACTTGGATCCGACACGTGTATTAGTATAACCTTTGATTATTTTCGCACTTTTGCACTTGTTTAAGAGATTATCTTAGTTATTGTAGTAGGCCCCTCTTTTGAAGGCGACGTTACCCTCAACCCAGTAGTTTGAGTCAGCAAGGATACAATCCTAAAGGGTCGGATTATTGAAAGATAATGAATTAAGTTATTAATGCAAATTGTGGTAGGCCCCGCTTTCGGCGGTGACGTTACCCTCGGCTAAGTAGTCTGAGTCAGCAGGGATACAGTCCTAAATAGCCGGGTTATAGTATTAATAGTAGTTAACTTATGAGGGGGTCAAAGAGTTTGGATCCCCGCCATCCAATACCTATGGGCATTGAAGGAGATCCTACTAAATTTGACCCAGGTCCCAAGCAGGACCTCTAAACGCTGAACAAGGGCAAGACCCTTACCAAACCGTTCCCTTAACCCCCGACCAGGTAGCCAACATACCTCCATATATACCGTGGAGATATGAATGGTGAAAATCTTTTATTTTATATAGACAGTAAAATAACGCCAAGACACCACGGACAAACGATAAGGAAAGATCACCTTCAACATAAGTAACTAGTTATTAAAGTTATTAATACAAAACCAAATAAAAAGTGCAAAAGATTAAAAATAAAAAGTATTATACTAAACACTTGTCTTCACCAAGTGATGTAAGAGACTTAGGCAAACATGGCCTTGATTGTCAAGAACTCTTACGATCAATCTTGGATCCCGAGACGACTCACACACTCTACGATGGACAATGGATGATGGTGGTGGATGATGGTGTTATGGTGGTGGTGGGTGGTGGATGAAGTGTGAGAGAGGTGGTGTGCCAAGGGATGAGATGGAATGAAACCAAGCACCCCTATTTATAGGCTGAACAGAAGGCTGGGCACGGCCCCGTGTCCGCTGGACACGCCCCCGTGCCCGTCTGACACTCTCTCTCTTCATTAATTGTAATTCGCAATTACAATTAATGCGCCTGCTGTACTTTCACCACGCCCCCGTGCCCGCTGGACACGGCCCCGTGGTGGGCAATGGAAGCTTCTACAAGTTTGTCTTTTCTGCTGCTTCTTGGGCACGGCCCCGTGTCCGCTAGACACGGGGCGTGTTCAGTCTTCTGCTTTCTCTTCTTTGCCTTGGAGGATGCCGTTGAGGGTCCGGGCAGTCTACTTTTATTCCTTTTCTTGTATTTATGCTAGAATTAGTTGTCTTTTTGCTTCTTATGTGAATTTGAGCTCATTTCATCCTGAAAATACAAAAGAAAGACAAAAACACTCTTTTTCCAACATTAGTACTTAAAAAAGGGTTAGTTTTATGCCTTAATTGATGTGATTTATATGTTGTATTTTACACACATCAAATACCCCCACACTTGAACTTTTGCTTGTCCTCAAGCAAAACTCTTTAAATGTGGCTTACACTCCCAAATGGAATAGGTAGAAGAGAAAGTTTTTGGCTTGTCCTAGAGTGTCGGGAATCCAAGATCTTTGTAAGTTTTATTTTTATTTATTTACAATCCTATTCGTTATGATTTATTTAGAACGTTTCATAAGATAAATTACTTATTCGGGCATAGCATGCTGATGTGTGTAAAATACAACATATAAATCACATCAATTAAGGCATAAAACTAACCCTTTTTAAGTACTAATGTTGGAAAAATAGTGTTTTTGTCTTCCTTTTGCATTTTCAGGATTAAATGAGCTCAAAATCACAAAAGAAGCAAAAAGACAACGAATTCTAGCATAAATACAAGAAAAGGAGCAAAAGTAGACTGCCCGGACCCTCAACGGCACCTCCCAAGGCAAAGGAGAAGAAACAGAGTCTGAACACGCCCCGTGTCCAGCGAACACGGGGGCGTGCCCAGGAAGCAGCAGAAAAGACAAACCAGTAGAAGCTTCCATTGCCCACCACGGGGCCGTGTCCAGCGGGCACGAGGGCGTGGTGAAAGTACAGCAGGCGCATTAATTGTAATTCGCAATTACAATTAATGAAGAGAGAGAATGTCAGACGGGCACGGGGCCGTGTCCAGCGGACACGGGGCCGTGTCCAGCCTTCTGTTCAGCCTATAAATAGAGGAGCTTGGCTTCATTCTCTCTCATCCCTTGGCACACCACCTCTCTCACACTTCATCCACCACCCACCACTACCATAACACCACCATCCACCACCATCATCCATTGTCCATCGTAGAGTGTGTGAGTCGTCTCGGGATCCAAGATTGATCGTAAGAGTTCTTGACAATCAAGGCCATGTTTGCCTAAGTCTCTTACATCACTTGGTGAAGACAAGTGTTTAGTATAATACTTTTTATTTTTAATCTTTTGCACTTTTTATTTGGTTTTGTATTAATGACTTTAATAACTAGTTACTTATGTTGAAGGTGATCTTTTCTTATCGTTTGTCCGTGGTGTCTTGGCTTTATTTTACTGTCTATATAAAATAAAAGATTTTCACCATTCATATCTCCACGGTCTATATGGAGGTATGTTGGCTACCTGGTCGGGGGTTAAGGGAACGGTTTGGTAAGGGTCTTGCCCTTGTTCAGCGTTTAGAGGTCCTGCTTGGGACCTGGGTCAAATTTAGTAGGATCTCCTTCAATGCCCATAGGTATTGGATGGCGGGGATCCAAACTCTTTGACCCCCTCATAAGTTAACTACTATTAATACTATAACCCGGCTATTTAGGACTGTATCCCTGCTGACTCAGACTACTTAGCCGAGGGTAACGTCACCGCCAAAAGCGGGGCCTACCACAATTTGCATTAATAACTTAATTCATTATCTTTCAATAATCCGACCCTTTAGGATTGTATCCTTGCTGACTCAAACTACTGGGTTGAGGGTAACGTCGCCTTCAAAAGAGGGGCCTACTACAATAACTAAGATAATCTCTTAAACAAGTGCAAAAGTGCGAAAATAATTAAAGGTTATACTAATACACGTGTCGGATCCAAGTGATTCATCTTGTCTATCTGTTTTTATTTTATTTTATTTTTCAGCATTTAGTTAGTTTTTATTTTTCTTAGTTTAAAACATTTTTCTCACTTTTTTGATTTGGTTAGACGTTGAGGATAAACCGGTATTAAAAGCTCTTGTGTCCTTGGACGACCTCGGTATCTTACCAACACTATACTACGTCCACGATGGGTGCACTTGCCCATATGTGTGTTTAGTGTTAGTAAATATCGTGTTTTATAAATTTAAAACTTGGCTAAAAGTGTAAAAAGGGGCTTAAATATACATCTAAATTATATACACACCGACACACATCACATGCCTTATTAAAATTCCATTTATATACAAGTTCACATACCTCACGGGAGATCACTCAACACTCGGCCGAATGTGTAATTTTTAGTGAGTCACTCGAGAGCGGCATGGAACTTACGCCTTCCATAGGCTTGCCAAGCAATCAATCCTCCTCCTTTTTAACTTTTTACCTTTGTAAATATCAAGAGGAATTTTGGGTGAAGGGTTAGGCTTGGGTTAAAGGTGGGTGGTTGGGTTAGTAGTTAGTAAAAGGGCGAAAATCGTAAAAAGCGTCGGTTTTCGTGACATACCTTGTTTTTAGTGACTTTTTATTTTGAAGTATTTCTCCAAACAAGCTTTTATAAAGCTTTTGTTTGTTTTTTACTTCATCATCATTTTTTTTAGAGTCACATAAAATGGCGAGCTTACGAAAAACCGAGCTTGTTACTAAAATAAAGGGTGAAAAATAAAAAAGGGTTTTTGGTGGGTGAAAAGGTTTTAGGGTAATGAAATGAAAGGTTTAGGCTCAAAGGGGCTAACTAGGGGGATTTTGGGTAGGTGGTAAAAAAATAAAAAATAATGGTTTAGAAAGAAAAATATGGTTAGTCCTAATGCCTCCATCACTTACTTACTTGGGTTTAAGTTGGTAAGGACCGGGAATGTATCGTCGTGGCAAGTTCTAGAGTTGTAAGAACCAAGCGGCTATTCACACAAGAAACGAAAAATGAGCATTTAGTCTAAAGATGTATATTTGTATGCTCAATAAAGGCTCAAAACTCACTTTTGTGGGAATGGGTTTTTAATGTGATCAAGTATATACAATCGAATTTTTAACTAGACTTGTTATGCCGTTTCGTAATTTTCTTATGTTGGTTCTTTGTTATCAAGACGCTATCGGTTGTATATTTGTAAAAATATAACCTTTTTTAGAACTTGTTATTCCCAAATTAAACCAAGACAAGCAAATAGTAAAAAAAACGAAAAAGTTTTTGAAAAAATTTGGGGTGTTTAGCGGTTCCAATAGAGTTTTGTGTAAGGCTTGTATTTAGGATTTGCAAAATTCAAGGTTTTAGCATCCCCCCCCCCACACTTAAATTACACATTGTCCTCAATGTGTCCCAAAAATAAGATTTTCGGTTGATTAGAATGTGTAAAAGTGGGTTAAAAAACAAAAATTTATGTTACTGGCAGTCTGGACACGGCCCCGTGGTGACCGGGCACGGCCCCGTGGTCAGGTGCCAGTAACAAAAATTAAAGATCTAAGACAGAAGCCTGGACACGGGGGCGTGTCCGCTGAACACGGCCCGTGTCCAGTTACCTGAACTGGGTGTTTTTTCTGCAGGTGGCTCAGCACGGGGCCGTGTTGGTTGGGCACGGCCCGTGTTGAGCCTTCTGTGATGGAGATTTGTGTCGGGTTGCTCTGTTCTTTGTGCATGGGGCCATCTTTCTCGTTCCCTTTTTCATCCATTACCACCATGAGTGTGTTTTATTCTGCAAATTAAAACTAAAAGATTAAACTAACTAAGGATAGTTCCGCGGAATGCCTCCGTGGCGCGCCACGTTTATAAGGGTCCTTGGCTAGACCCAATGCGAGGTTATATGTTTTCTGAGTGGGATGTCTGTCGTCCCATGTTACACCGTCGGAGAGCAGCATCCAAGCTCGAATCAATAACCTTCATGTATTTGACCGGGTCGTCGTCCTCAATTCTCTTCCCAACCCCGAACTTTACTTCATCATCCCCGTATCTCAAGGTGAGTGTTCCGTCATTCATATCTACCACTGCTTGGGCGGTGGCAAGGAAGGGTCTCCCCAGTATAAGGGGGACCTCGGTGTCTTCCTCCATATCGAGAATGACAAAGTCAGCTGGATAAACGAATCTGCTTACCTTTACCAAGACATTCTCAATGACACCTTGTGGGAATTTGACGGTTCGATCAGCGAGTTATATGCTCATTTTTGTAGGGCTCGTGGTTCCTAAGCCGAGTCTTTTGAACATTGATGAGGGCATGAGGTTAATGCTAGCCCCAAGGTCGGCTAAGGCATTGCGAACGGGCGATTCCCCTATTGAGCAAGGAATCGTGAAGCTTCCGGGATCGATTTTCTTTTGGGGAAGTTTATTGAGTACGAGGGCAGAGCATTCTTCGCCTAAATTGACTAATTGCAAACTTTCAATTTTCTTTTTATGTGTAAGGAAGTCCCTCATGAATTTAGAGTATTTGGGCATTTGGGTTAGGACTTCGATAAAAGGAATATTGACATGCAATTGTTTTAACAGACTTTCGAACTTTGCGAATTGCTCATTGGTCTTTTGACGAATTAACCTACCGGGGTACGGAACTCGAGGAGCCTTGATAGGCTCTGGTGATGGAGGGGAGTTCTTCTCCTGCAGAGGTGTCGGTACTGTTTCTTCCGTTGGCGGTGGCACTTCTGCAGGCCCTACGGTGCGGTTTCGTAGTGTGATGAGGTGAACTTGCGCCTTTGGGTTCGTTTCGGTATTGCTAGGTAATGCGCCTTGCGGTCTCTCGGAAAAATTTTGAGCTATTTGATTTAATTGTTTTTCTATGTTTTGAATGCTAGCTTGTTGATTCCTAAAATTAGATTCTAATTGTAGAAATCTCTCCGAGTTTTTCTTATCAGTGTCAGAGACGAGGCGAGATACAGTATCTTCGAGCCTTTCTCGTCCACCTTGTTGTTGAGTGAAATTTTGTGACTCATTTCTTGGTTGCTGAAAGTTTGTTCGTTGGGTTTGTTGGTTACTACTATTGCCGGGTTCCCTCCAACCAAGGTTTGGGTGGTTTCGCCATCCTTGGTTGTAAGTTCCCGTTGGGGGACCTGACGACCTAGGTCTATTATCAATGTAGTTTACCATTTCTTGTTGATCGTCTGTTTCTTTCATGCAACTCCAATTTCATGTGACCCACCACACCCTTCACAAGCCATAACCGAGACTGTTTTTGTCATTTCTAATTTTTTTATTTTTTAAGAAAGGGCCTCGATTTGGGCTTGTAAAGAAGTGCTTTCGTCGACCTTATGGGCGCCCGGGGCGATAGACTTATTTCCCCGGGGGGTGTGCCATTGAAAATTGGTTTGAGCAATTTCCTCAATTTGATTATATATTTCGTGTGGGCGTCGATTACCTAAAAGTCCCCCGGAGCTAGAATCAAGTGTCTGCCTAGTGTGTGGCAACAATCCATTATAGAAAGTGGATACTTGTTGCCATATTGCGAGGCCGTGATGGGGACACTTGCGTAATAGCTCCTTGAACCTTTCCCAAGTTTCATATAAGGATTCCCCGTCCTCTTGTGAATAGGTATTAATTTCAGTCATTAACTTAGCAGTTTTAGCGGGAGGGAAATATTTATATAGAAATTTTTGGGCTAGTTCATCCTAGGTGTTTACCGATCCAGCTGGGAGGGCGTTGAGCCAAGCTTTTGCTCGGTCTTTTAGTGAGAAGGGAAACATACGGAGGCGGATGGCGTCGTTTGATGCTCCATTGATCCGAAAGGTATCACATATTTCCAAGAAATTAGTTATATGTAGATGGGGATCCTCGTCCGCAAGTCCATGGAAGGTTGCGGAGTTTTGGAGCATTTGTATCAAATGCGGCCGGAGTTCGAAGTTATTAGCTTCGACATTCGGAGCATTGATAGCGGCGCCTAGATTACCTACGATAGGTCGTAGATAATCCATAAGGGTACGTTGGTCCGCCATTGGAGGTGGATCACCCGAAACCTTCTCTTGGTTTTTGGCTTTTAACCTTTTTCTGAGAAAGCGTTCGGGTTCTTCTAGTGGTTCTTTTATGTCTTTATTGGAACTGGAGCTCATACACTACGTAAGGTTGGCGTCGGGTTCCAAGTCCTGCAATAAAAACAGAAAAGAATGTTGGTCAGAAGGTTCACCACGGCCCCGTGTTGAGTGAACACGGCCCGTGGTCGGAGTTTCAGTGATTGTTTTCCAAATCCCCAGTTACTGGAAGTTGGACACGGCCCCGTGTTGCACCGGCACGGCCCCGTGGTCAGCCTTCTGTAACTTGGAAAACAAAAACTACCAGTAACACTGCTGGGCACGGCCCGTGTCCGACCAGGCACGGCCCCGTGCTGAGCTCTGCAGAAGCTGAAAAACTAAGAAAAATCCTAAAAATTAAAAAGAAAAATAAAAATATGACTAGGCCGTTGATTCCTAACTTTCTTAAAATCCTTGTGTCCCCGGCAACGGCGCCAAAAACTTGATGCGTGTGTAGTGTAATATAATTTAGATGTATATTTAAGCCCTTTTTTTACACTTTTAGTCAAGTTTTAAATTTATAAAACACGATATTCACTAACACTAAACACACATATGGGCAAGTGCACCCATCGTGGATGTAGTATAGTGTTGGTAAGATACCGAGGTCGTCCAAGGACACAAGAGCTTTTAATACCGGTTTATCCTCAACGTCTAATCAAATCAAAAAGTGAGAAAAATGTTTTAAACTAAGAAAAATAAAAACTAACTAAATGCTGAAAAATAAAATAAAATAAAAAGAGATAGACAAGATGAATCACTTGGATCCGACACGTGTATTAGTATAACCTTTGATTATTTTCGCACTTTTGCACTTGTTTAAGAGATTATCTTAGTTATTGTAGTAGGCCCCTCTTTTGAAGGCGACGTTACCCTCAACCCAGTAGTTTGAGTCAGCAAGGATACAATCCTAAAGGGTCGGATTATTGAAAGATAATGAATTAAGTTATTAATGCAAATTGTGGTAGGCCCCGCTTTCGGCGGTGACGTTACCCTCGGCTAAGTAGTTTGAGTCAGCAGGGATACAGTCCTAAATAGCCGGGTTATAGTATTAATAGTAGTTAACTTATGAGGGGGTCAAAGAGTTTGGATCCCCGCCATCCAATACCTATGGGCATTGAAGGAGATCCTACTAAATTTGACCCAGGTCCCAAGCAGGACCTCTAAACGCTGAACAAGGGCAAGACCCTTACCAAACCGTTCCCTTAACCCCCGACCAGGTAGCCAACATACCTCCATATATACCGTGGAGATATGAATGGTGAAAATCTTTTATTTTATATAGACAGTAAAATAACGCCAAGACACCACGGACAAACGATAAGGAAAGATCACCTTCAACATAAGTAACTAGTTATTAAAGTCATTAATACAAAACCAAATAAAAAGTGCAAAAGATTAAAAATAAAAAGTATTATACTAAACACTTGTCTTCACCAAGTGATGTAAGAGACTTAGGCAAACATGGCCTTGATTGTCAAGAACTCTTACGATCAATCTTGGATCCCGAGACGACTCACACACTCTACGATGGACAATGGATGATAGTGGTGGATGATGGTGTTATGGTGGTGGTGGGTGGTGGATGAAGTGTGAGAGAGGTGGTGTGCCAAGGGATGAGATGGAATGAAACCAAGCACCCCTATTTATAGGCTGAACAGAAGGCTGGGCACGGCCCCGTGTCCGCTGGACACGCCCCCGTGCCCGTCTGACACTCTCTCTCTTCATTAATTGTAATTCGCAATTACAATTAATGCGCCTGCTGTACTTTCACCACGCCCCCGTGCCCGCTGGACACGGCCCCGTGGTGGGCAATGGAAGCTTCTACAAGTTTGTCTTTTCTGCTGCTTCTTGGGCACGGCCCCGTGTCCGCTAGACACGGGGCGTGTTCAGTCTTCTGCTTTCTCTTCTTTGCCTTGGAGGATGCCGTTGAGGGTCCGGGCAGTCTACTTTTATTCCTTTTTTTGTATTTATGCTAGAATTAGTTGTCTTTTTGCTTCTTTTGTGAATTTGAGCTCATTTCATCCTGAAAATACAAAAGAAAGACAAAAACACTCTTTTTCCAACATTAGTACTTAAAAAGGGTTAGTTTTATGCCTTAATTGATGTGATTTATATGTTGTATTTTACACACATCACGCATGGTTTTCACGAAGAAAGTCCATGCCTACTATGACGTCAAAACTTCCGAGCTGCATCGGAATGAGGTCCATTAGGAAGATGTGATTGTTGAGCTCGAGGGTACAATCACGAAGAACATAATTAACGGCGACAGTTCTTCCAGTAGCGACTTCAACTTCGAATGACAATGGAAGATAAGAGCGTTTACGACTAAGGAGCTTCTCGAATTCAAACGACACAAAGCAGTTATCGGCTCCAATATCAAACAAACACGATGCATAAATACCATTCACAAGGAACGTACCATTAACCACGTTGTTGTCGGCCAGGGCTTGACGAGCATTGATGTTGAAGGTTCTGGCGCGTGCTGCTTGTTGTTGTTGCTGCTGCTGGTGGGGCTCTTGTTTCACAATCCTGTTCGGGCACATGTTTGCAAAGTGATTAGGGTCACCACATGCAAAGCAGACTCGAGCATTGATCGCGGGTGCCTGAGCCGCTTGTTGGCCTTGCGGGGCTGGGAGTAGAGTTTGATGAGCAGTGGCAGGAGCTGCGGTGTTACGGGGACCATAGCAACAGTTGGCAGTGAAATGACAGTACAAATTGCAATGGGCGCAGAAACGACAGGCAAGACCCACCGGATGATGACATGAGCATGTCGGGCAGAGCGGGTGGGGACCTGTGTAAGCACGCTTCGCTGGCGGCGCTTGAGTAACTGGTGCTGGTCGATGGTGAGACTGCTGCTGAGCCGGTACAGCTTGCAGAGGAGCAACAGTGGTAGTGACAGCACAGTTCTTGTTGCTGGAGCTGCTGTTGTTGTGCTTCTTCTTGCGGCGTGATGACTTGGATGGTTGAGCAGTGGCGGTTTCGGCGGTCGGTGCAGTGGTGGCTTGATGCAAAGACTTGGAGGGCTTATCCCAGAAACCAGCTTTTACTCGCTTGTCGTTGATTTCGGCGGCAAGCAAGTAAGTCTCTTCAATTGATGAGGTCTTCGCGGAGTGAACAAAATCGGCAACACAATCGGGTAGAGCTCGAATGTACTTCTTGATGGCCATGTCTGACGTCTTGACTTGATCGGGACAGATGATGCTGAGCTGTTTAAAGCGAGCAGTCAAGGCTGCGTTATCTCCATCCTTCTGCTTAATGTTCCAAAACTCTTCCTCCAGCTTTTGGCGTTCATGGGGAGGGCAGAATTCGTCCATCATAATGGCTTTCAGCCCTTTCCAAGTCAGCTCATAAGTTGCATCATTTCCGCGTTTGTTTCGCTCGGCCGTCCACCATTCTAGAGCTCGGGACTGGAAGACGCCGGTTGCGCTTAGGGTACGGAGATTTTCTGGATAGCCGCTTTGGCGCAGAGTGACTTCGATGGAATCAAACCATTGAAACATAGTTGTTGGGCCATCTTCTCCGGTGAATTCCTTTGGTCCGCATGCCTTGAAATGTTTGAAGCTAAAAACAGTCTTGGTAGCATCTTTGGGAGCTTCAGTTCTCGACTCCTCAGATGATTTGCTGACGTTTTCGTAGACATCGCTTCAAAGCTTTTGCTACTTGTTTGGCGATGATAGCAGCAAGACGTATGTCTCTCTTTTCTTGGCGGGTAAGTGGGGTTCGGTGTCCAGATGACGACATGGTCTGCAACAGACATCGTCGTAGGTCTCAGACACATCAAAATCGAATCTCACCTCACACGTCTACTACTTACTAAAGCTCAGGAATACGTTGAAGCACGTATCACATAAACACATAGGCACATAACCACAGATGCACGTAGTCACAGAAGCACATAAGCACGTAGAGCACAGAGACACATAAACACAGAAGCACATACACATTTAATCACAGATGCAGTCAGAATACAGAAACCTATCATTCAAAGCTCGCGTGTCGTTCGTATATATCGGTCGTGTATAGCATATCGAGTATAGTATAAGCATATACCATAGTATAATGTTGTCTAGATTTGCAGCGACTTGTTATCGTTTTGAGATAGAAGAGCAATGCGAGTCGTGTGTGTCGATCGAAGTGATAGCAAAAATCGAATAATCCTCCAAAAATTTAAACATGTAAACAGATAAATACACATAGCACACAAAAATCGACGAATTATCAGAGTCAGCAGTTGCGGGCTCAGAATCGAATCACATAAAAATCGAGAAATAGATTGTCTGCAGCTATTAGACATCTACTACCCAAAGCGATTCGACTATTCTCAATGGACTTGTCGTCACATTTTGACTTTTGGGATCGTGTTTCTGCCTCGATTCCTGGGCATTCAGCACGCATTCCCTAGGTCATACTCGTGAGTTCAGGTCGTTGGAGTCCGTCGAGGCTTTGGTGAGATAAGCAGAAGTCGGAATAAATTGTCAAGGTTAGGGTTTCACCCCTAGCTTAGTAACTTCTTCCTTATTCTTAATAAAATTGAGGAGATTATTCATCAAAATATAGATTTCACTCCTAATTTGTTATAATTTTCCCGTTGAACAGGCGTTCGTTATTGAAAAGAATGAAGAAATCATTGATAAGTTGATAAAAATATCATTGATCAGACAATTCAGTCGAGAGTTTGCGGTTTCCACACTTAATCTTGACTAAATTGCCTTCTCATTATTGAAAATTCGAATGCGATTATGGTGTAGTGTAGGCGAGAAATAGCAGGATATATAGCACATAAGCTTGGTCTGTTGGTTCCTAACTATAGTCTAGGTCTCTAAGACATCGACCCGGACTAGGTCGAGTCTTGCCTAATTCCCTATAGTTATGGCTCTGATACCAATCTGTCACACCGCAACCGATGGCGGAATCATCGGGGCATGGCACTGAGCGAAACAGATTGTCCAGAAGTTTTCATAACAACTATCATTACTATCCAATTTATATAATACGTCCCATACCGTACCTCAAATAGCAAACAAATTATTACAGATATAATTTAGTCAAATATTCTGTTCCGACAACTCAGATTTAAATATAAATACAGCAATTGTTTATCTGCTTCTAGAGACCAATAATTTGACCACTACAGACAACTATTTGTTGGGCTCTAGAGCTTTATTCGCTTTCCTAGCAGATAAGCATCTTAAACACCTGTCACATACGTTAAAATAAAGTCAATACATAAAATGTAAATGTGAGCATACAAGTTTGATAATAGCATAATAGAGTTCGAAATAGTTTACGCATAACCAACACGTACACAGAGGAAAACGAAGCATGTTAATTATCGACATGGATCTATCGATACCAATGACTGCGGGTTGACTGCCCGAGGCAGTTCGCAATACATGATTACCACCATAATCCATGCAAGTAATTGTCCTTAACAACCCCCGTGTGAACGGGTGCTGAGTCCAAACTATAGTACTATCGTCGTTAAGGCAGGTAGACAGCATTCCACGTGTAAACATAACAACAAGCATTCATTTAGTCACGTAATACATGCGGTAATGGTTAGCGTTTAAAGTAATTGAGTAGTGTGTTCGATTGTGATTTAGAATAAGTAACGTATGTAACACCCAAAAGTGCCAAAGCAAAAAGGGTTCGAGTATACTCACAGCGATTGATGGATTGAAGGGAGCACTTGAGAGTAGGGTTAGCCTAAATAGTTTTATAGTATAACGATAAGCAACGCGTAAAACTGAAAACAAGTGTTGGAGGGTCGGACAGCTGATCGATCGGACGGTAAGCCGATCGGACGGCTGACCGTTCGGTTTGCAGTCCGTTCGGACAGCTGTCCGGTCGGTCGGTAGGCCGATCGGATGGTTGTTCGAGTGGATTGTTTCTTCCTTTGAGAAGGATGTGTTTGTGTATGATGGTTTGACTTTTAAAGTTTTCGTTGTAGCATTTGAAAACATTGAAGTATCCTTACCTTTCAGGTCAGTCGGTCGAACAGTCGTTCGATCGGCCGGCTAACTGGTCGGTTAGGTACTTCAGCAGACAAGTTCTTAGCAGGGTGTCACCTGATCGGACGGCTGTTCGATCGGGTGGCACTCCTAGTGCATTGAACACGTTGAAAATCGGCTAAGTGTTGAGGTATAGTATCTCATGATCCGAAGAGTAATCCGATCGGACAGTAGTCCGATCGATCAGCAGTTCGTTGAATACTAGACTTCAATGAATTGTTCAAGTGTGGGACCATGTGCTAGCCGATCGGCTGGCCTGGTCGATTGGCTAACTATCCGATCGGCTGGTTGTCCATTCGGACAGCAGTCCGATCGGTCAGCATCCTGACCTGGTCGGCCTGTTCGTCTAACACTTGGCTGTTCTGGTTTGTTTGTCGTTATATCGAGGTATTTTGACAACGAGTCGAACCATAGAACCCTCGTTCTTACTTGTTTCCCTTGCTCGGACAGGAATCACCCAAATCCGACCGGTGAACTGTTCGGAACGGAGTTTAACGTTTAACCCGAAATCGGTGAACCTCGTGGACAGAATCCGGATCTAGAGTCATGCAACCACCGGAATGATTAGCAAATCGGCACAAGCTCCGTTTCTACCGATTTGAAGGCATTGAGTGTAAAAGAGTTGAAAGAAAGTTGGGAAAACCATCTTTCAATCCTTTTCACCGTGTAAAAGTTTAGATCTATAACAGATCCTTGTTTGTTTATGTGGAAATCGGCTAGATCCAAGTTATTCTTGGTGGATTGAGGCCAAAACATGAAGTTCTTCAAGAACACCATGATGACATCACCCTAGAACACTTGAATCTTGATGTTTTCACGGTTAAAAGTTAAGATTTGAAAGATAGAAAGGTGTAGGAGTGCGTGTAGATCAAGAAAGTACAAGATTTAGGATGAAATCTTACCGGAATCGAGAGGAATCTGAGAAAAAGAGGGGAGCACGAGCTGGTCGGTCAGAGGTTTCCAAAAGTAGAAAGTTTGAAAGTGACAATGGGTATTTATAGGATGCCATAAGAGGAAAGGGCTGGCCGATCGGCCAGGCAGCTCGATCGGACAACCTGTCCGATCGGCTGGCTGTTCGATCGGCTGGTAGCCTGATCGTTCAGCTGCACGATTCGAGTGTTCGATGCGACGATTCTTGATATTTCGATTTCGATTGAGGACGATGCGAGTACGATAGAGTTCCCTATTCAAATTACTTTTAATCCCAACCACTATATCTAACATACAATCATCTATATCTCGCGCTATCTCTTCTCCACCAATTATCATGATTCGCTTTCAATTGAGTTCGATTGAGTTTCGATTTCGAGTCGAGTTTCGATTGATTACCACCCATAACATAAAGTAGACACGCACAAGTAACACATAAGGCACACACACACGTATATTAACACCAAATTCGCGTAATCGAGTCTCGAGTTCGATGATGATTGGATTAGCTCGATTATTGATTAATTGACTTTATCGCATTGTTACTTCCTATTATTCACAGTTGTAAGGCGATTCGCATCGATAAATAAACTTCGATTAATTCGATTGTACTTAATTAGTCCACATAACAACTAACGTAAACATAAACATAAAATAGACTAAATACGGTCAAAGGAGTCAATCAGGGATTGAGCAAGGAGGGACAGATCACAATTATTGATCTTTTCTTCCTTTGACTTCAATCTTGACTTTGACTTTGACTTTCGGAAACACGGGGTGTTACAGAAAAAACATTGAACCCCACACGCACATTGCGACGTGTTAACTCGGAAAATTTAGAACGAAACATTAAACGGAAAATTTACGAAAGATGAAAAGTCTTTGGGATCAAAATTGAAAGTAAAAAAGTGTCGGGGTTAAATTGTACAAGATGAAAAGCTTTGTGTTAAAAGCAAAAAAAAATCAAAGGGGTTAAATGCAAAAGATGGAAACTTTAGAATTAAAAGTGAAATATCAAACTAATCAAAGGGTTAAATTACTTAAGATTGAAACTTTAAACCTAATTTGCCAAATATGTAAACTTTAGAGTTAGAAATGAAAATTTCAAAATTATTTTTGAAAAACTCCCAAAGCATCATGTACAACACATATATGCATAAGTAACTTGCTAATTTATAGTATTTAAATTAAATATTACAATTATGGCCAAACGGTAGGGCTATTAACGAGTCGAGCCTGGGTGGGCTCGAGCTCGAGCTCTAAATTAAACTAAACGAGGTAGCTTGGCTCGGTTTGAGCATGACCTCGAAGTTAAACGAGCCTAAGAACAAGCCAACTCGCCGAGCCTGCCTCGAGCTTGGTTCAGTTACAAAATAAGTCGGCTCGGCTAAGGTCGTTTAAAAATCGATGTGTTTTTAGCTAGTTTTTTTTTTTTTTTGAAGTGAGCTACGAGCCGAATTACGCGTTACAAAATTTTTTAACACATTAAACCATTTCCTCGTATATACAAATAGGCTAAATACTAAATTAAGACATAATTGGTCTAAACTCGTTAACTATAAACCCAAATAAGTAAAAGGTCAATAGAAATAAAAGAAATACGTAATGTGTGTTTATGTATGAGACTACGGTGGAAAAGTGTGTTTGCACTTTGCAATGTGTCTTACGCGTTTTATAAGACAAGTTGTAGCAATGTATCAAGGTGGATAATAAGAGCAGACGGGATGGTCCGTTATGGCCACCCCATAACGAGTGATACCACCACGAACACCGCCGCCGCACCCACCATCACGCGTGATTTTTGAAACGCGTTATTTCCTTCACGCGTTGAACTTTGATGTTGATCCATGTTGGTCTGCCGCCTCCATGTTGTTTTGCAGAGATTTCATTTATAGAACTTTGATGAAAAGTTCAAATTTAGCCCCTCAACTTTTGTTAGCTATTTTTAAATAGCTATTTTCTATCACTAGTGACCACCCCCACTACATTTCTATCACTAGTGATAGAATATTGGGTGATGACATGACATGAGTTGATTGCATAATGGGAGTGATAGAATTCTATCACTAGTGACCACCCCTCCTCTCCTAATGATGGAAACATTAGGTTTGGTATAGGTACTTGGTGATACAACATGCAAATTAATGGTATTGTTTTATGAGACAAGTTGTTTAGTGGGTGGAGACATTGGGTGTTATGTTTCAGCCGAGAAATTAATTACCAACCTACAAAATATCATATCAAAGGATGTCATCACTTTAATTGTTCAATGAAATAGGTATGTTTGGTATAGAGCTTTTAGGAGATTTTAGCTTTAAGCTTTAAGAAAAAAAAAACTCATACTCAATAAAAAGACTTGTTTGGTTGAAGGAACTTGAAGCTTTTGGTTGAACGCTTCTACTAGTAGCATTTAGAAGAAGCTACAACCTTTTAGGAGAAAAATGACTATTTTAGCCTCTCAAGATAATGAACTTTTTAGTTATGTTTTTTAGTTATGTCCATTTTGATCATTTTATACAACTTATTAAAAGCGCCAGCTACTCTGCTAAACACCTAAATATATCTAAAAAATTACAGCCACCAACTACTAGCTACAGCTAACAGCCACTAGCCAACAACTTCCAGTCACCAGCCACCAACTATTTTTGCCAAACATACCCAATACGTTGTCTCAATATATAAGATACGTTGTCTTGAATGAAAATGAAGATATAGTAGGTTACCTAAATATCCCACTTACCTTGTTTTAAATATCGTAAAAGAATCATTGCCGCTCTTTGGATTGGAATGAGGATTATGCATATATTCGGGGGGGGGGGGGGGGGGTGAACCAAGTCATGGCTTGATGCATAGTGTAACGACCAAGCTAGCTTAACCGTTAAGATTGACGACTCTTATGAAAGGAAAAGTAAACCCATATTTCAAGCCCCTCGACCCTCTTTTCATTGTAATTTACCTCGCCCACTATATTATACATATATACATGATTGTATGCCATATTCATGGTTCACTTTTGCTAATTGGTAATCAAGTATGTTAGATCTATGGTTCATATTTGCTAATCGATTATTGTAGGGTGGTTTCGGAAGCTACAACATCAAGATTGTTTCTAACGTATTTCACTTATGTTTGCCTATATTAAAGGGCATTCGGCTTAGTAGTACCAAGTTTGACTTGAATTGTTTTTAAAAAACAATTATTTTTGTCTCATCTTCAAACTTGTAAAGACGATGAAGTCCAAGTAATATAACTACTCGAAATTTAAAGTTTGGAGAGGAAAATAAAATAAATAAAAAAATAGAAGACAAAAAGAAGGTAGTTAAATTTCTCTAGGTGTTGGTAGTTAACAAGAAACGAAAAAAAGTTAATATTATCTTTACTTTAGATTTACACTTTTAAGACAGTTAAAAACAGTTGTTAGTTTTATAATTGTATTATTCATCATGTAAAAGGTGGCTGATTACTCTTGGACCGTCTTACTGGGGCCTGAAATTATATAAAAAAGTATATGTTTAATGTTTTAGACCCTTTTTTTTATATTTTAAGTTATGAAGTCCTAGGAGAGGGTCTAAATGAGAACGCTAAATATCGTGAGAATCCGTGAGAACGAATGAAAAAACCACTCTTGAAAATAGGTTAAGTTGTGCCGAAACAGTTTAGTAAATTAATAAATTCTTTCTTAATTCTCTATCTACTAGGAAAATTGCAAAAGAAATATTTTATTTATTTATTTAAAAAGGTCTTTGAAGAGATATTCTCCAAAGAAAACAGAACATAACCTTATTAATAATTTTAGAAAAAAATGATTCATAAAAATGGGTAAAATCGTTTATGAAAGGTTAAGAAACATGGTTGAGTAATGTGCAATTTGAGAAAAGAAAAAGTAACAAGTGGATATCATTCAACCAACTAATGAATGTTGTTAACACGTTTCATCACCAAAAATCCATGTGTTTGGCACGCATCATGGTATGCATACACATTCACATTTTTCTGGTTTCCACTCATATCATCTTTTTAACCCATTTCAGTAGTACGACAATGCTTTCATACAGAGAATAGTAAAAGTGTTATAAAAAAACTAGGAGGGTGCCCGTGCGATGCGGCGGGGGTGACAGTTTGTATTGCGCCACTCGTGTTTCTGGTAGTTTTCTTATTCGTATAATATTTATGGTAGCATTATTGTGGTGGATATATGTCATAAGTATTAATTACACGTGTCTAGTAATTATTAAATTTAGAATTTAAATTATCAAGTACTTCAAAAAAACAATTGACGCAATAAAGTAACACACGAATAAGAAAAAATAAGTTTTAAACATAAATAAAAGTTACATAAAGTAGTACACGAATAAGTAAATATAAGTCTTAATTATAAAGGTTGAAAACTAAAAGCCCAAGTGCCAAATACTTTGCATCATGATGATATCAATTTAGTAATCATACGACTTAAACATCTCAAGGATGTCATCTATATTGTCACACCACCATTTGTCATCATCGAGATCAATGTCTTCCGGAATTACTTGTATCTCTTCCTGTTTGATTGTTACATCCTTTGGAGGATGAGTTTCTTCTCTGTTCTCCTCTTTAACTGATACATCAATAGTAGCTGGAGTAGTTTGAGGAACTGAAAAAAAATGTTAAGAATTTTAGTTACATATTTTTATAATGTTACCGTTATAAATAATATAGGATAAAAAACGACGTTCATAGTTAAACACTAGTAGGAAGCCCGCGCGATGCAGCGGGAGCAAAACTTTGTATTGCGGCACTCATTTCTTGTAGTTTTCTTATTCATATAATATTTATAGTAAGGTGTCCACGTGATGCGCCTAGAGCGACACTTTGCATTGCGAGCGCGACGCGGCGAAAGCGACACTTTGCATTGCAATGCACGTTTCTAGTAGCTTTCTTATTCATATCATATGTATTGTAGCATCGCGAGACTCATTTTAGTTTTCTTTTACTTTATTAATCCACTTGTGATATATGCAACCCAAATGAACTAATATAGTTTGCGACTTTTGACCCATTTCAATGTATGCAACCCCCAAAATCATTTTTTTCAAATATTTAGATAATTATTAAAAGATAATGGTTTTATAAACTTAATTCACAAATTACATATTTAAACAATAATAAACATGAGAACTGCGGGTGGACAACTTTAGAAGTTTACTTATAAGGAGTCGACTTGTGTTAGGTTTTATCTCTACACATAACTACATAAGATGTGTTGAACCTTGTAAGTCACCCAAAGTGCATTTTTACTACAAAGGAAACCTCTTATATCATTTTGTTAAAAAAATAGATTACTTTTGTAATAACATGGGTCATTCGTAATAATATGGATGTTAAGTATTCATATGAAATAACATGTCGACTCAACTTAGCCTGACTCGTTACTTGTATAAAAAGTAAACGACTTTGAGCAACAAACCACCAATTGCAGTTTCAAACATATCAAATTAGATAAAAAAAATTCAAATTCTCTTCACGCTTTAAAGATGGAGTTCCTCCTTTCTGCATAGAAATTGAAGGAATGATGAGTAAGTTAAAAAACAATATCTATAATAATCGCTGAGCCAGTAAGTTCTGAGTATACATATGAGATATAAAAACACAATTTTTTCATATAGAAAACAAATAGTACAGCAAACCCATATCATCATGGGTTATACCAGGTATGTGTAGATTATCGTTAGGGCCCCATGTGAAGAACCAAATTGATTCTACCACACTACAACAGATTGTCCGGCTAGGTAAGGGCAGTCAACAACCAATTGGACATCTCCATCCAAGGCTGTTAACATGGCCTTATAGTTGCTCCAATAGGTCAACAACGGAGGGCAAGAGGAACCAATGCATATCTTCATGCCAAACTCACATTCAATGCGCCTCGCGTCTAGGCACGCTTTTTTAAACCATGAACATAATTGTAGAAGAATGATAGTTAATAAATATTTGGCATGGTTCTCGAAGGAAGGATATGTATACCAATATCCAAAACTAAGATAGGGTATTATATTCAATAATCATGTGAGTAAAATTAGTCCCACAAGAACAGCCTTAACATAGCCATGCTTCATATATAGCTATGATTTATAACCACAGAGTGTTTAAAGCTACATGTAATCATAACAAAATAATGTCAAATGACCTTGCCACACTCTATGCAAAAAAATAAATAATAATAATTATTATAATAATAGTAAAGGTTTTCTAAAGGTAAATACTCCATCACATTAAAAAAACAAAAGAACTAATGGCAACCAAGTGGTACTTTATAAACACCTCTAAGTGACACGGTATCTTATAAATCCCTATTATTGTTATATCTTATTTTTATCCTTTGTTATTCCCTTTGTTATAGATACTTCCCAAACTGCCAAACCATTTATCGGTCTCAAGCAGCCAGAAAAATGGTCTAGACTGGACAAAATCAGGCTAAAGTTGAGGTCCACTGCATTAAGTGTTGCCCTCATTGGTGACTAAGATAGTGATAACTGTGGTTTACCCATAATAACTGCAGTTACTTTTTTTAACAGCAAAAGCTATATAGTCAACAAAAAAAACCGTAGTAATTAAGTATGGGTTTGGACACATACTTAGCACGCCCATATTACCACGCGTAGTAGATACTTCAAATGAACAAAATTCAATGAAAAATAAAAATGTCTTACAATGCGGGCTCATGCTTCCCTGACTTTCTTGTTGTAACGCCCCGCGTTTTCATAACTTTCCATATTTAGAAGCCATTGTTCATATTCCTATCTTTGGAAACCTTGTGTCCTTGTATTAGTCGTTTTGTTATAATCGTCGAAAATATTTCTTTAATCTAATTCGTTATAAGAATGGTTATCTATTTATGGTTTAACTAATTAAATTAATTGATTTTACTATTTAAAAGTTTATTTTTATAATAATCTAACTAGTCTCGTTGAACTATAAAGTTGGAAAATGATACCAATTTAACCCAGTTAATTTAACTATAAAGATTAGTTCTTTTAGAATATACGTATAACCTAGTTAGTTTGGTCAACTATGCTATATAACTTGCAATAAGTTAATTCAGCTAATTTATTTAAACTCTTCAAAGTTTAGGGGTTAGAATGGTGTTTCCTAAAAATAAAATGCAAGAAACCCTAATCCTCTTTTATAACAGCCGTTACTATGTCTTGTCTCTCTCATACATCTAAAAAACTCATAACCAAACAAGCACTGCTCCTTCATCTTCAACATTTCTAAACCCTAATCCACACATTAGAACCCCATCTTCTCCATTCCCCCTCTACCTCTCGATCTATAACCTGCAAGCCCACACAAACTCTTAACCATCCCCTTTAACCTAGCCGACACCCCACCCCCCTGTCTGTTTGTCGCCGGCGAGACCACCATCAGTTGTGGCGACTGCGAGAGCACCGAGAGAGGGAGAGAGAGAGGAAGAGATGAGAGAGAGAGAGAGAGATCGGAGGTCAGGGCGACGACGTCGGACCAGCGGCGTCGGAGGGGTCGACGGCAGTTCGCTTCGGTTCGGGTATAAACCGTTTCCGTTTGGGTCGCGTTCTTCCCCGGTTCGAGTCCTGGTCGAGTTCCAATTTAGTTCAGTCGCGAGTTCGGATCAGCACCAGTCAACATCGGGCCTGGTTGTCTCGGTACAGGTACGGGTTTAAGTTATTCGATTCAGTTCGGTCAGTTTGTTTCAGCTCCGATTGGTTTTCGTTTCAGGTCAGTCGGTTCAGTCCCGGTTCCGTTCAGACTTTGTTTTGACTTTATTCGATTCAAGTTGCGTGCAGATGGTTTCGTTTCGGATTATGACCAGTCTCGGTTCAGCTTTGGGTCTCGATTCGGTTCCCATCTGGTTACCAGTCGACTCGGTTCTTTGTGGTTCGAGTTCCGTTTCCAGATTTGGTCGGGCTTCCGTCGGGTCAACAGAAGTCCACGGCTGGTCAACAGTCATACTTGTCCGGTTCAGTTTCGTGTTCATTCTGGTTCCGTCAACGGACTAGCTCGGTTCATTTTTGACTCGGGCAAACCAAGTCAATTTGGTCAAGCTGGTCAACTGTCGATCCGATACTCGGTATGATCTTAAACGACGTCAATATTTTTATTATTACTGTTCATGTATGTTTAGTCGCTTGAAACTTGTATCAAACTTGTATAGAACTTGTTTAGTTACGCGAAACTTGTATAAAACTCATGTAAACCCTTATATGTTTTCGTTATAAAACTTGTAGTTGATTGTTGAATTTTGACAAATAAATCGACAACATGTGTTGTTGGGATCGTCCAAAAATAGAGGAAACCCTGCCCGTTTTTCGTAAAATTCCGTAAAACAAAACGTGTAAACTTTGTAAAACGAAACCTATCAATTCGGCTAAATTTTATGAAATAGATATAAAGGCATAATTATTTTTATTTTCGGACAACCTTTCAATAATACTTTTGAAAGAATTAATTTAGAAATATTACTAAAACTATATAAAATATATACATATATAAATTTATATATATATTTACACATTTATATCAACTAGATACTTCAATTTCCAATTCAAATCATCTGTCCTAATTCCGTTACTCATGCACCATCGTTTACCCATATAGGGTGACCTTGGTGTTCCATCCTCCTGAACTTATACACTCGTCAACACTTGGATAATCGGAAGACTTAGCAATTTGTGAGTATACTCGTATTTCCCCCCTTTTACTTTTACCACTTTTGGGGTGTAACATGTTTACTTATCAAAAACTTACACATGAACATTTTGCTTAAACACATGAACGTTCCTATAACATGCTTGTATACGTGATGACTTGATACTTTAAACTTGGGTTATTCTTATGTGTTGAACTTATCATTAACTTCGTACGAGCCAAACCTTGACATATGTAGCGCTATAGGATTAACGACCCGCCCGTAAACTTGAGGTTATGTCTTGAGCATATTGCGTTTTCTTGGTTTGATATGTTAGACACATGCCATATTTAATGTTATCTTGAATCATATGCTTGCCATGAGGAATTGTTCACACTTTTTATCTTATGCTATGTACGTACCAAACTTGTATACTCGCCTTTGCTTTTGCATTGAATTGTATTTTTAAACATGTTACAGGTTGATGATGATGAAATGAAAACGGATAGCAAAGATGCCTAGATACTCACTTAGACGTTTAGGTTTAAAGTGTTGTATCAATTTTGTTTATGTTATGTTGAACAATGTTGTTATTTGCTTTTCTTGTAATGTTTTGACAATTTATTTTGGAAATGAAATTTGGATTATTAAATTATTGTCACAAATAGCGTTATGATGTCTCGAGCAATCTTCACACTTCGTCTCATCCCGATGTTTCCGCCATTGGTTGGGGTGTGACAGATTGGTATCAGAGCCATAACTATAGGGAATTAGGAAAAGTAGGAATGCTTTAACCTAGTCTATAGTTTTAGAGCTTTATTCGTATGTTTTGCTTGAAACTACTTGCATGCTACTTTATTTGCTTTTATTGATTCTCTTTTGATCTTTTAAGCATGATTTGTCATTTGTGTGTTAAAACTTGACATGCTATACTTGTTTTATTATGTGTTAATATTTGTTTCATTGTTCTCTCATTTATGTGTTATTTGTGACATACTTTTTATGAGTTAATAATTGTTTCATTATTCCATTCTTTATGTGCCATTCTTGACATGTTTATACTTGTTCGTCTAATCCTTGACATACACTTTTCCTCATACATTTTACTCGATTAATCTAAATCCGACAACTCATATTGTACAAAAGAGACGAGTTTACCAAAATAGGCGTGAAACCCACAATTTGGTAAACAACTCTCATTCCGCTTGATTTCATTTTGTTGCACGAAGTTACACCATTAAGTTAGGAGTGAAATCCACATCTTAATGGAAATTTCAAATTTCAAATTTCAAATTCAATTTCTAGTGGACCCTCGTTAACGTGTCGAAATTAAATTTTGACCCAACGAGTACCAACCACACTTAGGGTACGAAGTCGTCAAGCTAGGGGTGAAACCCGCACCTCGTCGACTAGTCCCACTCCTCGATTTTCATAAATCCCGCCAAGTCTCGAAATTTTCGATGGATTGGGAACATGTAATAACTGGAAGGGTGAATACCGTTAACCGAGATATCGGCGAGAGTATTCCACCTATTAGGCCAAAGCATGTTTCTTAATTCCAAAAGATCTTTCGATCACTTTGGTTAGTCAATGTTCCGTTTGGAACCATCCAAGTTTTATTCGAACTTACGCTTATTATTTTTGATCTTTTGTCACTTTTGAAAAATTTTTCGAGATTTCATTTTTACGCAACATCATACTCTTACTTTTCATACGACGGTACATTATTAGCATGCATGATTTCACGTAATTTTATTTACCCTTTTTATAACAATGAACAGAGACATATCATCGAGATAGGAGTGAATTCCTTAACTTGATGATTAACTCCGCTTCTTTTCTCATCTGACAACGACATCATCAACGGATTTGGGGTGATTCCCTTACCTAGGTGATCGTTACCAAGGCTTTCTTTTAAAAGATTATATTATGTAAATACGATCATGTTTATATCTAAATCATTTATCATTAGTCAAGTCCCTAATTATTTCAAAATGCATTGTTATATAAACGAATTTCTATCCTTCAATCTATTTTCATGTAGCTCACACACACAAAATTCTTAACTTACACCATAAACGCTTATTCCTCGACTTTCAAAATTCACGAAATGCTACTTATCAACTTAGTCGGTCTAACAAATCCATTGCCCACGAATTTTGTATTCAACGTAACTATTAAAACAAGCTCATCACATGTCATTAAACTAGAGATTTTCTATTTTTCATTGAGAATCAAATCAACTTTTTCGCACACACCTATAAAATATTACCAGTATTATTTAAGCAATTACTAAGACTCCTTTTCAAAACCAATAAAACATTTTTCAACAAGCACTAAACTCGTATACCAAATTCCTTTTTCTAAGGATCAACTTTTCCTCAAGAATCTATAAACTTCAAAACTTTCTAATATAAAAGTTACTTAAAACGATGCAAGCTTGTTAAACCCAAGAACTTTTCAAAACCTCGCTCGATACGCCAATTAAATTCAAAACACGTGGGCAAGGAAACTTCATAAAAACCGACAAATTTTCAACTCATGTAAACTCTTTTAAAACCGCAGTAGCATTTCCATTCCTTTACAAAGTACTTTCCACATAACCAATGGACGTTTAATACTCCCTTTTCATTCACAAACTAGAGTCGGTATTTCGTGACAACTCGATCTATTTACATTCACAAACTATACATGCATATCATTTTACGCGTTATAATCACAACAATCTCACGCGCGCCACTCGTTCTTTTTTTTTCTTTCATACTCAAAACTTTTAATCTTTTACGTGCGTAGACTCGTGCATTTCAATTTATACTATAAACAAAATCATTATTTCCTACATCCATAATTATACATTTTATGCCTTTACTTATGTTCACACTTACACATTTATGTTATACTCATGATTCAAAAATTCATACGTTTCACGTTTATACATACACTCACAATTATACATTTACGTTGTACTTACATTCATGATTATACTACCTTCATATTCATGATTTAGGCATTTTATGCTTTCATTTACACTTGTACAACTTCGTTACACTTATATTTCTATGTTTTATGCTTATACTTATACACATACTACTTACACGTTTTATGTTTATGCTCATACATACATGCATATTCATACTTAAACTCATGCTCATACTTCCATTCATACTCATGATTCATACATTTGTACCCATACGCGAGCGTAATCCGAGGGATTTGCTTACGTGGGTCCCATACATACTTAAGCATGGACTTGCTTACATACTACATTCGTACACGTACACGTTCTTACTTTTCAAATTTTTGTATACCCCGATTCATACACAATCAGTACAAGCTACGCGGATCATGCGACGATCAGTATAATCGCGGGTGCACACGGGATTATGGTGATAGACGTATGAGAACCATAGAGTGTACTACTGTGTATGGTAAGACACAGAACGTAACATGACACCGAATACGAAACGGACGTAACGTGGTCAAAACATGGTGGATACGCCGCTGGTACTTCCTATATATAAGTGTTTTCACCATGCTACCAAACTTTCGTAAAACGTGCCATGAGAAATTCGGTGTTTTGCAGACCTCTTTGACCTAATACGTAAACTTTAACAACTCACAAACGCATTATATCCGATTATCCACGACGAGACCTTATCCTTAAGACTACTTTTGTCTATCTGATACTTATGCTATTCTTATACTCATAATCGTTATTAGATCAATCGTTCACCCTTGTACCTCAATTATACTCTGTTGTCTCAAACTCCAAAGACTCTATTTTAAACAAACATCTTCTGTTTGCCAAAAACCCTTTCAAGTCTTCCTTCTAAATAAATTTCGGGACGAAATTTCCTAAAGGAGGGGAGACTGTAACGCCCCGCGTTTTCATAACTTTCCATATTTAGAAGCCATTGTTCATATTCCTATCTTTGGAAACCTTGTGTCCTTGTATTAGTCGTTTTGTTATAATCGTCGAAAATATTTCTTTAATCTAATTCGTTATAAGAATGGTTATCTATTTATGGTTTAACTAATTAAATTAATTGATTTTACTATTTAAAAGTTTATTTTTATAATAATCTAACTAGTCTCGTTGAACTATAAAGTTGGAAAATGATACCAATTTAACCCAGTTAATTTAACTATAAAGATTAGTTCTTTTAGAATATACGTATAACCTAGTTAGTTTGGTCAACTATGCTATATAACTTGCAATAAGTTAATTCAGCTAATTTATTTAAACTCTTCAAAGTTTAGGGGTTAGAATGGTGTTTCCTAAAAATAAAATGCAAGAAACCCTAATCCTCTTTTATAACAGCCGTTACTATGTCTTGTCTCTCTCATACATCTAAAAAACTCATAACCAAACAAGCACTGCTCCTTCATCTTCAACATTTCTAAACCCTAATCCACACATTAGAACCCCATCTTCTCCATTCCCCCTCTACCTCTCGATCTATAACCTGCAAGCCCACACAAACTCTTAACCATCCCCTTTAACCTAGCCGACACCCCACCCCCCTGTCTGTTTGTCGCCGGCGAGACCACCATCAGTTGTGGCGACTGCGAGAGCACCGAGAGAGAGAGAGAGAGAGGAAGAGATGAGAGAGAGAGAGAGATCGGAGGTCAGGGCGACGACGTCGGACCAGCGGCGTCGGAGGGGTCGACGGCAGTTCGCTTCGGTTCGGGTATAAACCGTTTCCGTTTGGGTCGCGTTCTTCCCCGGTTCGAGTCCTGGTCGAGTTCCAATTTAGTTCAGTCGCGAGTTCGGATCAGCACCAGTCAACATCGGGCCTGGTTGTCTCGGTACAGGTACGGGTTTAAGTTATTCGATTCAGTTCGGTCAGTTTGTTTCAGCTCCGATTGGTTTTCGTTTCAGGTCAGTCGGTTCAGTCCCGGTTCCGTTCAGACTTTGTTTTGACTTTATTCGATTCAAGTTGCGTGCAGATGGTTTCGTTTCGGATTATGACCAGTCTCGGTTCAGCTTTGGGTCTCGATTCGGTTCCCATCTGGTTACCAGTCGACTCGGTTCTTTGTGGTTCGAGTTCCGTTTCCAGATTTGGTCGGGCTTCCGTCGGGTCAACAGAAGTCCACGGCTGGTCAACAGTCATACTTGTCCGGTTCAGTTTCGTGTTCATTCTGGTTCCGTCAACGGACTAGCTCGGTTCATTTTTGACTCGGGCAAACCAAGTCAATTTGGTCAAGCTGGTCAACTGTCGATCCGATACTCGGTATGATCTTAAACGACGTCAATATTTTTATTATTACTGTTCATGTATGTTTAGTCGCTTGAAACTTGTATCAAACTTGTATAGAACTTGTTTAGTTACGCGAAACTTGTATAAAACTCATGTAAACCCTTATATGTTTTCGTTATAAAACTTGTAGTTGATTGTTGAATTTTGACAAATAAATCGACAACATGTGTTGTTGGGATCGTCCAAAAATAGAGGAAACCCTGCCCGTTTTTCGTAAAATTCCGTAAAACAAAACGTGTAAACTTTGTAAAACGAAACCTATCAATTCGGCTAAATTTTATGAAATAGATATAAAGGCATAATTATTTTTATTTTCGGACAACCTTTCAATAATACTTTTGAAAGAATTAATTTAGAAATATTACTAAAACTATATAAAATATATACATATATAAATTTATATATATATTTACACATTTATATCAACTAGATACTTCAATTTCCAATTCAAATCATCTGTCCTAATTCCGTTACTCATGCACCATCGTTTACCCATATAGGGTGACCTTGGTGTTCCATCCTCCTGAACTTATACACTCGTCAACACTTGGATAATCGGAAGACTTAGCAATTTGTGAGTATACTCGTATTTCCCCCCTTTTACTTTTACCACTTTTGGGGTGTAACATGTTTACTTATCAAAAACTTACACATGAACATTTTGCTTAAACACATGAACGTTCCTATAACATGCTTGTATACGTGATGACTTGATACTTTAAACTTGGGTTATTCTTATGTGTTGAACTTATCATTAACTTCGTACGAGCCAAACCTTGACATATGTAGCGCTATAGGATTAACGACCCGCCCGTAAACTTGAGGTTATGTCTTGAGCATATTGCGTTTTCTTGGTTTGATATGTTAGACACATGCCATATTTAATGTTATCTTGAATCATATGCTTGCCATGAGGAATTGTTCACACTTTTTATCTTATGCTATGTACGTACCAAACTTGTATACTCGCCTTTGCTTTTGCATTGAATTGTATTTTTAAACATGTTACAGGTTGATGATGATGAAATGAAAACGGATAGCAAAGATGCCTAGATACTCACTTAGACGTTTAGGTTTAAAGTGTTGTATCAATTTTGTTTATGTTATGTTGAACAATGTTGTTATTTGCTTTTCTTGTAATGTTTTGACAATTTATTTTGGAAATGAAATTTGGATTATTAAATTATTGTCACAAATAGCGTTATGATGTCTCGAGCAATCTTCACACTTCGTCTCATCCCGATGTTTCCGCCATTGGTTGGGGTGTGACACTTGTAGCTTTCCTTCACCAGCCATGGTATGTTTTTTTTCCGAACCGTGCTCAGTTTTGTGGGTAACCCAACTTTCACAGAACCAAAACATGTTAAGTCTATTCCAGATATGAGATACAGGTTGTTGTCCGACCAACCTGTTTTGCAAAAGAAAAAACAATCAAAGAATCTGGCAAGAGATATATGAAACTTAGAAAATTAAACTAAAAAGGAAAATTAAGAAACATTGTTATTATATCTGAGCTGCACTAAGCTACAGTGTTACATCAAAAGTCTCCAAACCCAGAAAAATTCTTGGTATAAGAATACAAATATAAGAACTGTGTTTTTACCTTTTCCGATCAAATGACCATTTTGCCCTTGCAGTATGCATTAGTATAGATACACACGCATTTTTTGAGTAGGACATATTTCATTACATATTTTAAGCAAAAACAAATTTTAAATAACATAGTTTTGGTTAAAAACTTGACCCAACCTATGTTAAAAATCATTCTTTTGGGCTTGAACCCATAACGGGTCAAACAAATTCAGACTAAAATTAGAGTTTTTTTTAGTACGGATCAACCCACAAACACTTTTATCCACTTTTAATAATTATTTATAATTTAACCTTTCTCTAGATTGTTTATGAAAGATCACAGTTAGTTCAATACATACCGGAATAGACGTGGAGTGGCAATATTATTGTACGACACCATCCAAATGAATCCAAGCACCCACCACAAATAAGAAATCAATGTATTAAGCATATCCCTTCTGAATATAGAAAACAACATATTAGGGCATTTCAATCATAGTAATCAACTTCTTCCATAGACTTTTTATAGTGTCAAATAATGTGTGATTCTTGTGGTACAAATGTAGTAAACTTAGCCTATAAGTCTTCAAAATATGTACGTACCCTATGGTCTTTTCAACAAACGTAAAATGGCGCCTGTTACCATATTATGAAGGGCATGATTACTACAGACTACCCCTAATCAAATTCAAAGTGTCAACATTTAACCAAAAAAATAAGCCCTGAAAGATAAACAGAAGAGAAATCAAGAGGCTAAAAACATAAAAAGATCCAAATATAAAACATACCCAGTTAGAATTTCACCTCTGCGTGTTCTTCTCTCCCTTTATACACCCATGACCCCATTATGATCTCCAATCGTTCCAAGTTAGCACTTAAAATATTTAAATAAAAAAGCAATAATTTTGTTTTTGCTAGACATTTCTAGGCCAATGTGTAATGAAACCACGAAGGAAAAGTAACAAAATACACTAAAAAACTAATCAATAGAACTCATCTCATATTTATTGTTTTCAATCTCAAAACTATCAAACAACTCAAATACTCAATTGTCCAATCAAGGAACAAGCTTTCATAAACTTATGAGCGAGAGAGCAAAATTAAAGAAATATTAATCAGGAGGAGAGGACTAGAAACAAATAATGCTAAAAATACCAGTGCAGATGGTCATCAAGACTCCAGAATCGCAATGTTTAGTAACCAACCTACAAAAAAAGCACCATGCTCTTCAGAAACCTAAAAAGAAGCTAGCACTTATAACAACCAAAAGTAAAACAAAATAAAATAAGTCACGAGCATGGCATGATATCAATCAAAACAAGGGTCTAACAATTTGATGTTCACTCTGCAAAACCTGAATGTAGAACCAATAGTACCATTTATCAGTTAGCCCACTCAGGCACCCAACTTTTTAAAACCTAGATCTATGTAAAACTTAGTCTACTTCAAAATTAATCAGTCGCATGCCGAAAAACATCACAGATTAAAAACAACCAAATTAAATCACTCTTGCAACACTATGAATAATTAAACAACATAACAATTGACGACTTGAAATCATAAAAACCGAACCTGATGAGAAAGAATCAGATGAATCAGCCAGCAACTGAAGTGGATTGTTATTCAGTGATGATTTTGTGTGTAAAATCTTATATGAAAGTGAGATTTTAAGTTGCGGTTATGAGATCGAATAATAGTTTTAGATTTGATACCTGATTGCCTCCTCAGATCTCGATTTGTAGCTTTGAGGTGAAAAAGGAGAAGATCATTGGATTTGAATGGTTTTGAAAAGATTACGACCACCAAAATTGTGATGGCGGAGGTTATTGGAAGTCACAGTCATCCCTCTGCTGTGTTGCTTTGACTAACAGGAAGATGGTGACGGTGGTGTAGGCCTAAATAATCGCTGGAATAGGTAATGAAGGCCTGCATTTTGGCATCGAGCTTCTCTCTCTATCTCTCTATTTGTGTGGAAGATTAAAGCGACAAGTGATATATTTGGGAATTCAAAATTTAAAATTAGAGCTTAAAAATTAAAATTTAAAATTAACTTGAGATTTGGTTGGTAAAAAAAAGGATTAAAATGTAATTAATTTGAGGGGTTAAAAAATAAATAATATTTAAAAGACGAAATTACCCTCATTTTAGGGGTCTATCTATAAATAAAGGGGGGAAAAGTTCTTATTTTTTGGGTATCTTAAAATACTCTTCCCTCATGCATTATAATATAGTATAGATAATATAAAAAAAAACAAACAATATATCATGTTTTGGAAACATAGATACCTGTGTAAAGATCTGAAAGGATGAATATTGAAGCTCCAAAACCACTGAATAATAAATAAGATGAATGTTAAGTGTGAGCATAGAAGAATAAATCAAAGTTATACACAACAGAAAATTGAAATATCTATAAACCAAAAATTCTAAAGAATAAGAAATTTCTTGAAGTGAAAAAAATTAATGAATTATACTATATATAGAACCTATAAACCAACAAATTGAATAACTTGTAGCTTTTTTCAACTAACTAATATTATATATAAGAGTATTTTTGAACTTATAATCCCTTAAAAAATGCAACAGAATCTTGTTTTTTAAGATGTATTATGTTTAGATTAAGGAGTTTTTTTCTAAAAGTTTGTTGGTGGAAAACTTCTGTACCAAACTTCTAAAAAACATTTTTATAAAAATAGGTTTTATGAAAACGAAAATGCTTCTAAAAACGTTTTTATAAAATTTTTTTATGAAAACTAAAATTCCATTTTGTTGAATATGGTATTATATAATGTTTTTTTAATATAACCAATTAGATAAAACATGTGAGCTTGTTTGATGTCAATTTACTATCTGCTAACTCATGTAAGTGTGTGCACCCAACTAAGTAAATACACAAACATATAGAATATGAACAAAGCTCATATCAAAACCGTATGAGCAAGGTTTCGAAGTTTAATCTAGTCGCCGGAACAAATTGGTGAACAATCTTAATCAAACGAAACTCATAGTGACAAGGGTTAGAATATTACTAAACTGATACTAATGACACCAACGTAGAAAGTCTTGAGTATTTAAAATGTGATAGGACTCATTGCTTTAATCACGTGTACACTAATGCATCATCTACATGTACTTTTTAATCCGCACAACAATACTGACCAAGACAACTATCAAAATGTCGACAAAAATGAGTAGGTTATCACGGTACCTTTGGATTTTTTTTAAACATTATCTATACTATATTATAATGCATGAGGGAGGGGTATTTTAAGATACCCAAAAAATAAGAACTTTTCCCCCCCTTTATTTATAGAAAGACCCCTAAAATGAGGGCAATTTGGTCTTTTAAAAACTGTTTATTTTTTAGCCCCCTAAACTTATTACACTTAGATCCCTGGGGTTTTAACAAAATTATAGATAATTAGTTACAATTTACCCCTCCACAACAAAGTTATAATTTTTTTACATATTTTTGACATATCTTATGAACTATATTGTTTAAAAAAAAATCCAAATATAACATGATGATCTACACATTTTTGTCGACATTTCGGTAGTTGTTTTGTTAAATATCGACACACGTATTAAAAGGTACAAGTCGATAATGCTTTAAAGTACAAATGATTGAAGAAGAAAACAACAACTAATATTTTCAAAATAAATAAAGTTAAATATTTTTAGTACAAAATAAAGATAATATCACTGCCCTTAATTTATTTTTCTATTTAAGTTTTTTCTACATAATACCAATATTAGCATTAAAAACAATACATAAAACACATGAAGAACATTATCAATGTCAAACACTAATAAAACGATGGCTCCCAGACGAGCTAAATAGTTGTAGTTACAGATAATTCTAAAAAAGCTTAAGATCTTACGAAAGGTTCATTTGTTTTGGTGGAAAACGAATGGTTGACAAACCTCATGCATGTACCTATTAAACAAAAAAAAATAAAGACCAGCACTTATAATTAATAGGGAAATTGGCCTGTAATAATCCCACCTAGACGTTATTGGCCATTAATAATCCCACCTCAGAATATTCCCCCCACCAGTCCCACCTTTCACCTATTTTTCCTACAATGGTCCCCCGTTAAAAAAACTTAACGGAGTTAAGCTTTTTTCCAAATTACAAACAGATTTTTTAGGGCTTTTGATTAGAACGACGATACGAGTTCATTGATGTAAAACTTGCTTCGAAAAGGCGCTCCAAACGATGAAAATGGCGCTTCAATTCGGGTGTTTAAATTTCCAATTAACCAAACTCAAGTCACTTGGAGCACCATTTCGAAGTAAGTTTTACATCAATGGACTCGTATCATCATTCTGATCAAAAGCCCTAAAAAATTTGTTTGTAATTTGGAAAAAAAGCATAACTCCGTTAAGTTTTTTTAACGGGGGACCATTGTAGGAAAAATAAGTGAAAGGTGGGACTGGTGGGGGGAATATTCTGAGGTGGGATTATTAATGACCAATAAGGTATAGGTGGAATTATTACAGGCCAATTCCCCTAATTAATACTTGTGACTGATTATATTACAAACAAATATAATGAATTTAAAATTTAAAGTGGAAACATTAAATGAAATCGATAGTCTTTTATAAATTACTTACATTTTTTACCCCAAAAATCTCTTTCGTACATTCAAAATTTAAAGTGTTCTCAATTTCAAATGGCATACTGTATATGAAATGGTCAACATAATCAATACTATATATAGGGTAGTTTTAATCATGTAGCACTTTTTAAGGGGTACAAAGCTTAGAACCATTTGTACAATGCTCTAAAACACAAATGAACTTTACTAGCTGCAAATACAATGAATTATGTTGGGCGGGTTTTCAAATTTCAAACGCCCTAAACATTTTCAGATCTTGAACAAAACCACCACTCCTCAGACCTCTCCCCTCTACTCCATTGTTTCCGCCATCACTCCATTGTTTCGGAATGTGAAAAGATGTTCGTCGATGGCGAGCTCCTGTCAGAAGAGCTTATGGCGATGTGAGTAATTTCTTTATATTATAATAGCTATAATACTATTGTTATAAGTTGTAACTTTGTTTGATTTTTATTTGAATTCACCATCTCAGATTCATGATCACAAGTAGCGGTAGTTCTATTAATCACTCTTTTTTTCTACTTATTTAACTGATAAGATCGTTGATTAGGGTTTTTGTTGGTGATGAATAACTTATTGGCTTGCTGTCGTGACGGCAAAGTATTTCGAGCAACCTTTCAAATTCAGGTCATTGTAAATAATCAGGTAACCCTTTTGATTTTGTGGTTTATGATGTTAGCATCTAAGATTGCACACCACTTGTTTGATATGAAGTTCACGTTTTAAATGAGCCCGAAGCCCTAGCAAGTTAATGTTCGTGTGCTCTCTTACATGCTTTTGAGGGTCACATGGTTTTATGTATCACTTACATTATACAAATTATGCCTACTTCAAAGTTTATAATTTTATATAAAGGAAATTTCCTGTTGTAGAGTCTGTTGAAGTTTTGATTTCATTGTTGATGGGAGTATGAATATGCCATGTCATCATCTTTCTCGCATGCATGTGGTAATGTAATGAGCATCAATCCTTCATTGCCTGTCACAAATATTTGCGAATAAACAGTAAGTTTCTTTCTCAATCGTCGTTTATCAATCACCCATTCTCAATTGCCGTTTCAATCATAACAAGTTTTGATGTTTGGTGTCCTCTAAAGCATTGTAATCACTGGCTTTATTTTCTCTTTATAAGAACAATTTAAATTTCTTTGAGGTTGTTGTTGTGGTCTGGTTTTGACTTTGATTGGCGTTTTGCAGATTCAGAGTTGCTTTAAGATACCTTTCATAGGTACACATTAAAATATTGTTTATCGAATTGATTTATTCTTTTGCGATTTTGTGTATAGATTAGAACTAAGTACGATTTGAGCTTGTTGTAATTTGCAGTAAAGAGAAACTCCATTACACATGGTTGTTAAGAATGGATGTTAACAAAGGGTAAATACGATATTATAACAATTAGACGCAGTAGCTGGAGTCACAATACGCTGTCGTCTGGTGGTTGTTTTAGGGGAGGTGAGGCGGACGTAGCGGTCCCCGTTACTTTTAATTTTTTTACTTTTTATTAAGTTTTGTGACTTGTTTAATGTATTCTTGATTTGTTTATAAATGTGTGACTAATTGGGTGATATTGTTATTAAATAGGCGATTGAGAAGATAACAGAGCGTTTAGGAGATGGTGTGGGTCATGTTTGGGAAGCCCGATACCGATAAAGATGGTTCATCAGTCTGTTGATCCAAGATACGTTGCCATTTGATGCTCAGCTCGAGCATGATGTATTTCATGATGGCCGAAAAATTATGAACAATTTGGTAGAGGTAATAAATATTATAAGTTTCACAATTAATTATGAAGTTCAATATCAAAAATAATTTATGCATGGTGGCAGTTTAAAGCAACCAATGACCATTTGAAGCAATTGAAGCAATTAGAGACAATATATCACATTGCATGTTGGAAAACATGAAGCTAAGCTAGCACTGAAAGCCAACAATGTAGCTTATTATGGTGATTTGTGTCAGTTTAAAAGCTTAATTTGAGTTGGAACTGATCCAAACAAGAAAGATGATGATGAAAGGACACCACTGGTATTTACTTTATATATATATATATATATATATATATATATATATATATCTCTGTGTGTGTGTAAATCCAAGCTTTGTTCTTTCTAACGGGTCGAGTCAAAAGTTGGCCAAATTGTTTTTGCAATGCATTAAACCACATAAGTTGTTTATTATTGTTGTTGTAACTAGGGATGAGCATATGGTACTTGGTACCGGTATCGTACCATACCGAACGTTTTCGGTATCGGTACCCATATTGGCAAAATTCGGTACCGGTACCGAGCTCATCCGTAACTGTAACCATATAGCTTATAAAAACTGGGCTGTTATGATAGTAATCAAATTTATTTTTGGAGATTTAGTAGCATTTTTAAGCTTTTCTAAGACTTTGGATGACTATTGATCCATTTGAGCTAAATTTTTTCTTGTTTGTATTCACACATTATGTGTATTTTTTAGCAGATATTGATAGCACTCGAATGTGTATTTTTTAGCAGTGATTGATAGCACTCCAATGTGTAAGGATCTTTACAGAATAGTTTTAAAATGTAAGCGTGCTGGCGAGTATACTTTGAAGAAAGAACGGTGGACAAGACTTGAAGCAGCAAAAGCTCACAGAATTCATTTTAAGTCAGGCAGACGATGAAGCCGAAACATCAGTGGCTTCAGTTAAGAAAAGAAATGACCGTGCATGAGGTATATTTCAATGATATCAATTATTAAAGGGTATTAAAGACTTTTGACTAATAGTCGAATTTTGCAAGTAGGGTTGTTATAGAGCCGAGGCGAGTCAAGCCAGATTGACCTCGGGCTCGAACTTAATCGAGCCAAGTCGGTTTGGCTCCTTTATTTTATCGAGCTGAAAAGTCGAGCTCGAGCTTAAACGAGACAACTCGGTTCGGCTCGTTGTTTATTATATTGAGCTGAAAAGCCGAGCTCGAGCTCGAACTTAAACGAGACAACTCGGTTACTCTTCATGGCATTAAACTTCACATCCAATGCTTCTTTTTTCAAGATTTATTTTGCTTATTGTATCAGATTCATGTGTCAATTGGATTGTTTGACATATGTGCAATTCCAATAGTTGCACACGCGTGAGCTATATAGGCTTGCATATGCTGTTTCTACAGCTTGTGCACTAATATGCTCATAAATAAATCAAAACGACGACCCACCCATTATTCGTTATCTTAATTTATTCTCAATGTTTTTAAATAGCATATGTACATGTTGACTTCTTGTCTAAAGTCTACCATTGATTCACACTTACATTTCATTTCAGTTCTGGCCTTTTGATGCAAATGGATGTTTGCTCTCACATTCGTTCCTCAGTTAATGATGTTAACAGCCTTCATGCGTTTCGTACGGATACCCTTAAATCCAATTATGGACCCGTGGGTGATTTTTTAGTGGATGAGTGGAATTCGCTTTCCATACCATCGCATAAGAAAGATGTAATGCAGACGAAAAACGCGTGTTTAGAAGCTCAACAGAGTGAAATAATCACCAATACTCATCAGAGTGATGATGATATCGTAACCAGTGAAGTCATAACACATGATGATGATGATGATGATGATGACGATGATGCTATATCTATTAATACTCATTCCTCAAGAGGTACACTTGAAACATTGCCTGTTCTTGATCTCTATAATTGTTCATGAGGTTAATATGTATGCATGTTCTTTTTACAGAAAATTTTAGGATATATTTGATGTGGACCCTTTCATTGACTACTTGAAGGATGATGTGCGAATCGTGCGTGATATTCCATCATGGTTTACTGACAAGTCAGAGCTGTTCACGAGCATTAGGTTCTTGCTCATTCTCTTTTTTACACATGCACTTGCACTTGAACAGAATATCACATATTGGAATATATATATTGACTATGCTCAATTTGACAGGTTAAACTGGTTAAGTAATAATCACTAAATTAATCTCAATTTGGAAAGGATTGAACGTCACCCAATCTTAGCTCTTATAAAACCGGTGTTGATTGCTATATGGAATGTGTGTATATCGAAACGATACCAGTCAAAAGCTCGCCACGTAGCACGGGGATTATAATTGAATCTGATGAGTCGGGACACCCGCTGCAACGCGTGGGCCTTCCCACTAGAGCAAAATGTTGCTCCTATCGCATCGCACAGACACCCTACTATACCAATAAGAAAACTATCAGAAACGAGTATCGCAATGCAACGTGTCGCTCCCGCCGCATCGCGCGGGCACCCTACTAGTAGTTTATAAAATACGACAAGAATACGTAAAATAATTATAAATTTGTTGTGGAAAGGGATAAGTGTAACTAATTAGCCATAATTTTGTTAAAATAAAGGGATTTAAGTGTAATAATATGAGGGACTAAAATATAATTAATGTTTAAAAGACCAAGTTACCCTTATTTTAGGGGTGTTTTTATAAATAAAGAGGGAAGAATTTCTTATTTTTTGGGTATCTTAAAATACCCTTGCCTCATGCATTATAATATAGTATAGAAGATATAGATAGAGTTAGTTAGATATTTGAAATGTTTTTTTTTTTCTTTTTTTATACAAAAAGTGATTAAACGAACACATTTTGGGCATGTTACAATTGTATTTTTTTGGGGTTTTAACTTTCATTCGCTATAATGAGTGCATTAAAACAAACAAAGTTCCTGTTTGATGCAACGTGCGGGTTTGATCCCACTAGTGTGTGTGTGTCTATATATATATATATATATATATATATATATAGATATATATATATATATATATATATATATAGATATATATATATATTGATGTGCTTAACATAGTTTAATAGAAACAACTAAAATTAACCTAATCTAGCCACAAAAGTAATACTCTAGACTCACTAAACTCGACTAAACTACTAACCGGCAAGTGAACCGATCGACTCTAGTAAAGCTAAGTAAGTACGTACGGATATCGAACCCACGAGACTCTATTTAATTACGTTAACGACTCTATCTAGACTGACACTGACGTGACACTAACCGTTTTTTTGTTTGGGAGGGGGGTTCTAAAAATCCTAAATATTGTAATTAAACTAAATTAACTAATACGAATTAACTTGGTTTTTACTCAGATGGTGAAGACAACTACCTTGACTGGAATCACGGTTTGCATCAGTAATGATATTATTAGGATATTAGTTATTATGGAACCGAGATCCTCTAATACTAACCTTTCGAGATACCGAACAAGACCCCCGACCCTTCTCAGGAAGACACTTATGGCACCCTAAAGGCTGTTATGAACACCGGTTGGTTAGACTCCCTCACAGGACATCTAAGGGGTTTACGAAAGTACCCTGATTCGATTTACTCTCTCACGGGACCTAAACCTAGGGTAGACTTTAGACTCCTCACGAAGCTCCTACCTAGCAATTTAATGACCTCACAGCTATTGGGAATTAGTAAAATACTTAAATTTATTTGATTACCGAATATTACTTCTAAGGTGTATCGCGCAATTAACCCTAAAGATTATAAATTTATTTCGTGATATAGACACTCACCAAAACTTATAACCTAGCATGAATATATTATGTGATATAGACCGGCACCAAGAATCATACGAAGCAACAAACAATATTCAAACACTTTTAAGCATGCATATACATCTAAACAATAATCGAGTCGACTACTTTCGCAAACAATCCATAAATAACTAATTATCCATTATAAAAATCAAAACTTTACATAACCATTCATCTAATCTAGGTAGTTTAAAGAATTTAGCCAATCAAAGTCATGAAAGTAATAAAAAATAGAGTAATTTCAATAACAAGAAACATGATTAAAAGAACAGGAAACAAGAATATGGAACCCGGATAGCACAAAAACAACCCGGACGATCCCTTCAGTTTCCAATCTTCAAACCAATGTTCCGAGCTCTCGAAAACGCTCCAAATACTCCACGAATTCTGCTGAATTCGTCTCCAAGGTGATGTAATTCGTCACTAGGGTTATGGGATGTTTACATGTTTATATAATGTTTAAAAATACGAAACTGGGCCCAAAACAATGTTTTCTGCGCAATAACACCCCTCGCGCTACGCGAAGGGTTCGAGTCACGCGACGCCTTAGGTCAACTCCGGGTCAACTTTTACTCTTCGCGGCACGGGGAGACTTCAGCCTAACCTGTCACGGGGTGCGACAGGCTTCGAATCTTCTAATTTTCAATTGATTTCAACTGTTAAGCTCCCGATCTCGTTCCGACACTTGGTGTTTGCACTATTTAGCTTGTTTTCCTCTCTTTTTAGCTCATTTTACCCATCAAGTCCTGCAAATCATAAACAAATCAAATATACAAATAATCTAAATAAAACTAACAACTACGACACGAAATTTATACATACTATACATGATAAATAAATGTATTTTGCATACATATAGTTTGTATATGTACTTTTTAAAAAGTTAGCGGGCCATTTTTTTCGTTTATTATTATGTTTTCTAGTATGTAAATGTGTACTAATTCAAATATATTTATATTTTCTTTACAAAATATAGTTATTGACTTTATATTATAAGGGCCCATTTTTTTATACTCGCTCACGACCCAAAAATTTTGGAGCATTTTCGAAGACGACCATGGGTTTGGTTACATTGCACAATATAGTCCCTTGATCTTGATAGGTATCCCGATCGAAATCTCAAATAAATCGTATCATGGCAATATCAAAGTGCCTTCGCCTCCACTTCGATTAGTATAGCAGTCACTTTGTGTGAAGCGATGAAGAAAAGCAAATAGGGGGGGGGTATTTCTTATTCATTTATTTATTGATTATTAACTAGTTTAGAATCACGTGTGTTATACGGCTTGAATTAGCTAAACTTGGTTTTATTTTTTAAAATATGCGGGTCATAAAAGGCAAAATTGTAAAATGAAAATCACTTCTACTTAAGTGGCAAAGAGAAGCGCTTTTGCTACTAAAAAAACGAACGGTCAGTGCGAAGGTTCAAGACTTAGCCGAACGTTAGCGAAGCTGGATTCTCATAGCGAGGCCTTCGAGTTTACGAAGATCTGTAGTAGGGTCGAAGCCTTACTAAGAAGGGCTATAATGCTGAGCCAAGGACGCTCTGCCTTATCTATAGAAACAATCAACTAACTTATGAACGAATTTGCTCCTTGTTTGGTAATGGCTTAATCTATAGATAGAAAGCCCTATGATGGGAAACTGCCACGTTAGGTTTGGAGAGAGATAGAACCGATTATATAATAGGGTTTAGGGAAATTTTTAAAAAATAGAAACAAAATAACAGTGATTTAAAATTCTATTACAAAGCTGGTAAAGTTTAAACAATGAAAACATGTGATGTTGATGAAAACGACATAAAGAATATATTAAATGTAATAATAAAAAGGAAAGCAGGTAAATTTGAAACTGGTAAAGATCCCCGTGTAAGTTAAATAGGTATACGGGTTATGCGAAAATACAAAAATTAAAGTTGACTAGAATTGTGCCACATGTCCTCTAAGAATTTTTATTTATTAGATAACTAGGTTAGTTTCCCGTGTGTTACACGGGTTAAACAATTTATACTATTTAATAAATATTTCTTGTAAATGCAAATCAAAGAGGGAGACATTTATATACCAAATTGACATAAATAAGTTAATATAAAGATGATGTATGTTAGTATTATAAAGTTAATAAGAGAAGCATGTAATCAAATTTTCATGAAAATAATACAAAAATAAATATATTATATAATACGTATTATTGTATTTACGTATTACATTACATTTAAATTTAATGATAAATAAAAAGTTAGAATGGATGTAAATTACAAAGACACTCAGTGTTTCAAAAAAAAAAAAAAAGATGTAACATGAATAATGACAATTTACGAATATTTTCATTAAATGTATTATTTGAAGATTTGGAAAGTTTTTACTGAGATTTCAGAATTTTTTCTTTGAATTTAGTATTAACTATTACCGAGATTTCAGGATTAACTTTTTTTTTAATTTAGGATTAACTATGATTATAAAATTAATAAGAGAAGCATGTAATCAAAATTTCACGAAAATAATACAAAAATAAATATATTATATAATACGTATTATTGTATTTACGTATTACATTACATTTAAATTTAATGATAAATAAAAAGTTAGAATGGATGTAAATTACAAAGACACTCAATGTTTCAGAAAAAAAAAGATGTAACATGAATAATGACAATTTACGAATATTTTCATTAAATGTATTATTTGAAGATTTGGAAAGTTTTTACTGAGATTTCAGATTTTTTTTTTTTGAATTTAGTATTAACTATTACCGAGATTTCAGGATTAATTTTTTTTAATTTAGGATTAACTATGAAACTAAAGAGATAAGTAAACCAATGTGTGACACGTGTCATTTATTGGAACCATCTAATTTTATGTTTTCCCGCCTCTTTTTTTATACTTATCTTATATTAATTGAATAATAAATTGATATTAAATCTTATCCTACTTTGAATATGAAATAAAATCCTTCTGTTTTTCTAACAAAATATTGTCTTCGAATTTAAAATTGTTAATTTACGATAAGATGTTTTTAATTTTTCTTTAGGAAAATAGAAAATAGATGACTACAATGAATGATGAATGACACGTGTCACACATTAATTTACTTATATAGTATAAATTTGGTATATAAAATTACATTTATTCAACCCATACAATACACGAGGTTCCTTAAAGTTTTTCTTTTATCTAATATGTAAATTATATAATAAAATAAAATAAAGAATTTCAAATACTGTCACGTGGCACCCCCTCCTTCAATCTTACAATTTTAATTTATATGGTATTTTATTTTAATATAATTTTTAATTACCACTACGTGTTTTATATTCACAAATCTGTTGTTTTTCATCAATTTGGTTGTTCAACAAACGGCTATGTTTTTTTGTTAATTAGATAATCTCTTCTTACTATTGTTAAAGCGTTATCATTAGAATCTATTGTTAACATCGTGTTTTCATAATCTGGTGCTAATCTTGTGTGCTGATACTCACTTAGTGTTTACGATTTTGAAATATGTTGTTTTTATAAGTTAGGTCGCTTGATTTACAAATATCTATAATAATATTAAATTGATATGTGAAGGGAGATCAGATTTCAGGATTATTATAATTATTTTTTAAATTTAGTATTAACTATGAAACTAAAGGGATTATATTTTAGACGGGAAATAAAATTCTAGATAGTCTCAGTGATTGTCTTATGTCTCAAATTGATTTATTTTATTATATGTATAGATAGATTGGATAGCGAGAATGAATAAAGATATAGAAAAAAATAAAATAAATATGAATATCGATAGAGATTATATAAACTAGGGCTGTAAATGAACCGAACGAACACGAACAAGGCTATGTTCGTGTTCGTTCGTTAAGGAATTTTGGATGTTCGTGAACTGTTCGCGAACACATGACGAACAGAAATTTGTGTTCGTGTTCGTTCGTTAAGGAATTTTGGTTGTTCGCGAACAGTTCGTGAACACTAACCACGAACGCAAACAAACACAATTGAACTTTAATTTTGGAAATTAAAAAGGCAACGTTAATCTTAAACATTTCACACAAAGAAAATAAATATAACCATTTAAAGATTGAAGGAATGGATGATGTTGGGTTCAATCGATTGGAGATAGGCTGAAAGAAGGAGCGTGATATCAAAGAAGGAGAGGGCCAGAGAGAGGGAAATACATATGGGGAAAGTAAAAAATTAATAAAACATTAAAAACTTTTAGAAAAATAAGCATAGAAAACCGAACACGAACGGACATAAACGAACGAACACGAACGAACATAAACGAACATATTATCGAACGTTCACGAACGCAGTCGAACGAACAAGACCTTTGTTCGTGTTCGTTCGTTAAGCTTATCGAACGGAATTTTTTGTTCGTGTTCGTTCGTTAAGCTTATCGAACGAACATAAACGAACTTCCCGCCGAACAGTTCACGAACTTTTCGCTGAACGTTCGGTTCGTTTACAGCCCTAATATAAACATTTAATATGTACATTAATAATTATAGGAACTAACAACTAAAAATTAATTTAAATTTTAAAATAAGTAGAGTAATCCTGATAATGACACATGAAATTTTTTGGATTACAATAATTTATTGTAATATTATTAAGGATAAAGATTGTATTTTACAAAATCACCTAAAAGTTTTTACATTTATCTTCTTTTAAAATATAAAAAAAAAACCATCAATGACTTAATTAGTTAATTTCTTTCGCAACAAGGTAACTCTCGTACTTACCCTTTTTTACCTCATCAAGTAATCACAATTAAAACACAGTTGTAACAGAAAGAATGTGACTCATCACACCTGACGCATTCTAATTGGCCAACGAATCCTACGTGGCACCAAAATATCGTCATAGATACTTATCCACTAGTCCAACTACAAACACATTCAGAATCAGTTACCTTCAACCTCATGGCATTTTCGGTAATTTACCCTAAATAGAGGGGCACATTTATTACCCCCAAATATTAACAGCAACACCCCCTATATAATAATTATAATAGATACAGCCCATTGTATCTACTCTCACAATACTTCATCCGCCGGCCGAATCACCATCGTTTTCGTTCGAATTTTTCGTTAATTATGTGCTGATTTTGACGATTTATTGCTATTCAGATTGATTCGGTTACGAGTTTGTGCGATTAGTGTGTGTGTTGTTCATCGATCGAGAACTAGCAGCTTGATTTCAGGTATTGACTTGTTTTACTATTCGGATCTGAATATCTAATGCTGTTTTATGAATCTGTGAGTAGACATGCATGAGATTACGTTAGGTTATGTTAGATTATGTTGTACGGTGAGTTTTGTGTTTGTTATGTGTATAGATTGTTAGATCGGAGTGATTGGATTGATTTTGGTGAATAGATTGTTGATCTAGGGTTAGTGTATGAGGTATGATGTGTTTGAAGTGTTAATGTGTGGTTTTGAGATTGTTATGTGGTTTTGGTTTGACTTTTTTTGTGAATGTTTGTTTTTGTTATGTTTTAGCATGTGGATCTGAAGATTTGTGACTGTAGATTGATATGAATTGATGCGTGTGTTGTATATTCATCGTTGTTTATAATTGAATTGTGGATTGGATGTTGGTGGATTTATCTTTGATTTAAGTTTTATATGGAGTTATTGAATAGTAGGAAATTTGTGGTTTTTGAATGTTTGGATTGTGATTAGCTGCTGCTATAGGGAAACAATAAGCAGAATATGTGCTCTGTGTGGTTTTTGAGATGTTTTTTTTAACCTTTCATGGTTGTTTGTTTAATTGATAACAACATCAAAGGAAAATTACAGTAGAATGGTAGGTAAACGGGCAACAAGCTGCCGCACAACACCCAAGAAAACTGCTTTCATTGAGAGTTTGGTTACCTTGTGATGTAATTATTGTTGTGTGTATTTTATTTTGCAGATCTGTAGTGATGGCGCAACCAGCTGTAAGTTCGGGATGGTTGAGAGGAAAGGTAAAAGCTGTCCCGTCTGGTGACACCTTGGTGATTATGGGAGTTACCAAAGCAGAAATCCCTCCTGAGAAGACTGTGGTTTTGGCCCATCTTTCGGCTCCAAGATTGGTATGTCTACTTGAACAATCGTCTGTTAAATGTAGGCAGTTTATGCCGGGTGAATTCTTAATTGTTGCTAATGGAATTTACTAAATTAAATAATTTCTTTCTTAATATGTAGGCACGTCGCGGTGGCCAGGATGACCCATTTGCATGGGACAGCAGAGAATATCTCCGGAAGTTGTGCATAGGAAAGGTTGTGGTTCATATAATTCTCCGTGTTTCCATTAGTCACGTTGCATTTAATCATTAAATGATGATAATATCAATATTAAAATTTTCTTAATATTTTTGTTTTATAGGATGTTGTATTTAGAACGGAATACACCATTCCAAATTTCTCTCGAGAATTCTGCAGTGTTTTCATCGGTAGCACAAACGTTGGAAACGAGGTTGTCACACGTGGCTGGGCAAAGGTAGTTTAGATTCCGTTAACCAGCATTTATGATTAATGATTTTATCTTTGCATCCAACATAGGTTCACCATTCACTTACTTATTACAGGTTAAGGAGGCTAAAGGAGAGGTGACCCCTGAGCATACCGAGCTGCTACGTCTTGAAGAACAAGCCAGACAGCAGGGCGTAGGTTTATGGGACAGGGTTAGTTACCATCATTAAGTCAACTGGTTACTATTTTTCTGTTCCACATCATACCATAAATCAGAATATGCCGAATATTTCGTGTAAATTTATATTTATGGAATAATTATGCTTTCGTGACTTACTGGATTCACGTGAACAAGCATATGGTTATTTGGTGTGCGATTGCACCAACTATTAATAAGTTATATTGTCATCTAACGCATTAGATGTTGTCATTTAATTGATTATATGTGGTCGTTTTTGTTTTAGTCTCCGGGTTCCGTTGACGCTGCTATTAGGAACCTCCCTCCATCTGCTGTTGGTGATCCCAGCAATCTGGATGCAATGGGCCTTTTAGCCGCTAACAAAGGCAAATCAATGGAAGCTATTGTAGAGCAAGTTCGTGATGGAAGCTCACTTCGTGTTTATCTGCTTCCAGAATTTCAGTTTGTTCAAGTATTTGTTGCTGGAATCCAGGTAAGAAGTTTATTAGCATTCATTATTCATTATCTGTTTTAAACCGTCTATGTTGATACTATTCGGTTCACCGTTCACGGAACGTTATATTTTTATTTTCGGTAATTAGGCTCCTTCAATGGGAAGAAGAACAACCCAAGAACCTACCATAGCAACTGAAATCCCATCGGATGAACCAAATGGAGAAACTAACGGCGAGTCTCGTGGGCCCTTAACATCAGCTCAAAGAGTTACATCCTCACCAGCCTTTAATGAAGTTTCCCCTGATGCATTTGGGAGGGAAGCTAAACATTTTACTGAGATTCGTGTGCTAAACAGAGATGTAAGTAACGTCTTCGCTATTTGTTCTTAACTGGACCTGTTATCTTTTGACAGAATGAATTAAAATAGTTCTTTACTTTGCATTCTCTTTACAGGTTCGCATTGTTCTTGAGGGTGTTGACAAGTTTAGCAATTTGATTGGTTCTGTGTATTACCCTGATGGTGAATCCGCTAAGGACCTCGCAATGGAGCTTATTGAAAATGTATGTTATACTATTTCAATTTTCAAGTCAACAATGTCTGCTATATGGAAATCTACATTATTATGGCTGTTTTAATAGCAGATGTTGCCAAGATAATTTTTTTGTTCATCCTGTGATTAGGAAACTGACCACATTTTAGGCTTTCCTTATTCCCTCACGTGGATTTTTTTATTTAGTGTGTTTTTTATCTAAATTTCTTTTATTTTCTAAATTAAAGCAACTATCCTCTCCACCTAGTGGTGCACAAATCGGTTAATAAAATTAACCGAACTGGATTTTTTGTTTGAAAATTAAGTGGCTATAAAATTAACCGGTTAGTTAATAACCAGTTTTGGGTGATAGAAATCTGTAACCTATTCTAAGCGATTAGGTAAAAAACCAATTTTTTTTCATATTTTAAAAAATAAAAAAAGTTGACAAAATATATAATATAAAACTTTGGTTTTGTTGTGTGTGTGTGGGTGGGGTTCAAAAAACTAAAAAAATTGTAAAAAATGGGCTAAAAACGAAGGAACGTGAAAATAACCGGTTAACCGAAAAAAAGCCAGTTACTAACCTGTTTTTACTCTAAATCTCATAATCAGTACCAAATCTACGGTTATTTTCAAAACTAAATCGGTTTTTAATATATTGGTTAATAATCGGTTTCGGTTGCGATTACTAACTAGTTTCGGTTATAAAACCAGTTTTTTTGTGCACCTCTATTTCCACCCCATGAACAATATGTTTGACTTGATGTATAGTGTAAGAAAACTGTTTTGACTTTTCTCCATTATATATATTTTTCCCTTTCCTGTGTAGGGATATGCAAAGTATGTCGAGTGGAGCGCGAGTATGATGGAAGATGAAGCCCGGAGGAAACTAAAAGCCGCAGAACTTCAAGCAAAGAAGAGTAAGTTGAGGCTTTGGACAAACTACGTACCACCGGCTACTAATTCCAAGGCCATATCAGACAATTTTACCGGAAAGGTTAGGTCTAAATATATGCTTCATGAACAATCTGTTACTTTCCTCTTTATCTGTCATTCACTTATAAATTTATATTTATTTTGGATTTATTACAGGTAGTTGAAGTTGTTAGCGGAGACTGCATCATTGTCGCTGATGATTCTCTTCCGTTTGGCAGTCCAGCAGCTGAGAGACGTGTTAATCTCTCGAGTATCAGGTGTCCCAAACTGGGAAATCCAAGAAGAGACGAAAAACCTGCTCCGTATGCTCGTGAAGCAAGAGAATTGTTAAGAACACGACTAATTGGCCGTCAAGTAAGACTCTTATTCGAAAGTTAATTGGTCATTACGGGATCGGTCATGATGGGATGGCACACAAACGTTTTATCCATTTCTTGACATTTTATATAAAAATATAATTAAGTTAAGCTTACAGAAACAATTAGGGGTGCTAAACGGGTCGTGTTCGTGGGTTGGCGGGTTCAACCTGAAACTGACCCGAACCCGTTTAGAGTAAACCTAAACCCGCGAATTTCGTGTTAGGTTCGTGTCGGGTTTTCGGGTCGTGTCAGAAATTCACGCCCCTAGAAACAATATGTTACAGTAATTATCTACATTTCGAATAAAGCAACTTAGAGGTTATGTACGTTGTATACAGGACTCTGGGAGCCTTTCAACCTGTTTCTCTTTTTGCTAAATCTTTTGTGATTTGCCCAATTTGACTCGTTTTCTGATATAAATAAAATTAACGCAAATCGACGGCTCATTCATAAGTAAATGGGTCGAGATTACCTCTTCTCTGACTATCTATAATTTGATTTTATCTAATTTATCTATCTTTCATTCTTTCGTTTGATCTTAGGTTCAAGTGTCAATGGAATACTCTAGAAAGGTCCCTCTTGCGGATGGGTCTGCTGCTCTTGCTGGCCCTGCTGATTCACGGGTCATGGGTTTCGGGTCCGTCTTCTTGTTATCTCAAGGGAAGGAAAGTGACACATCAGCAACTCAGCAGCCAGGTGTAAATGTTGCTGAGCTCATCATCTCTCGTGGGTTCGGCACAGTCATTAGACACAGAGACTTCGAAGAAAGATCCAATTACTATGAGAATCTTCTTGCAGCTGAATCTCGTGCTACTACTGGTAAAAAGGGGATTCATTCCGCTAAAGATCCTCCAAGCATGCATGTCACAGATCTCTTGACGGTTAGAAACTCTCAACTACATGATAACGACTGGTGTGTTTGTGAATGAGATTTTTGACTTCTTTTTTTTTCTGTTTTTTTTTTCAGACTTCAGCCAAGAAAGCCAAGGATTTCCTCCCATTTTTGCAACGTAACAGGAGGATGACAGCTGTCGTTGAATACGTTCTTAGCGGTCATAGGTTTAAACTATTTGTCCCAAAAGAAACATGCAGCATTGCTTTCTCGTTATCTGGTGTCAGATGCCCTGGTCGTGATGAGCCCTACTCCAATGACGCAATTTCACTTATGAGACGAAAGATTATGCAGAGAGATGTAGAGGTAATATTCCTTTTGTTACCGAAATAAACCGATAACCGCCTAATTAACCTTTATTAACCGTCGGTTATGGATACGGTTAAAGGTGTCCCATAACCGTCGGTTCAAGACATCAAACTCTATATACTTTTATGTTATATAATTAGTTTTAAAATGTTTAAAAAATATATATTGTATAAAACTTGACTCATTTTATGCATGCATATTTTTTGTCTTTTTTTTATTTATAAAAACGATTGTAACTGAGACAATAATTGCCTAATATGTTTATTTAGTTTAAATTTAGTTCAAACTTAGATCGGTTAATGAACTGAAATTAACCGAAACTGAACCATAACCGAGTCTCATAATCGCCATTAACCGAACCGAGGTTTGGTTATGGTTAAGAAAATTCCATAACCGAAGCTAGCGGTTACGGATATGGTTACAGCTAAAAACTGAACCGAACTGCCATTTGCACACCTCTTCACTTCTCTATTAACTATTAAACATATGTATGTTTTTTTTTTGTGTTCAGATTGAAGTCGAAACCGTTGATAGAACCGGA